>NW_024527710.1:2017789-2340951 GCF_017590135.1 Pyrgilauda ruficollis | reverse complement strand
CCGCCGGGCGCCGCCCGGGGGTCCGGCCGGGGCGGGGAGCGCAGCGGAGCGGGGGGACGTCAGCGGGAAGGAATCCGCGGGCACCGAGGGCTGCCGCCGCGGATTGCTGCTGCCCGCGGCGGCCCCGGGGAAGGGGAGGGGGATCTCCGCGAGGGACCGGCGGCCGCGGTCCGGCGCTGCCCGGCTGCTCACGGGGGCCTCCCGCCCCGCAGCGAGTGGGTAGCCCCCGCCGGACCGGGATGACGGCACCGAGGACGGGGAAGGCGGGGGCACGGCGGTAGCTCTGCGTTCGGGGCGATGCTCGCCCTCGGGCCTTTCCCTGGCGGTGCGGGACCGGCCGCCGGGGCGGAGGGCTCGGGGAGCCCGGGCATGGTGTGACCGGCCGCGGGCAGGGCTGGATGCTGGGGAAACCCTCGGCCGCTCATGCAAGCCGCTCTCTTGGGCTGTGCCGCGGCTGAGCTACTTGTGAAATTCCTTTCAAAGGTTAGAGTATACGAAACTTGGAACAACTCTGGGAGACGGAGCAAGAGGGAGGAAAGAGGCGCGCAAGTTGTCGAAGTGAGATGTAGCAGGACGACGGGCTCACGCTCGTCTCGATCTCGTAGTTGCTCTGCACCATCCATGTGCTGCTGAGTACGGATCCCAGCACCTCCGGAGTGTGGTGCGGGTCACCCCCCTCCTTCCCTACGGCGTTAAGGCACTAAAGGACAGCGCTGCGCTGTGTTAGTGGCCGCCGGGGAGCCGTGGGAGTCCCGTCCCTCTGTGGAAAGCACAGGGCACACACGAGGTTTGCGTGCTGGGCATACCAGCGGGATTACAGCGCTTCCAGCCCAGGGAGCGCTCGTTCCTGGGAGCCAGCGGCGGACCGCGGCTGGCATCGGCACTGAAGCCACTCTGGAAAACGAGCACACAGTGAACACTTGGTCCATTGAGTGAAGTCCTGATCCGAAAATACAGCACTGTTTCCTTCAGTGTTAGAGTAACTCTAGGCACGCAAAGTAACCTTTCAAATACGGTTAAATTTTAACAGATTTGAAAATAAAAATCATAATATGATCCACTGGTAGGACGAGTGGTATAAGGCACAGCAGGCTATAAGGCTGGCTGCTGGAGCTGTGGCCCACTTAGCCACCTACTTGGTATCCCATGGAGAGAAAAGGTCTGTGCTTTGATTTCATAGCAAAATATCAGGACTAAGAGGTCTTAACTCTGGCTGAAGCCAACGAGGCTCTTTCAAAAGACTTGTGGTGGGGCTGTAACAGTCCTGAGGAACTGGCAGGGCAGCCCGCAGGTTGTTTTGTACTGTGGTGCTGTGGATCAGCTCAGCTCAAACCGCTTCTCCACTGCACTGCCTCTAAGGAAAACAGCCAGGGCTGTTCCTAATTAAAGGAAGCAGAACTGCCTAAAGAACCCACCGGGAAAAGGAAACTGTACAAGAGAAGCAGGAAACTGAAGAATGGGGTGAGGGAATGGCAGCTCACATAAACATAATGAAAGTTCATTAGTTTTTAGACATTCATATTGGGATAAACTCATCTTTCATAACCTCAGAGAACATGTGATTTAGGGCTAGATTCAACATCCTCCAAAGTCCTTGGAAATGTTTCCATTGACTTAAGTGATGTTGGATCAGGACACTGTTTGTTAATGCTCTCCATCATTTTTGCTGCAATACACAGTGGCTTGGGAAGTTTGAGACATTTACAGTTGGCACTATTTTCTCAGCTCCATAAATTATATGCTTCGTCAATTTTGGAATAAAATGGTCCTGATTAGTAGCAGACAAAAATATGGCCTACCATTTTCTTGCTGTACAATTAACTTTAAGTTATCCTCAAATAAATTCTGTAGCTTGTGGGGGTTTTACCTCATCTGAGCAGGGCACAAATACAGTTTGTTGTTTTTTTCTGTTGATACTGAACATCTGATTAGAAAATTACCAATCTTTTGGGGCGAGTGCTGCCTTTTATTCTGTGACCAGGAATATGCTCACACCCTGGGGGAAGTTGTACAAGAAATATTTGAGTGTAGTTAAAACAACATTCTGTTTTGCATCACTCTGACAACACAGAGCAAATTTAAACCTGTCAGTGCACTACAAAGCAGCTGGAGCATACTGGGCAATCTGGCTCATTATGGGTAAATCTCTTATCTTTGTCCTATTTTTCCACATTTCTTATTACTAAGGCTGTTTGTATGGAAAGAGGATTTGTAGAAGAATTATTCCCCACCTGAAATCATGATCCTCTTTGTGACATTGTAATAACTTCTTCAGCTACCAGACGTAATATCATAAACATGCACTGATGACTTCAGTTGGAAACTAGAGAAAAAGAGCTCTGAAGAGACTAAGTCTGTTTTCTTGGAAACATGGACCATAATCTTATAAATATTCTTGCACATGAATTATTGTAAGCATATGTGTAGTCCTGTTAAACTCCCTGAGTTTAAATTATCCCGTGTGTAATTCCACTATAATCTATGGAATTAATGTGGCTCAATCAAACTTCTAAAACACATTTGATTTCTGTGCTCTGCTCAATGACTGAAGATGTGCAAGGGGGTGACTGGTGAGTCCCAGCGGTGGGGGTGAGCCCAGCCATCTCTGAGGTGGAGCCTTGTCTCCTTCCTACCCATCTGATCCTCATAAAGGGCCTTGGTTTAATCAACTGGTTCAGCTGAGGAGAGGGATGATTTCCCTAAAGGATAAAGGAGATAGTTTGGAAGAGCTAAACTGTATACAGGAAGATTATTTGCCAGGATGAACTCCAAAAGGTGACCCATAAGGGAAGGAGGAATGCGCCGCTGGGTGCTGTGGCTGGTCTGAGAGAGAGGAATAGGGTTCTGAACTGGGGAGAATGGTGGTGCCTGCCATGGGGCTGGCTGGGAGCAGATGTGTGTGTTTGTGGTCATGGGTGTGATTTTTGCCTGGGGCAGGGACTCTGGGTGGGAGCCACAGAGCGTGAAAGCACAGGAGTGCAGGGAGAAGGAAAGCAGGAGTGGTGCTGCCCTGGTAGGGCAGGAGGGCCCGCGCTGTGCCCATGGAGCTCACTGGCCTGCAGGTAAGGGGAGATGCCTGAAGACAGTGCTGGCCACAGCCTGGTGCTTGGGGAAGGGGAAGCATACTCTGGAATTTCTGAGTTACAACTGCGTTGTCTCCTAAGGATTAAGGAAAAAAATACCAGTGAGTGAGTGAGCTGACCTGGTCAAAGGAAGGCTGGGCTGCTCTCTTCCCCTTTGATGTGCCTCAGCTGAGGCAAGGAGCTAACTAAGCCCTTTTGCAATTCTCTTGAAGTTGGGGGAGTTTTTCTCAGGCTGCCATGTCAGTGTGCTAACTACTCCCAGTGTTGTGAAATGGCCTGTCCCAGGGTGGTAGTGACACTAACACTCAGTAATGTTTTAGCCTCATTAGCTTACGTGACTAAAGTTATTAAAATTGCTGTAGGATAAATACAACTTGTGACTCCAGTAAGACTTGAATCTTACTGATGGTCAAGACCAAACATTAGCAGTAGCACTGAAACTGCAAAGAATGAACTCTACAGAGCAGCCTTAGTACTACCCAAAATTGTTCCTAATCTTTCATTTATTAGGATTCCTTTTCAAAAGAATGCATGTCCTAGGTAAGCTGATATAATGTTTATTCATATGTTACCTCAAATATCTCCTTTAAAACCTTGCTGTGCTCATACTGCTACTTACTTTGGAACATTCTGGGGGTAAGCAGCACTGCCCTTGGTACTTTGATTAAATGTGGTGTGCTGTATTGCCTCTCAACTACTTTACCAGACCATTCTCATCCCATGAGAGATCCTCTTGCCTTGTAGAACAATTACAGACACTAAGAAGTGTTCATAGCCCTCTCCTCTTTCCTCTGTACCAGACTACAGAAGACAGCATTTTCTCAACAGTCATTAATTCTACCTAAAAGTAGTTTGCAAGTGTCTTAAAATCAACATCTGGAAAAACTAAGTACAGAGACTTCTTTCAAATACCACAAACTGAATCATGGGGCCAAATTCAGCCTTGATGGAATTATTATCTGATATCTGTGTTCTGTGTTTTCCCTGCGTTGCTTGAGTAAATTCCCTTATATGGAGATGTTTTCTGAGATGCACATGAAGCCAAAATGCTCAGAGAATCACATAGAACCAAGCCTAAAATACTGAAGTAGAAAAAAAAAATCAAACTCAGACTTTTCTTGAAAGTGTGTTGTTGAAATCCCTCTTTTGAGAAGTGAACTTAAGCATCAGTCCTGGCAGTATAATACTGGAGCCCAGGTCTTAATTTTGGGAAAGATTCCCCTTTGTGACTAATTTTAAGGGATGTAAATGTTACTATGTTTATGATAAAATAACTTGCTGAAGGGAAAGACTTATCTACATGTTTGTATTTTTAGAGAGTAATATTTATTTTATTTATAAGTTTATTTTAACAAAAAAAATATTTAGTTTGTTATAATATCTAAATATTTCCTTCTTAATCCATCACTTTTTCATTGACTCTAACACTGATGTCATCTGTCCCCCATACTTTTATGAGGATGGGTGGGGTTGTTACCTGCTTGTGCTATCTGTTCATAAATGAGGTTAAGGCAGACTTTCCTGCTTTTTTTTTTTTTTTTTAAGGCTCATGACCTCTTAAAATGTGATAGCTGCATTCTTATCAGTGGGGGTATAGCTCAAAACTAGTTGAATGCTGAAGCACATTCCATGGTAATATAGGAAAAAAAAATCAAATATAATTTACCTGCAACCTGATTACTGTTGGGGTCCTGTGTTGTCACGTGCCCCTCCCTGCCTGGGTGAAAGCCTTGTTGTGGGTTTTTAACTTACAAAAACCACTACACAAGCAAAAGGCAACAAAGGACTTCACATTGCTTGCTGTGCAACCCAAATGCCTGACATATTTTACAATTCTGTTCCTCAAGCACAGGAACAGCAGTGTGTTGGCTTGCAGCAGGTGGGTCAGAGTGCCCTTTCTCACTCTCATTTGGTGGCTTCACTTCCCCATCGGTGGGACCTAAACACTTGCAGCCAGGCTGTGTCCCCAGCATGCACGTGCTGAAATGTTTGACTCCGTGTTAACAGCCATCAGTTTTACTCACAGTGATATTTACTTACAACAAAAGGAAATGCCTGCAGGGACAGCATGTGCTACCAGAACCGCTTCCTTGTGAGGAAGGCAAGACTTTGTGTGTTTTTCTTCTTTGTTGTATTTCATATGTATGAAGAAAAAAACCAACTCAGCTCTCGTATCTCAACCTAAGGCAGACTTTGGTAGGAAAATAACTTGGCACTGTATCTTTTTAAACACTAGACTTAAGAGGGTGGCCTTTTCCTTCTTAATTATTTTGCATCTGATGGCTCTTCTTGAAACTTCCCATGAGTCACACTGTAGCTCCTGAAGTTCACCAGGCCACTTCCTTGGGAGCCTGGGTGAGCCAAGGCTGGGCCCAACCAAGCAGTGCACACCAGGATTTCGCCTCCCCAGGGCAGAGGAGTGAGCCACAGAGGAGAGCACACACACACACCCCTACTGCCACAACTGTACTGAGCTGCACTTCTGTGAGGACAGAGGGAAAGGCCGGGTGGTTTCACGTGAGCTGCTGCTGTTCGCAGCTTCCCGGACACTGCTGCCCTGGGAGCGGGGGGAGCGCCCTGAGCCACGGGCACCTCTGCCCTGATGAGAAGGGGCTGCTGCCCCTTCAAAATTGTAAACAATGAATATTAAGGACATGTTCCACTCTTAAACTCTGAATGGATGCAAAAGTTAATGATATAACAGGTTAATTCTAATGCAGAATGACTTTGAAGCCTGAAACTTTCCTTATTTTTCAATGAAACTTAACGAGACAGCCCTCCCTTCTGGAGGGGATGAGTGCATGAGGGAATCAAAGAAAGGGAGAAAACTTTAACTTTGTGGTATTTTGTGCTTCTGTAATTCTTGGCTTCTAGCTACCACTTTAACTTTCCATGTATACATACGAAATATATATTTTCACATATATATTTTGAAGAAGCAATTTCTGTCTCTCCAGGATGCAGAAGAAGTTATTGCACTTACTATTTGGCTGAAGCCTGCTCAGCATGATCTGAGATTGATTTCAACATTTTATCTCCCTTCCTGAACCGCCAAACTTGATTTTTATGCCACTTGAGCACATTCTCCTTCCTTTTATTTCCTTAACAGGTCTGAACAAATTCACATCTTTCAAGGTCTGTTATGTTAACACCAGTTTTTTTCTTCCTTCTCCATTGTGTTCCCAATAATAACCTCACAAGAGGATTGATTCAAGATAGTACAGGGTAACTTTTTTCATGCAACTTCATGTTACATTATTCAAATTTATTAATTTCAATGGGAAACACAAAATAATTACAATTGACCTGTGAGCAGAACAGTTATTTGATGGTTAATGGCTTCATGCACACTTATTGGAACAAGACTATTCTTGAACAGTGCTGATATTTTAAAAGGTTGGTTAATTATCCAGTAATAATCTTAATCCAGGCTTAATAATCAAAGTGTTGATATAGGAAAAAGGAATAAAACCCTTCTCCTTGCTGCCTAATTCCATCGCTTCTTCCAATTTTAATTATCTTGGCAGTATTTTCTAAATGAGACTAATTCCTTGTCAGAAATATTTTCCACCTCTGACACGGTATTCTCACAAGCTCGAGATAATGTGCTGGTTTTTGCCTGTTAACTTTAGTTCATTATCCTTCTGTGAAATCTCACAATAAAGTTATACTTGGAAATTAAGATAATTTCAAGAGCAAAACAATGCACAGCAAGTGATTGTCAGAGTGCTTTATGGGGTCATTTGGGACTGGAATGGTGCAACGGAGCAGAGTGCTGAGTGCTGCACATGAGTGACTGCCTGAGACACGGTGGCGTTTAGCCAGAGGCTGGCTACCATGGCACGGAAACTCAGTTATTACAATAGTTTGGATCCCAAATCTGTTTGAATAAGAGAGGTTTCAAATAATCCATGTCACTGTTAATGTACTTCAGTACATGTCAGAGGATGTGATTCAGACTTGGGGGAGAGAAGGGAATTAGGAATAGCTGATGCTCAGATAACTGAGACTGTACCAGAACACAGAATGCTGAGGTTTTTAGCCACTTTATCCCAGATCATTAATCTTGTCTATTTTATGCTCACATTGCATCCCGCAAAACTTCAGAATTTCCAGAAGATGTTGAGAGTGGGGTTTTTTTGATGGTTTGAGTGTTTTTTGCTTGTTTATTTTGGCTTTGTGCTTTTTTGGTGCTATGGAAAAGTACTTTTTCTCCTTCTTTTTCTTTTTTTTTTTTTTCTTCCCAAACTGAAACAAAGATTTAATATTTTAAATATTTATTTGCTCAAGTTTTAGTGCAAGCAATACCTATTTTCTGAAACTCAGTGGCATCAATATGATGCACTTAGTGTGTGCTAGGTGTGCTTGCTTAGTAGTAAATGCAGTATTGGGATGGTTTAGTTCTGTATCTGCAGTTCCCACATGTGTTGACCCATCTCCAAAAGGGGCTGAGGGATGGAGTAGAAAGTACTGGTAAAGTTTACTTGTAAACACAAAGGAAAATCCTGGTCATGGGGGTTAAAGCTGCAAGTAAACAGATAGAAAATAAAGTTATATCAGTGGTCTATAATAAACTTTCTTCAGGGGAAAAGCTTGGCAAAGGAGCATATAGAAATGCTCATTACATCACAGCACAGTGCTGAACTGGGTAAATTCAGTCCAACCAGTATAAAACCTTAATTGCTTTGGCATAGATTCTGAGTCTTCAATAAACCTGAAAGAACTTGGTGTGGCTGGGAGGTGTGTTAGGGGAGCAAGGCAGCAGCAATAACTGCTTTCCTCTCAGAATTACCTGTTCAGCCTTTCCAAAGTAATACTTTACAGGGAAGCAGCTCTCTCTGTATTTCCTCAGCCTTCCTATTCTACCCTCAGTGTTATTCAAAGAAAAAGTTAGATGAAGATTTTCAGGAATTATCTCTAGTCTGGAGTTTAATGAAAAATATATTTAGAATTGAGTTGTGCTCTGTGCTTTGCTTGTCAGTGGTCATCTTCTATCTGAAAGTGACAGAAGAGTGGAGATCCACCAATAATTTTGAAGGTATTTATTTTGTATCTAACTGCACTGAAAAATCTTAGTGTACCTTCTTATGAAGTTACTTTTTAAAGGAATTATTACAAGTATTAATGAAGAGCTGCTAAGATATCACTTAACTGCTTCTTTACAAATACAGCTACATTACTTTTAATATTCTGCTTTTCAGTGTGGATATGAAAAGCACATTTAACAGTAATTCCCAGTTGTCATGCTTGCTTTTTTACAAATGGGTGCCTGCAAAAACAGGCCCTGTTTACTGCTGCTGAATAATAATTTCTGGATTTCATCTTGGCAGTGAATGTTGGGGAGATATCCTTTAAGCCACTGAATTGGAGGTTAGGACATTCATTTCAGTGTCAGCTGACATCCCAAGCTGGATCACAAATGAAAAGCAGCAGAGTTCAATTGCAGTGTTTAACAATAAAGCAGGAAACTCTAATTGCCAAACTACTGGCAGCTGAAAGTTGAATTTACCGTAATGCTAACTGAGCAGATCTGACTGTTGATACAGCCTTACAAATATCCACTCTTTCTTAAAGCAAGGAGAAGGCTTTTTGACTTTAAGAAGCTACTGTGCACTGATGCATAGAATGACTAGGATTATGCACAGCAACATCACTGTAGGGTCTAAAATACTTCTTAAGTTACAATATTAAAAAAAATGCTATGACTTTTTAATGGACTCCCTTAAAATTTGTTTGCTGCATAGTACAAGGACAATTTAATCCATCTAAGAATATGCTCTTTCTCTTCCTCTGAAGTTTATACAAAATCTCTTTGAGCAGTTGCCTAAACCCAGTCCTGTCCAGGTCATCTCCTGCACAGTCATCAATACATGACTTTTGTATTTAAAAACCCCACATCCCCAGCACACTTCCTCAAAAAAACAAAAAGGAAAAAACGGTACTCCAAACTGCAAATGAAACATTCTGGGTGGAACAGCGGACTAATGTCTGTGCTACTGTTCATCAACTTATCAATTTACAATGCACTTGTTTAATATGCACAATATCTTAATTGATAAAGCGTTATAAGTTTTTTTAAACATTAAACATTCCTCAGAGAGACTCTCATTTCCCCCATTTTTGTCTGTTAAATATTATTACTCCTGCTCTGTCTCTTGTTTAGAGAATAACAAACACATCAAACACCTTGTTTATCTTTGTTCCTCAGGTACACATTAAGATAACACAAAGTATGTGTAAAACTCATATTATCAATCAACAAATGCATCTTTTTATAGATGCATGCATGCTTAAAGCCTATCCTTGACACAGCTAAATGTGAGATTGCTTATTTCTGTTGCATGCATATTTATGTCTGACTAGTTAATGAACTGGATTATAAAACATGTTAAAACATTTTGGGCAAGGGAGTAAAATAGATACAAAAAATTCTAAATGGGAAATTTTATACTCTGCAGAATAGTGACCTGAGCTGAAATAAGTATGTCAACAAAGGTCCCTCTTCATGTATCATATGCCACTTTAATTTCCTTCTCCTTTGCCACTGCAGCATGAAACAGCAATGAGAGGAAAAATGTCTAAAGCTCTTACTGTGAGAGCTACTGGTTTTCCTGAATTCTTGTGCAAAATTCTGGTTCTTACCAAGCAGCTTATGCAAGATGACCTCTGCCTCTGAGTACTTCCTATTGATTTCAACAATACTGGTCATGAGACTACCATTATGCTACCAGGAAGTATCAGGAAGCATGGTCTTTGGAAAAGTCAAGTTCAGGTTTCAGAAAGGTCTAGGGCTCAGTTTGTGCTGTGAGCAGCCTGAGGGCTCGATGCTTTCTTTCCTAGATCCTCACCCAGCTCCTGGAACAAGCAGGAGTTTGTTGGCACAGCACGTGGTGCCAGCACGGGCCAGCCAAAGGAGAGGCTATCAGAGTACTGAGAGCAGGCAGCTCCCTCAAAGCCCTGCAAAGACAGCACAAACATGATCTGAAGGAAACACGAGCGCTGTGCATGCTGTGTGTTTGAACAGCCATGGAGACATCCACCAAGGGTCTGTTAGAACCCTTCATTTCCATTAGGAAGATGTAAGAGACACAGTTGCTAGAGAGAAATGGTGACAGCGAGTCTTCTGTGCTTTTTTCCTGAAGTGTGGGGCAGAAATGTCTTCAATTGGATGGTGCCTCTTGGCACTAAACAAAGTAAAGTAACCCTGAATATTTAATATTTGTCAGCTAATGCATATCTAGATAAAACAATCTGATAATGAAAATTCATTTAGAATTTGGCTTCCATGCTAGGACTCAGAGAACGAGTTTCTGGATGCCTTCTGTTCTCTTTGAAAATCTTTGCCAATTTTGATGATGATATTTCCATAAAGTCATATTTGTTTTCTTTAAGAATATATTTCTTCCTCATTTTGCTTCAAATCTATAAGATATTATGGTTTCCTCTTTTGGAGATGGAGAAAAAGAGGTAATGTATTTCACATCAAACATTTCTTGTAGGTAATGCAAATGTGTTTGCCATAATATTAATGTTTAAGAGAAAAAATGAGACATAGCAAACGCCAAGAATCTAAACTTAAGGAATCCAGTCAGTGACCTTCAAGCCTTTAGCTAGACCCTGGGAGGGCTGTTTTCTGTTCTGTTCTGGGAGAGGAAGAATGCAGTTTTCCCCTAGAACAATAGACCGTTTGGTTGTACCCACTTCTAAAAACAAAAGATAAGAAAGAGCTTCTCAATAACAAAATGCTAGTTTGCTTCAGCTCCACTGTGCTTTTGGAGAGAACTAGCAGTTATTTGAGATAATCTTCTCAAGGAAAAGTCACTCGGGTTGATAGCAGAACTTCCTTTAAGAGAATTTGAGCCACAAGTCTTTTTTTCTGAACTATCTCCTATGACTGTGATGCAGTGTTTTGCTGAAGGCTTTGGTCAGTTAGGCTGTGATTTTCCCATTTCGGTTCTACATGCTTCAACTCTAGAGACTTCTAGGTCATTTCTAATCCAAGTTTTTTCACTTGCTAGAACTAATTATAAACTGCTGAGAAGTAAATGCCCTTAATTCAAGTAGGCACTTGAGCCAGTTAGGAAAATAGCAGTCCTAGGGAATGGGTACCATCCCACACCCTCATAGCCAACAATCTGCATTAAAAACCACTTTATATGTGCTATTTTAATCTGTGTTTCCCAGGTTTACCAGAGTAAATGACATGCTGTTGGGGGAACACAGGCTGAGATATGCTTAACTTTGCTCCCTCAGAAGGCAGCCAGGGAAGAAAAGTGGGAAAAGTCTTCCCAAATCCTTGAAAACCAGACTCCTCCACATCAGATAGCCTGGAGCAATTCAGTTTTTCAGGACAGCCTCTTGTGAAGAAATCTACTGTTACCTTCAGAGGGTTTACATGGGAGGTGACAAGTCTAAACAGGCAAGTTCTTTCTTTTAGCAGTAGTCATTGCCATGCAGGTGACAGGTGAAAAAAATTCCTGGAACTCCACAGTGTTCAAAGGCAGACTCCAAAGTTTATGAACCCGCAGTTGGGAAGCACACCAAAACCCCAAATCCTGCCCTGGGCAGGGCTCTGAGGGAGTAACGGAGCGGCCAGGGATGCTTTCGCTGAGGTAAAAACCCCGAGCGGGACCAGGCCCCCAGGGCCGCTCCTGCTCCGCTCGGAACAGAGGCGGCGCGGCCCGGCTGTGCCAGGGGCAGGCCTCGGCCTCGGCCTCGCTGCTGGGCCATGTGCTGCAGCAATGGCAGCACTGCTCTTGCTCCTGCCAAGCCTCTCCAAAGCCCAGCACGTTGTTCTGCCACGGGCTGTGCTGCAGCAATGGCAGCGTTCACTGCCCTGCTCTTCCCAGGCCTCTCTAAAGGCCAGCACTCTGAGCTTGTGCTGTTGCCCCGTACCCAGGGCAGAGGAAGAGGCTGCCTCTGTCCCTTCCCCTCTACTCTAGTTCTAAAATACACTGGACTCTGTTATGGCTAATGGTAGTTTATCTCCAACTTTTCAAACTATCTGCAACTGTGCAGAAAGTCATGATAAGATACTCCTCACTTTGGTTCAGGGGAAAAAAGCCCTTGGACACATCAGATTTACTTCAACCAAGTCATTTTCAAGGACCTCGGTATGTGCTGTACGAAGTCCTTCTCACACAGCCTTAACCTAGTAACTGCTCTTTCATTTCAGACATAATCTTGGTTAAAACCCACAAAACTCCCTGTTCTCACATGTGCCCACATCAAGGGACTCTACTTGTGCTGAGGATTATTAAGCCTGCTGGACAGGTTGCAACAGCTGGCTTCCCCACAAGGCCTTGCAATATCGTGACAGCAGTTTTCTGCACAATGTCTTCTGATGATTTCTAATGGTTTTCTGCATGAAGCAGCCTATTCCTCTGGACCCTTGTTTCCTAACAGCAGGAACTATTGTTTCTATTGAGCTAAATTCCACCCCCATTCCCTACCAGAATAGCCGCTGCAATGTTTTGACACCTGACGCTGAGGAAAAGCCTTCCCAGAGTCTCCTCGTAAGGAGCTCCTTGGGCTTCACCAGAATCAGGCTGTGCACTCTGGAGGGCGTTTCTCCTCTTCTCTGAGCTTTTTTCTTTGTTTATGTTTCTGTAGCCAGCCACATAGCTCTGTGTGTGCACAGATGACGGATGTGTTTACATTGCCTTATAGGTGGGATAGTTGTAAAATTACGCTTTGCCAGATAAATGTGAAATGCTGGAGTATGCTTTCAAATGCTTACTGCCAACAAGATATCTTTTAAAACTTGTTCCAATGTACAGGATACATTTTTCATGGCAAAGTCTTAAGTATATATTGTACTGTTCAAAGTAAGGTGCTTAAAATGAGAGAACGGGATATACTTGAAGTCAAATTCACTGTATCAGGAAAAGAGGGAAACTCTGTTCTTTCCCTTATTATTGATTTTGTTTCTCTATTTCAGAGCTTGAACCAGTTCAATTTCCCCAACTGACAGTTTTGCTCTGTTTGATGTAGATTCGCTAAGGCTTTTTGCACATAAGCTTTGAAGAAAGTCTTCTTAAATGGGTAAGTATTGTGCCTGTAGCATCACACTTGTCACCTTTTTATTCATCTTAAGAAGTGAGCAACAATTTTCAAAAGGTACACAAGATATTATAAGGACGGCTTTGACAAGACCAGAGGAAAAATGATACTGGTTTAATGCTCTGGGGGTTTTGGAAGACTGTGAAGTACAAACTGTCATGAAGCCAACTTAATATAACTGTTTTCTTTATACTCTAAGGATTCACAAGGGACTTCACCACTAGAATAAAGCAAATAAAATCTGTTGTGCTAGAAAAAGACTTTGTTGCTTACAATTTTAAAAATGACACAAAGTTTCCTTACAGGAAATGTTACATTCATACAAATTCCCATATTTATTTGTAGACAAAAATTACCATTCACATAGCAGAAAAACTAGATGAAAACAGAGACGGGATAGACTTAGAGCCACTGTGAGTTATTGGCAAACAGAACTACATGACAGCAATAAATACAAATACACACAAATTTTA
This sequence comes from Pyrgilauda ruficollis, assembly GCF_017590135.1. NCBI lineage: Eukaryota > Metazoa > Chordata > Aves > Passeriformes > Passeridae > Pyrgilauda > Pyrgilauda ruficollis. Next base: position 2,327,333 of record NW_024527710.1, on the reverse strand, counting down.
CTTAAATGTAGAGAAAACTTTTTTGTCTCATTTTAAAGTACCAGCCTAATTTTGTAACAGGAATTCTTGAAAACAAATTACTACAGGAATGCAAGTGAGGAGCTTGTAGAGTCTATTTCAGGTAAAGTTTAGCTTGTCTTCTGTTGTTACACTATTCGACCAAGATACACTGACTTGGGATATTTTTTCTTTAGATCAGGCCACTGAACAATGAAATAGTCTGAAAAGTAGTAAAGAATCTTTCCAGACAAGGATAAAGTTTCCACACGGCAGATGCTCTCTACATACACAATAACTGTTCTCTTTATTTGTAGAAGGCCAAGCAGAAAAGCAGATAAACAGACAGGAACACATGTTCCTGGTCCATTGCACAATATCTAAAAGAGATGAAACACAAAAGTAAGTACTGAGTTTTTTCATACAGTAAAGAATTAAGTGTACATGCATTTAACATGACATTTATACAAAAAATAAATTTCAAAAAATATTTTAAAAAACCCAGAAAAGGCAGGTGAATATGAAAAAATGGGAGGGGCAAACAAAACACATTATTTCAAAGTACCAAATAATACCATATTAAAAATACCATATTTCTTTACATGTTATGAAGGAGGAAAAGACTTCTGAGATGGCACAGTTATTTCTATGGAGGAAAAGTTTACAATTCCTTGACTCATGGGTATATAACCAAAACAACTTCCACTCTCAGTCACAGCTTTGTGTTGTATCATCCATTAAATCTGTGCACATAATAAAGCCAAAGAAATTTAATTAGTATTAGGATCCAGTTATAAACCTCTTGAACCTTGGCTTACGTCAGCAAAACACTTAAGAGTGCATCAAAAATGTGCTGATGAATTAGGACCTTCACAAGAATCTATTAGCTGATATGTGTGACTAGATTTGATTTTTTATTTTTAATAAACACTAGGAGACAGTTAAAAGCATACAGAAGGAAGCTGTTGTAGTAAAAACATGGCATGTCCTTTGAGAAGAGATCTCAAATTCACTTATAAATGTTAACAATAAAAGAAAGTACTCTTTTAATTTTAGACATTGTTCAACTGAAAAACAGATTGCTTAAAAGTAAAAGGTTTAAACCAGGGTATATTAGCCACTCTACTTGGTATCAAAATTGATTTCAAGCAAGAAATTTCTTACTAAACTTAAATACTACCATGTAATCAGCACTTTTCTGCACAGCTGGGGTTACATGGAAATAAAGAGTTCTTTTACAAAATCATGGCCCAGACCCCATAAACTCACTTTTTTTTTGTTCCAAGTTCACCAGCTTGTGAAAGATATTGTACTGGTGGGGGGAAAAATCTGAATTTCTGCTTCAGGGCTGGAACAATTAGTTTAGAACATTTCCTTTCCTGTTTCATGGCAAGATCCCACTGATAATCTGGTTAGAAGCACCTTGCCTCAGCTAAAAGCAGCAACAGATTTGGTGCTATGGAGTTCCAATTTCTCTCACATTCTCTGCCTTGACCATAGCCCCAGAAACCCAGCGTGGGGATGTGATGTTTGTAATGCTGTGTTCTCTGACCAGAATCAACAGACTGTTACACTGTTTCTAAAAATGTTCTGATTTTATTGTTCATCTTAATTGAACTATGTATTATTAATGCAAGACTTTGCTGATGTTTTCTCAGAGTCCCTTACAAGTAATGTGCTGTATGCAGTTTTAATATTGAAATTTTAGGGTATCAACATCCACAGCTACTGGAATTTGAAACTTGCAACGATGTACTTATTTTGTATTATTTTTATATCACATAGCTCAGAAGCTGAACACATCATCTTTACATCCTAGAATTTCGAAATTAGAGAAGAATACTCTGGTTTCAAACCTCCTGCTGAACCTCATTTCAAGCACATCCATGCTGGGGCCTTATACTCTACAATCTACTGAGAATGAAGATCTGTTTTTTGTACATTTGGCTTGGTGAGTAAGGACATAAACCAACCACACATGCTGCCTTTTTGCATTTCAAAGAAACTTTTCCATATCTGTAAACTAAATAATGCATTTTGCCATATTTCCTGGGAAGTTTGATTAATTTGCATGAATGTTGGCTGTGATGCTGGTACACGGCTACTGACATGTAACTTAAGGCATGTTTTGGTATCTCTATTTGTAACAACATTTGTTTCTGTAGTGTAAATGTAGGCATAGGAAACAATTTGTTCTCCTGTATCTGCAGGCAAAACCCACCAGCATCCCTGCAGAAGCTGGCCTGTTTCAGATAAGTGCATAAGAAGCACCTAAAGCCCCCAAAAATTATTTACTATTTATTATTTTTGTGAGTTGAATATACAGTCTAACTACTGATTTCCTATTCAAAATTCAGTTTTAAGGGAACAGACCAAAATGTGCACCACTGCTGAACAGAAACTCCACTTTCCCCTTCCTCAGTAGAGCTACCTGGAGTGCACATATTGTCTTACCTTCACTGCTCCCTGGCCCTTTCTCCATTCTATTGCCATCCTCTCCCCTGTCCTTTCCTCAGTGCCATCATTTTCCATCAATTTGTCTGTACTCTACCCAATCCTCTGAGATGTCTCCCACCCATCCTCTCTTTCCTAGTGTTTTTTGTGATCACTGGTGTTCATCTCTCTTTGCATCCCTGTTCTCAGGCACCCTTCCAGCTGTCTTCCTTTTTGAACGGCTCTGCACACTTTTAGCCTCTATCAACTATGAAAGCTCAAACATTGGTCCCTTACTTTCCACAGTCTCACACAAAATATACCAGTTGTGGATATGATTTAGGTCAGGTAGCCATCTTAACATTCTACTGAGCTCAGAAGTTGAGAACTGTAGAATGGATTTTAGAAAAAGCTGAATTTTTACAATCATTGTCTTTATAAAGCCATAGAATTCATCCTACTTCTCCCTCTTATTAAGCCTGGTCAGCAGCTCCAGTCCTTTTGGTATTTTGGTATTCTTGTGTCTAGATGCACATATAGAGGTAAATGCCACAATGAATTCCAAACTAACTGCACTCACAAAAGATCATGTAACAAAATAACACTAAATGGGTCTATTTATGAACCTCTCTGTAGCTCTGAAGGCAAGACTGAGCTCCTGTTATTACTTTGCTGAGGTACAAAACAGAAAGACAGCAATCAAAATTAAAATAATAATAATAAAATACCTCTCCTATATTCAGGTTTTGATATGATGCATTCAGTTCAAACTTTCAGTTTACACTTTCTGACTGTTTCTAATTTGTAAGCTGCCTCTCAGATGCCCTTTGATCCACGGAAAAGTACTTGCATGCAGGAAAAAGGATCACGAAAATGATTGACTTGGCATCTTTAAAAAAAACATGGTCTGATCATAACTCATGTCCTCTGCTCTTTCCCCTTCCACACATATGAGTTCAAACAGGATGAAGTAGATGTGACTCTGTAGGATTTCTGTATGCAAAATGCTCATATAATACTCTGGTTATAGATGGTCCTATCCCAAAATGCTTGGATTTAGGAACTGGCCATGAAAAAGACTGTTATAAACCTGCTGAAGCCCTGTCTGGTGGCTGTGATCTGTAAGTCAGAACTAAAAATTAACCTCCAGTTAACCTTCAGTACGTGTTTACAGGCATGTCCTGCTTAGAATCGGTGCAGTTGCAATTGCAGTGGCAATTCCTCTCCAAAAATCTGGTCTGACCAGTCCTATTTACTCTCTCTCTCACTACCAGCAGGAAGGGAGACCAGTGCTCCTTCTGCTTGGAGTCCAACATCATACACTCTTCAAGTGTCATCATACACTCTTCAAGTGTACGATGTACAGGGGAAACTTCTGAGAAAACAAATATGTACATTACAAAGATGAGGAACCATTGCAGAACGTGTAAGGTAGAAATGCTGCTGTTCAGCTCCTGCCTGTACATAAACTGGAAAGGATGATGGAAAGGAACTGAATCACCTACAGCCTTCCTCAAAGATGAGCAGTCCTACTAGTGAATTTCAAAGCACTATTCAAAAATAAATTTTGGAAAATGACTGATGTTTTACATCTTGAAAAGACCAAGGCTTTTGCTTTCCTCACCAGCAGAATACCAGTATCTCCCAGTGAAGCCCATGGCAACCACCAGTATGCTCTGGGGAAGAGGCAGGCATCTATTGGACAAGAAGGGACCAGGCCCTCTACAAAGTCAAGCAGATATTGAGGGTGTATCCCTCAAACTTCTATTTACAAACAGCATTTGTAAATGCTGTTTCCCTCAGAAACCCATTTCCCTTTATCTGTTTCTCTCAGAATCTATTTACTTTAGATACAAGGCTGCCTGCAGAATATTTGTGTTACATGAGATATGCTTCTGAAAATCTGTAAGTTCAGCCTTCCTTAATGAGGCAGCAGAAAGGGGGGAAAGGGGGCCAAAGGCAATTTTTGTGTCACTTTTGTGACCTCTTGAGCTGAAATTGTCCAAGAACTTTCCTGGTCACTGGTGGTTCCTACTTTGTTGCCAATAAGCTGTAAGGGATTGTTCCAGAAGCCAGTGCTACAGGTCTTTCTACACCATTCATATGCACCTCTAATGCAAGGAAATGTCCAGCTCAGCTCACTGTTAAATTGGCTCACTGGCTGCCTGGGCTCACAGCTAGGTCTATAAACTAAGTCCTACATACTAAAATTCTCTGCCAATTCAATGTAACCAAATTCTAAACAGTAAAATAAACAAATCAAGCTGTATATTAATGGAGGTTTAAAAGTAAAAGATCAGAATACAACATCTACCTTCAGCAACTCTATAAATCTAATTTCCTATCAACCACTTTTATATAAAAATGGAATAGCTATTGCCATTGTTTTTTAGATATTTTCCACAGCTGTTGAAAGAAAATAAGCTAAGCCAGCAGTCTGGGAACACTGGCACATGGCACCACTGCTGATAAAAGCTACTTTAGAGTTGGTGAATGCAGCACTGTAGCAGAGTGACCTTTACCAGGGAAAGCACTGAAAGCAGAGCTTGCTGCTTCACTAGGATTAAATGTCACTGGTCAAACAAAAATGAGTAAAGCAGTAAACTTGCAGTTTTTCTCATAAGTACATAAACATACAATTGCTGCATCTCTTTTAAAGAACAAGTGTGTAAGTACTGCTTATGTTCCCAAAGTACAACAATCAAAAGGAAGATGATGAGAGTCCCCCTCAATTTAGTAGAAAGTGGAAAACTAATTTGCAATTTGCTTTGCATAGGAAACTGGCAACACCTGCTGTTCTCCTTAATGACCGCTGCAGAGATTGGCCTTTTGTCACCTGGTCAAGAGCAGAAACACTGCCCTGCTTGCTGGGGAGGATGGTGGTGTGGGAATGCTGTTTGCTGCTGGGGGCTGTGCATGTGTGAGCTGAAGGTTGTGCTGCTTACCAGGTATGGAGTCACCTCCTGGAGTATCTGTAGGATACTGCCTGGGCCTCCTTTGTTCTGGTAATGCTCCCTACTCCACAGTGCTGAACACCTGGAGATCACACGAAGGGAATAGGAGGTGGTGGTGATAGACAACTAAAAGAGGCAAAGGCAAGTGGAGTGATACAAAATGGACCAAATCTGGGTTAACTGAATGATCCATATCTGTGCAAGTCCTACCTTTTAATTGCTATGCAATACCTACTTTTTAACAATGTAGGAAAAACATATTAGATATTCCTCTGTTATAGGAATAATGAATTATTTTGTTTGTGTAGTTTTTGTGTTGATGGGGGGAGGTGGTTGTTTCTGTGGCACAAGAAGAGAAAATCTGCAATGATTATGTAAATTACAGCATCTCATGAGCTCATCAGCCCTTGCTTGGTTTTAATATTATATTACTATTTCAAAAACTTCACACTCAAATACTTAAGCATGTTGAGAGGGAGTGGTCTTATGGAAGCTTTTGCTCTTTAGTATGTCTAAAAATTCAAGTTTTGAACATTGAGAAAAAGTAGCTTAGAATTGTTAATACTTTTTACAGTTTAAAAAAGGCAGGAATCTTTTTCAACAATTCCTTATTATTGTTATTGATGGGGAGAAAGAAGAATTTCAGGTTCTGTTTGCACAATAGAAAGGTCATTAAACTACCTACTGGTTTATTCTTTTTGAAGAGTGAAGATCTTATCCAGTTCACTTTCCTCCACCACCTGCATATAAAACCAGCTAAAACTTCACACCCTATTTTCTGTTTGAACTTACCGACAGAATGCAAGGCAGGACAAAAAAAAAGCCAAAACTAGCTGTGTAGTCTGATGTAAATCAGGTAATTAAGGTAGAACTGAATTATACCTGGGTACACTTTCATCTTCTGCTGTCTAAATCACTTGAATCATCAGGAGTGCAAGAAGGTGGTTATAGTGTCCTACAGGAACAGCCTATGTTTGGGCTGGTCAGCAACTGTAGGTTGTAGCACTGCCATGAAAACCTTCCTTGTTCCCCTCTGGATCTCACTGGTACAGTAGCTGTTGTTATTATCATACAATACAGCCAGTAAGTGAGGTGCTCTGCAAAACAAGTGGAGACATGTGTGGTCCTACAGGCAGATTACCTAACCAGGATAAATAAGATCAGTGAATGCCAGAGTGGGGAAGAGAGAAGTGGAAGAGCAAGGACTCTAAATTAGTATGCTACACAGCTGGGCTTCTACTTGTTTCTGAGTGTTACTTTCATCATAGAACAAAATAGTTTGGAAAGCATCACTTTTTATGCAGCTCTCACTTTCTAAAGGTGGGGGACAGAGAGAGAGAAAAAAAAATCCTACCTAGTGGATTTTTCTATGGGAGAAAATGAGAGCTTCTGCAAAACCACTAGGAACCGGATGTAAGGGTTTAATCGTAACAGCATCAGGCGTTATCACTTCTGCCTTCCAGGCCTCACCCAGAGTTACCAACCCACTGTCCTCAGGGGCAAGACCAGGGAAGAGGCCCAGCTGATGTGATTTGCATCAGCCTCTGAATACAAAGCAGTGAGGGAAGCTCCCAGTCCCTGGATTTCAGCAGAGTTTAGCTATGCATGTGGCTATCTGACACTGTAAAGACTTAAAACAGCTCAGGTCTGCTTGTGGGTATGCCCAAGGGCTTTACTGATGAAAAGAGAAGATATGACTGGGGTCATTAAGAGTGTCAGAAGTTAGGTAACAGCTTAGTGAGGAAGGTTCATTTGGATGCCTAAAGAAACATGCAGGCTTTAATTTTTAATAAGTAGTCTGACCTTAGGCACCATTCCTAACTGCCCCTGTATGCCAGGTGACAGGTCTATCATTGGGATTAAAAGGTCTTTGGAGTGGTAGTTTCCATCAGAATACTTCCCAGCCTGGTTGCCAAATGTTAAATGAGAAGCATAGAATGATCAATTAAAAACAATAATAAATGACAGCTGTGAGACTGGTACTAAGGCTCAAGTCTGAAAATGTTAGTGTTGGTTATTAAAACATGACATGGACACCCATGCTGTTAGTGGGACCAACAAAACAACCATTGAGTGTTTTGAGAAATTGTGGGAGATGGCTAGGTTGGTTAAAAAAGAACAAGATTACCAAAGCAGATACAGGGTGGAGAATAAACTAACTCCCTACCTACATTACTATGGAGTGGGTATGTGGTTTATTGCTGCTGACAAATTAGTAGGAAGTAGAGGAAATTTGACCTAGTGTAGAAGAAAAAGTTGGTCATAAAAGAATTCAGTAAAAAGCCTTTGCCAAGCAAATGAAATGGTAGTTACTAAACTACATCTCTTGCTACAACACTAGGTACTAGCTGGCTTTCAGCAATGTCACTTTGGCTGAATGTGAACCTGAACACAGTCTCTTGGTCACCATGAGAAATACCATCCAGCCTTTTAGAGCCTCTTTAAAAATAATTTTTATATCACTTCATATAAAAAGTACTGCTTATTCTGGTAGCCTGCTTCTACTTGAAAGGAGAAATCAAATCCAAGGACTTTCAAATATACTCATATATGTTACTACTAGTAGCCTAAATTGAGCCTTTAATTGTAAATCTCAAGTGTGTCTTTCATTAATCAGACATTTGTTTAACTTCAACGTGAAAGCAGTATTTTATGTTAACTAAACATGACATTTAAATATTCATAAAACATCTCTTGGGCTACTGCCTAATCACTGAAGTTTGTACAGCAAGAATGTGCATCAAATACCTGCCTGAAATATCTTCTCAGTGTAAAACCTAGAGGTGTTGGCACTCTGTCTCTGCATACCAGTGGTTAGGTTTAGCAAGACTGTTATGCTTTATAACATACATGGAAGTGTGACCAGGGTGTTCATTAGGTTCATAATGGTCCTGACAGCTGATGAGTTAAGACTCTTTTACGTCTAAAAATGCCTCCTTAAATCTAAGCTAAGATCTCAGTTCATATTTACTGCTACTCCTGTCCTCCCTCTGAAAAGCAGTGTCTATAGGCAAGTCTAATTAGCAGTCACAGAAAGGGCAGAGCTACAACAAAGCTTTGAACCAGCTGACTGGAATAGCTTCAGATGTTTATCTGTGCTCAGCACAGGGTAATTCTGCATTGGGGCTGCAGGGAAGCTGTACACAGTACACAAGGTAGGAGGGGTGGATAAGTCTCATTTTCATCAACACTGAGAAGTTAAACAAATTTTGATGCCTTCACTTTGTTTTCTTTTTGGAGAAAAAATTTGTATTGCTGAAGTTCTTAATCCAGTGTTCTTACTCTTGCTTATTTTGACTGTTTTGATCCTAGAAGAACATTAGTAGATCAGGCATACAATCTGGTCCAAAGAATTATAAACACTGTGGAAAGATGCAGTGCACAGAAGAATGCAGCAGATAGTCCTAATATTGCATTATACAAAGATCACTTGTTATAAAATGAATAAAGAAAAAAATGCCACCACCCAGATTTTGTAGCTTTCCACAAAGTTCCAATTAGAACCATGATATAAGAGACAATAACTTACTATTTGTCACAGTAATTTGTGAGAGTGTTATGAACTTCAGGCATTTTGGGCAGGGCACAAAGACTGGAAAATCTTAGCTAAATGAAATAATGATCTCCTTTCATTTAGCTTACTGTGCAAACACTTCTGTAATCAGAAGCTGCCTTAGTCAGTTTAACCAGTCAGGGGATCAGGCATGTGTGATGGGATGTGCAGTGATAAAAGAAGAGGTGATTGCTACAAGCATGATAAGCTGTGCAGGTTTCAGGCTTCTAGAAAGAAGTTTCATTCTCATTCTCTGACAGTAGAACACGTACTTGCTGTGCAAATGTAAACTTACTACAGACTTCCCACAGGAAGGAGGCCCTAATGTGGGAGGATCGCCTTCTTAGCGTGATTTAACCCAGGTTTTTCCAAATAGCAGTCATCTGAAAATATCTACTTATTTCAGGCTCTGTAGAGCCCTGAGGCATTGGGAACTGTTGAGAAGTGTCCCCAGAAAAGGAAAAAAGTCTGGTCCTAAGGGTCCAGGATGTGCAATCTGCTAATGAATGGAGCTTTATGCAGCACTTCTGCACAACTGTAGGTGAAATTTAATTATATTAAAGGATAGCAAATTGCTGACCCAATTACATAACCCGTCTATGGCTGAAAACAAGGACTGGATACAATATTTTGCAGCTTCTGCTGTGTGGTAGGTGCACATCCTTCATTTTCAGTTTGGATTTCAGGTATGCCAGAATGAGCAGGATAATCATGATCCAGACAAAAGGCTGGATCACCTGAAAACTTAGTTGCACGGTTGGCAAACTGGCCCAATGCAATGGTTATGTAAGCAGCAAGAGAACTGAAGACCAGTTTCCTTTGAACTTGTATCTACTGACTGACTTCAGGCATATTAAAGGAAAGATGTAACTTTAGTTTAGTCCTTCTTGTATATCAAATGATCTATGCAGGATGCAGTAATTTTCTTTATCTTTGGAAAAAATCTCTGTGCAGCTTGTGTAATTTTCTATAAATAAGAAGGATTTGCATCCTTTTCTAGATAATAGATCTTATAAGATCTTGTTCCAATTTTATGTTTCTTTTTAGCCTTTCTCTCAAAGAAGACAACAGAAGTCTCTCTTCTCTGACCAGCTGCCTGTTTTCATGGTAGGAATTTGCAATCTCTGAGACTGCATGCTAAATCTGGCTGCAGCTGATGAATGGTTTTAAAAGCTTTTCTGGGGGAAGGTGGGTGTAAGCAGTGTGTGCTGGCACAAGCCTTTACTTCCCTGGAATTTTAGGCCTCTGTATAGGAAGCCTATCTAAGGCAGATAGATGTTATAAAAACTGCTCACCATATATTCACCTGCAAAACACTCTGACACTCACATTTCTGTAATTCTTGGCTATAGAAACACAAGCCAATCATCACTTCTGACATCTTAATTGTTACTTAGCTTAATATCTCTTAAGGGACTTAACTTTGCAAACTGCAGATGTTCATAACTCAGAAATGGGCCTCCTGAAGATCATCTCAAGCTGAACAACTCAACTAACTTTTACATTTCTTAAACTCTCTGGAGGCCCGCTTCAAGCATGGATCAAGTCCTGCAAGACAGCAAAGATCTCCAGGAAGTTGTTCAGCTCTTTCTGAACTTACAGTCTTGAAGAAGGGTTAAATGGAACTGATTGCTCAGGAAAACTAATTCAAGGAGCTTTGCCAGATCAGTGTGAGATACAAAAGGGGCAGAGTCCTCATCAAGTAAAGCACATTATCAAGCGCTCATCAACCAACTCCAGTGCAACTGGGTTTGCTGTTTCCCTTTTGCAGCTATTTGCACTCCACAGACAGGCTTAGGTTGGCATAACTATCATATCTGTTCCAAATCTTGCCTTTGTGCACCTAATGGTATTGGGTTCCCTTTGCAGTACTCTTCTTGTCCTGCATTTCTTGACAACTGCAACACTTCTGTGTTTCTCTAGCTTTAGGCTGCCTACAGAAGACTTCAGTCATTCCTTCATACATACACATATTTCTGACAAGCCTGAAACCAAGTGTAAGAGTTTGAGGATCACTCATACATACAAATGATTTAGAAGCAAGGTTGTCTTTCCCTCCTGCAGTTAAAAAAAACAGTGTCTAGACTGAAAATGTACAGCACCCATAAGCTCTCATGTTTAAAAATATGAAGTTCTCAGCATGATGTAATACTGTGTTTGTTTCTAAACTTGGTTGTTGATTTCCATGCCAAAAGTTATAGATGAGCCCTGTGAGTGCCAGCATTTGTCCCAGCCTAGTTCTAGTTCTTTACATTACTAAGCATTACTTTTTGCCAAGAGTAGAGTGAATTTCAATCCACTGCAAACATTTTTGTGGAAAGGCAATTAAATATTACCAGTTGCTTCACATACCATACAGTCTTTTCACTGGCAATGTGAGGTATTTTAATCCCTGAACCAGTCTGCCTGGATAAGTGTTTTAAAATCTTTGCAGCTCTCAGAGTTATTATATTTTACAGAATTTTTGAACTAAGATATACATTCAAGTAGTACTATGTAAGCAGCTTCCAAGTGGTACATGATTTGCCAGGGATGTTTCTGCCAGCTGCTATTTTGGTTGATAATGGCACCTGAGAAAAAGTAATTGGGGTTGCTTTCCCCTCCAGCTCTTTAACCATGGATAAAGACTCTTTGAATCTCATTTTGAGGCAGGGGTTACTTTAAACACTGCAAAGGGCTTAAAGGCCTTGCTAAAACATATCCTTAATTTTACAAGCACAAGTGTTTTTCAGAACGTTAGTCTTCTGACAGTTTATCACTGTTTATCAGCTCCAACACCATTTCTAATAACTCTATGTGTAAATCTCTCTGTCACTTTAAATTCCTTTGGTAAACAGAAAACATGGAATTAGATTAGTAACTTCCTGCTTCCTTTATTAAGCTACGCAGTGAGATTTTTCTAGTCAATTTCTTTTGCAATAAGTAAAAAAATACACTAACCTAACACAGTGGTGTAGCAAAGTATTACTAAATAGTTACTCAAATTTTTCTGTCTGTTCATGTAAACAAACTTGACTATTACCACTGTCCCAATCCAAACCACTGTAGAAAGAATAGCATGCCATCTTCTCTCCCAGTTTTATCTCCAGTTTTCAGAATAGGTTTGAAAAACAGCAACTGCAAAAAAACCTACTTCTGTTGTCTTGCACACTAAACTGAAAAGTCCAGCAAGAGAGTAGCTTTTATCTGACAGGAACTGACCAGTACTATTGAAGCAAATGAGATTACATTACTCACAGCAGTCTCTCTAAACATTCAAAATACCACAAACATTAAAAAGCCTCTTTAGAATTAGCCATACAGTTCACAGAGGGATTTAAAAATAGTGTCCTTACAAATATCCTTACAAATAGGTGCTACTACTAAATTGCTACTACTAAATAATGAAAAATACCTTGTAACTGCACTCATTTTTACATGTTTTATGTAAGCATTTTAAACCTCATAAAGTATTAATTTGAAGTTCTGCAAAACGAATACTTTTTACAAAACCCTCAAGTTTAGATTACTAACTCCTTAAGTTGACAAAATTTTTTCTTACAAAATGGTAAGACTTAAAGCTAGGAGACCAGTGCACTACCTTTTGTGTTAACACAAAACTTTCTTGATTGACTTTCTCCATTGTAGTTCTACCATCTGACAACCCTGAATGCTTCTCACTTGTTTTAAGTGTGTGGAATATTTTAAAATAAATGTAATTAGCATGAGAGTGCAGTTTTCGGAACAGCTTGAAAAAGCTACTGAAGTGCTGAGGAGTTGCTACTTCAGCAGTGATGCTTTTTGTCATTAGATGAGATAATTAATGTCAGTCAGCCAAAGACTAAATAAATACGCATTGTAGCTCAGAAGTCTGTGTAAGCACAAGAACTGAATCTGTATATATTTGTGCTGGTCTGAACCTGTCTGTGCCAGACTGGTCATACCATTTTAGAAGCAAGTCCAGCCAACAGGATAACCAGGCTTTCAGGCATAGTTTGTGCTGCTGCAATCCTGAAGAGATACTATCAGGAAGCAGCAATCTTGTTTTTGCTAGCTCTTCCAGCATAACAAGGGAGTGACTCTCTGAAGGTACTTGCAAACTTTGCGAGGGAAAACTGGTATTTGCTATTCTAATTTACCAGCAGTGCAACCTGTTCTCTCTTTCTTGATGTATTGCTGCTATATTTAATTTAAAATTAAAAATAGTTTTCCTGTGAATTGTAAACCTAAGCATACATATGAGATGCGGTCTGCATATGCTAAGTGCTTTTATAATGAGGATTAGCAAGTTCTCAATAAATTAAAATTTTCTCTACCTACCAAATCTGGTTTCCGTTTGTAGGTCAGAGGAAGGGAGTAAAGTATGGAGTATAGTGTTGTTAGCACAGAGGAGATCCAGGACTGTCTAACCTCCCGGCTTCTGGGAATGCGATCCAGGCTGAACTGGAAAAGAGCACGAGGAGCGGAGCTGTTACTTTTCTGACAACGTTGTAGCTTCTTCTTATTACATCCGTCCGTGCCAGCCTCTTTTGCCTTTTCTTAGTCTAGTTTGGGAACGTTTGTGTATAAAAAGCAAACAGTAAAGTACAAAGCACAGAGAAACACCAGCGCTCGGTAGCTATTGCTCGGTGCCGCCCCGGGCTCCCTCCAACCCCTCGCCAGCCGCGGCAGCAGCGCCGGTAGCGCCGGGCGAGGGCGGCACCTCGTGGGCACCGGCGGCGCTCGGACCCGCTCCGCCGCCCCCGGCCTCCCGCAGACCCCGGGCATTTACACTGCAAGATGCTCATCCTGGCTTTCTGTCCTTCTCCCTGAATAGCTGCTAGAACAGAGATAGACCACAGATCAAAAAAAAATTATTTGGAGGGGTGGGGAGGTGTGTGTGTTTAATTTTCTCTTACATCACTGGTTTTCTGTTACATCATTATTGTAATTTGTCTTCCATCTGGTCCCTAGTTCTGGAAAAATCTACTTCCTTAACAGGATGAGGAAGGCAATGACCATGTGTTGAAGCATTCAGACTTCTCTCTTTCACTTAGGCAAAGCTTCAAGTCACTAAGACATAATTTTTAAATGTTTGATGATCTCCAGTGCCCCCATAACAAAACACATAGTGTGTGTGTGAAAGCACACTGAAATATAGCAAATGTATGTTACAGGTATGTGATATTTACTTTCCAAAATTTATCTTTCGTTTTCACTCCAAATAATTTTGCTCAGTAGAAAGAGAATGGTCAAAGGAAAATGAGCATCTGTTATCCAGACATCAAACTCACATGCAGCCAAAAATGCTCGTCTGGCTTTCAGTGTTGAGGGAAAATATAACTACAGGATCTGTTAGTAGTTGGTGAGGTTATAAAAGAGAAGCTGCTTAGCAAAAATAAGTGAGCTATGAAAACCACATAACCTTTTAATACTGAAAATAGCTATCTTTAAGAAATCTAATAATTTAGGATTGGACATTCTTCAGGTAAGTGAATATGACTGTGTGAATGGCTATTTATCCAATGAGATGTCTCTGAACAGGAAACACCTCTGGTCACTTTACTAAACATTCATCCCTCGTGCACAATGAGACATGAAAGTTGCAGTTAACCACCTTAAAAATGTCATTCCTTAGTGAGCCTTAGCAGCAGTTGCCTAACATTAAAAGGGTTTATTCTGAAAATCAATGGTACTGAGTCCTACAGTATTTTGTCCTAACAGCGCTGCTGAAAACAGTGGAAGCGCACCACATGAAATCAACACCATGCAAATAAATAATTTACTGTGTGTTGTACTATTTGGTCAAAAAGACCTAAATTTTTTGCAGTCAAAACATTCATTTCCATTGTACTTATTCCACTAAAACTTTCTACTAATTTCACTGGATGTCAGATCACACTTTATGTCAGCAGTTATGCTGCTGTCTGTTAATCATACAGCAAATGAGCTGAAAGCAAGCAAACATCTGAGAAAAAAAATAAACAAGATATTTTAATGACTTTTTCATGAGTTTTAGGAGTTCAGCATTTGCTCAGGTCATCAGCCAGAAAACTGACATTCAGAGGCCTTGCATCCCTTTCAAACAAACATTTTTACTTTATTTTTAAAATACAGCCAAGACACAGTGTAGAAACAAACAAAGCCAATACAAATTGGCTTATTATTATTAAATTATTATTATTATTAAATTAAGGTTTTCTTAGATAAAATAATTTTCTATATAATTTATTTCAAAAAAATATTATGTTTCACTGAGGGGAAATGCCAAACTAAAAAAAAAAAATCCCCTCTGCAATATTTTTGCCCCAATATTCTTACAGCTACAAGTAACACTTCAGTGGCTAGCTGGTATAAATGTCCTTTAAAAGAATAATTTCCAAATTGCCTTGAATTAGAATGTCAAGATCATTTTTCTTACATGAGTATTTAACAAGTTACCTGGGACTTGGAGAATGTTTCAGCCCTTTTTTGTTCAAAAGAATGTATTTTAGCTTCACTCATCTTATCTGAGTCTGCCAAAACATAATGTCTAGGAGAGTACGACTCTGACAAACAGCTAAGTAACCTCAGGATTTCTGTTGTGTGCCCACCTGTAAAACAAAGCAAACTGCAATTAGTATGTGAAAAATTTTGTAACTTTCCATTTCTTCAGCTGAATCAGTCACTTTTCATTTTGAAGCATATGAGTGTTACTACTACCAGGGAGAAAGTATCTTCTGAGAGTAAAGGATTCAATTAGAGACTGCTTAAACAACATGGAGGGAGCTCAGCTCCCAGGGAAGCGATATTGATGGACGTTTTCCAGTGAAACGGGATTGAATCAGGGTGACACAGGAGTCTGATGTTTGTGTTTAATGTCCTGTACACGGCGCAGAACAACCAGGCACAGAGTGACACTGTGCTCTGCACTCAAAGGCCACCCCGTGGGGCAATGGCCAAAATGCAGCTGGACAGGATCTGCCTCAGAGCTGCACCCTGGAAGCAGAACTGCCACTGACCCTGTCCTGTGCCAGTGCTGTGACCTGCCAGAGCAGGGCTGTGCTAGCCCAGCTCATCTCACCGAAACCAGCCAGGCAGCAGTGTCCCCCTGCAGCCACAGGAGTGACAGCCACAGCAGTGACAGCCACAGCAGTGTCCCCCTGCAGCCACAGCAGGGACCGCCACAGCAGTGTCCCCCTGCAGCCACAGCAGGGACCGCCACAGCAGTGTCCCCCTGCAGCCACAGCAGTGTAGTGCTGGGTGCTGACAGAACAAACAGTCCTGCTTCAGGCACTGCTCTGAGCACTGCCCTTGAAAGGGCCTTCACAACCTTCTAACTGCAGGGTCACTCTGTCCCAGAGCTACACTGGCACTACACCAGACAGGGTCACTCTGTCCCAGAGCTACACTGGCACTACACCAGACAGAAGGCGAGGGTGTACATACTGGGCTTTTTGGCAGCTGGGTTAATTTTTGGTTTTTTTGTCATTTGAGTTTCCTGAAAAGCAGTTAGAGGGATATTGTCAGAATGGAAGAGGGGGAGAAGGAAGACTGTGTGTGTAGGTGAAGTGGAGCAATCTCACCTTTTGTCTATTGGACTGCATCAGACCAACATGAAACCAGGCCCATAAATACATCATGTGTTTACTGGATGTGTTGCTTTTTACTCTGCTGGAAGTTGCAGACCAAAACCAGTAAACCAAAAGTATTCCTGCTACCTCCTGCTGTTCAGTGTCACTAGGCTCCCAAGAGACCTCTGCTGCACAGGTTAAACACTCGTAGCTGGTGAACAACTGACAACAAGGAGAGCTATGCTGCAGCATTGCACTACTTTGCCACCTTTCTGTACAAATTCATGTGCTATTTTTCAGTTATGTTTGGAGATATTTTCTACTGAGTGGTGTTTGTTAAGGTTTCACTAATATTAATGCAATCAGCTGAGCACTGACAGAAGAGCAGGAGATTCCTACTTAAAAGCCTCAAAGAATAGGCTTGAACGTTATGTGAATCTTAACTCACATGAATTATTTCACCTGGTAAGATTATGTACAGTGGAAGTATTCTTTTAATACAGACTAACTAGATTCCAAAGGACTCAAGGAAAATACACACATTTCCAGCCCTAGTGGATGTAAAGATGACTTTAAGAATTATAAACCTGCCAAACTCAGATGCAGAAAGATCTCAGGATTATTACTCAATCAGTTGGTGTGCAAAAACCAAAGGGATACTGAGGTGCTGAAATCACAGCTGGCCTGTATCTGTCAACTGCAAATTTTCAAATAAATTTTTTGGAGGTAAATTAATTGCCCTTCAACTCCGATAACAAGGTAACAGGGAGTGGCAGATGTGTACACCCTTTAGCGAGGGGTGACATTCTTGTCTCTGACGGATCCACGCGTGACTCTTGTAAGTAAATCACAGCAGCGTGGGTTGGGTAGATTGCAAAATGCCACATATGTGAGGGGCGTGCCAGTCCTTGGAACGCCGTGCCCTGCTTCGCCATCAGCAATCTCCGGCCAGGCCGAGCAGCTGCACAGCTCAGTCCTGCACCAGTGCTTTCACCGTGACTTCGGTTAAATGCGTAACAATGACTCAAATCGAGAGCCAAAACACCCAAGGGCAGGCGGCGGCCCCGAGGACGCCCAGCCCGGCCCGGGGCACCACAGGAGCTGCCGCGGCGGGGCCCCGGCGCCGGCTCCTGACACACGCAACCGCGACTACAACTCCCGGCATGCACCAGGGTATAGGGGCAGCGTTGCTCTCTCTGCTTGTCGCGCTGCATGCCGGGACCCGTAGTTCCACGAATCTGGAGCTGCAGCTCTACGGCGCCACCCGCTCCCGCCGGCGGCAACCGCCACTCACCAGAGCCGGCCACCACCAGGAGACTGAACGGAGGTGTTCGCCGGCCGCGGCGCCTCCTATCCAAGAGCACCAGCGGGACAAGCAGTAAGGAGAGGAGGAGGAACAGGAGCACGACGACGGGCACCTCCATGCGCGTCGGAGGCCACCTCTCGCGGAAGCGGCAGTGGCACCTCCCGCATACGGCGGCCGGCGCGGTTCAAACCTCCGCGCGCTCTGAGCGCGGTGGTGGCTCCGGCGGTGGCAGGGGCCGCGGACGGGCGGGACTCGGCGGGCCCGGGGCGCGGTGATGCGGCGTGAGGGGATCCCCGTGTGCCCGCCTGGTGCGCCCCGCGCCTCCGAGCTCCCGCTGGCACTCCCTGCCCCCCAGTCGGCGTCCCGGAGCTGCGAAATACCGCAGTAAGCACGGGGGGAATGAGGGCCGGCGCTCTCAGGGCCCGCAGGCCGAGCCTGCCCGCTGTGCACGGGCTGCGGGAGCCGGGAGAGGCTTGCCGGCTTTAGCACGGGCTGCGGGAGCCGGGAACGGCCTGCCGGCTTTAGCGCGGGCTGCTGGAGCCGAGAGGGGCCTGCCGGCTTTAGCACGGGCTGCGGGAGCCGGGAGAGGCCTGCCGGCTTTAGCACGGGCTGCGGGAGCCGAGAGGGGCCTGCCGGCTTTAGCACGGGCTGCTGAAGGCGAGAGGGGCCTGCCGGCTTTAGCACGGGCTGCAGCGGGAGCCGGGGGCTCCGTGACGGATGGATTCCTGCGGGAACATGATTAATGTATGCACTGATACTGATCCAGGTATGTCTGCTTACATGCAGCTGTAATGTTACACAGCCTACAGTATTGCGTAAAATAAAGACTGTTAACGTTTCACTGCCTGTCGTGGTTCTAATTTTCATTCATGGTAATACTTAAGCCTTTTATTTCAGTAAGAAGCACGGAGAAGCAGATCAGCACTCTTTCTGCCTCCATCAGCATCCAGCCTTTGTTAGGAGAAAGCGATGATTCAGCCACGGGGCTAATCTCAGATGCGACGTGTGTTTGCTAGAAAGAGTAATATACTGCGTTTTATGATTAGGAAAGAGTTCGTTCATCATTGTCCTTAAATTATGTGCCAGGGAGCAAGGCCCTTCTCTTGGCCAGTGAATCAGGAGCAGTGAACTCTGGAGCTTTATGGAGAGGTTTGATGCTACTGCTTTATGGGGTGAGTTGTCAAACACATGAAACGTGACAGCTGTGCTCTTGTACCTCAAGTGTACAACCACAATAGATCAAACACATTGCAATTCTGCATCTGCCTGCCATGGTTTCTCTGGCTGTTTTTTTTCCCTCTTACACCTCCTGAATGAATTGGACTTTTTGTGTCCCTAACAGCCTTGGAAGCTTAATGCTTTTTTTTAATTTTTAACACAGATGTGCCAGTTGTGGATTCCAATGGTTTTTGTATGCCTTACAAGATACAAGCTCCACCAATCCTTTGCCATCTTAGGATCTGAAGTGAGTCCTTGTGATTCATGCTTCATGGCTCTACAGATTGTTTTTTTCTTTAGGTCACTGTAACATATAATTTTGCAGTTGCTTTAAGCAGAGAGTGTTAAAAACAGTATTACCATGGTAAGCTTGTCTTCCACCCAAATGAGTAACCTCACAAAAAGTATTTCACTGCCTAGTCATTATTGACATTTGGAAGCAACAAGGTTTTAATTAAAAGTTCTGTTGATGATGCATAAATTTCCAAAATTCATTTTGATTTTCACTTAATTAGCTACATAAAACTAATAAGTAGGGACAATAGAGGTGCAAGTCAATGACAGAAGAAAGTACACAATACCTTTTCAGGACATGAACTACTAGTTTAATACAAGACAGTAAGTTCTATAGACAATTCAAATACTGATTTTGTCTAGGGTCATCTTTTCCCCACTTGTAGTTTCTTCAATGAAAATAAATGTCATTGATGTAGAATTTATCCTGATTGCCACAGCAGGTGTAGCTAGCAATTGTTTTATTTAAGATGGGTTTTTTCCAAGACTTCTCAAGATCTTTGCTCTTATTTTTTCCTACCATAAATGTTAAAGAACTGCTTTTTATTAGGCATTTGATTCCAAGAAACAGTCCTGGAAACTCAGCACTAAAGATTGATATAAAAAGCTTCAACTTCTTTCCTCCTTTTCGTGGTATTTATTCTGTATGTACACACTTCCCTTTCTAATACAGAATCCTTCTGTAAATGTATTTGGTGAAATTAAAGAGAAACTGACCTAAAACTAGGGAAGCTGGAAGGCATTTAAAAATAAGAGGAAAAAATTAGAGTGATGCAGACCTGTTCTTTGGAGTAGACAGTTTCTTGGATGCAAAGCAAAGGTTTTGACTTTCAAGGAGTCTAAAAATCTAAGCAGTGTGTTTGCCTCATGAACTCCTACAACTAGTGCTTGAAGTCTGCTAACTCATTGTTAAATTTGCAAGAGTAAGTAATACAGTTTTCAAGTAGTATCCACAGCAGACTGCAAGGCTTGAGGGAGGATTCAGAATTTGGAAAGATTAGTTAAAATAACTAAAGACTGAGGCAACAGTCTGATACCTAGTTGCAATAAAGTTTTTGGAGCTCATGAAAATCCCTCTTGCAGTGTAACACTGCTAATCCTGCCTTTCCTCAGTAGGCCTTAGATTTATTTGTGGTTTTTCATCATGGCAACTCCCTGCTCCCTTGATAGCATGTTCTGGACCTGGGAGACTTCAGTGCAACAGCTGTTAGCAGTCCTGAAGAAGGCAGGTTGCTGTCTACTCCAGGTGTGTGCTGAATGCTTGGCCATGATTCCAGTCTGGGAAGTGCCTTGAGAAATCTTCATCTCAGCATCACAAATGCACAGCTAATATGAAAGTTAATATGAAATGCAAAGTTTAGCACAGCATGGCCGTGTTAGCCAAGTAATGTGAAGCAGGTGAAGTACAGGGTTCCATGAGGAAGGCAGTGATTAGTGCTGGGTACTGCTCTCCAGTCTGCAAAATCACTGATGCTGCGAGTGAGTGAGTGACCTGTGTGTCTGGGAGCAAGTGGTGCACTTGGTCTGGAAAGGCGTTTGACAGAAAGTGATGCAGGTGCAGAGGCTGCCTCTGACACCTCTGCTACTGACGCGGGAAGTTAGACTGGAACTTTTCTGAAGGAGAAATGAACCACACTTGTTCTAAATAATTGGTCACTGTTGTCCAACTTTGTAACTCTTGAACAGGAAAAAATAGGTACAGTATTTTTTCCATGTACCACTTGTGAGACAATGTTCCAAAGAAAGATGTGCTGCTCTCCTTTTAAATGTGAATGTTCTCTGTGGAAGCCTCCTGGTACCTGGGGTGCATGTCTCCTTTGAAAGTAACACTGCTGGGTACTAAAGGAAACTGAGCAAAGCTCGCCCTTTGTGTTTCAGGTTCTTTTGTCTCCAACAGGAAAGGCTGTAATTGAAGTATAAATAAAACCATTTTTTCCCCTGAAATGAAATGTAGACAGCTTTGGCTATCTGGCAGTAATTCCCTTTCTGAGTTTCCACCTGTAAGTGATCTGACTCTTAACTGTTAAACAATCTTTCCATTCAACTGAAATACACCTTATATTCATGTTTTCTTAACTGGCACTTTGGATACTTGTGATGTTTGGGGTTTTTTTTCCTTCTAATTACAGGGTCTAAAATTACACCTATGAAAAACAGTGAGTGTACTGTTGTTTTCTAAAATTAGGTCATTTTTTCTTGTTTTGGTTTAGAGTGCAGCTCCACAAACAGTTGTATCAGCACTACTGATGAGTAAAGTAGCAAAATGGTAGAAATAATTGGGTGAGAAAAAGGACAGGAATCACTTGGGCTTTGCTACTGGAAAAAATTGTAATGTGGAACCATTTATCATGTTAAACCTCAGTAATTTATTTAAATTTATCTAAATATTGTTCTTTGTGCATGATATTATAATAAAAGTGATTTGTAAGAATGGATATGTTACTTAAGTAAATTTGATTTTTTTTTTTTTTTTTTTTTTTTTTTTTTTTTTTTTTTTTGCCAGAAGCAATTTTTTTTGTGTGTGTGTGCTTATGGTGTTTTTAGAAGCATTGTGAGAAGCAGTATGCTTTTCGATAAGACAAAATCTGAAGACTTCTAACTGGGTTCTTCTTTACTATTAGAAATGCAAACTGCATCTGGAAGACTCTAGCAGAGCAGTAACATCCTAAATGTTGTAACAAGTTCTGTGGTTGGGAAAGAGGTATTTTTAAATTAATCAGTGGAGTAGCCCATTTGGGATCAACTGGAGACAGTTTGATCTCACTTGAAGGAAGATTTAGGATGTTATCAGAGCCAATCTGTGGCAATATTTGTCCCTTTAGACAGCTGCTACTTTCAATTGCTTTGGGCCAAGTGCAGTTACACTTTCTTATGAGTCATTATAATTAAAGGAATGTAATCTTAGAAGTCCTGATATGTATTTGCAATCAATAGCAGCTGTAATATTTACGTTAACATTACAGTTAATGCTGTGCTTCCTGGTGTAAGGGCACTTCTCATATATATTTCAGTCTCTTTTGTTTAGATATGAAAACTCAGCATTTGCAAACACTTAAACACTGCTTGTGCTAAATACCAAAAAAGTGGAACCAAAATTCCCCAAATAATAGGACTTATTCCATACTAAAAACTTGAAAATTTTTGGTTTTATCCCATTCACATTTGCTTTTCTTTACACTTTAATTTTCAGTGACAGACAGCAAAGAGATTGTGAGTTTACAACAGCCCAGTAAATAAGGTATCCTT
Organism: Pyrgilauda ruficollis; assembly: GCF_017590135.1. NCBI lineage: Eukaryota > Metazoa > Chordata > Aves > Passeriformes > Passeridae > Pyrgilauda > Pyrgilauda ruficollis. The sequence continues at coordinate 2,304,821 of NW_024527710.1, read as the reverse complement.
CACTCCTACATTTCCCTCTTGTTGGCAATGTCAAGTTTTCTGAAAATAGTCTTTGGAACTGGGAGAGGAGGTTGTTTTTAGAAGTTTGTTTGGGTCTAAATACCATGTACAAATTTAGAATCAAAGCAGCAATTTGTAAGGAGAATGTTTGTCTCTGACAGGCATGAGCCACAGTGCCAGCCAATGTTTCTTTAACCTGCTGCATCTGAGAGTGTGTCTGGAGGGCTGCTACGTGTGCCTTTGATGACACACGCCATTGTAACCATTGGGGTGCATTCTCAGTGTGCTTTTATGAAGCAGAAACGTTTGTAGTAGACAGCACTGAAATTAAATAATGCAACTTGTAATTACTGGGTAGTGTGTTCAGGAGCAGTCCCTGTAATGCAATGTAAAGTAATGCTCTTCTATCTGTTCAAAAGGCCAGGAGAAAGAGACTGCTGTTTCACTCCTTAACAGTACTGAGTGGCCTGGAGGTCACTTGGGTGCCTCAGGCCACTTGGCCTGTAAAAATAAGGTCTTTTTTAAAAACACGCCTAAAAATAGATTTGAAGTCTATTTTTATTCTCTTGGAAATCTATTTTCTGATCTGTAATGTTAAATGAAACTTGCAGGATACTTGGGGGCTAGGATGTAGTATTCTCTGCCTATTCATGGCTGCTTTTTGACTGGGGTTTGCCTGAGCTTTCCATGTAAGCATCTGTAAGGAGGATGAAAACAAATGCACATTGCTTTAGCCGTTCCTGCTGTCAGAAAACTTGACCGCTGCTTGTGCAGGGAGATAGATGAGACCACGCTATCAGCTTGTTTTGGGTGCTTTTCCTCTCTCAGACTGAAACCCAGGCAGCTGTGGGGCTGCTGCTGCTGTCAGAGCTCTGGGTTTGAGTGCCCAGCCCTCAGCATTCTTAGGCTTGAGGAAAGGGCATCTCATCCTTGTGTGCTCTTTCCCTCTTCTCCTTATGAGCATTCAAAATGCAGCAGAGCTGACACCCTCCTCTGTAAGGAAATGCTAATCAGTGGAAAGGGAGGACAGTTTTCTGAGCTGTTTAGGTTTCTAAAGGTCTAGCATTGAATTAATGCCATGCTGGACTGGAAATAACTGGACTATTAAAAGAGAAGGGAAGATGTCTTCTCGTTTTGCTCTATGCTTTCATGTTCTTTTCCTCCCATTTTTCTTCAATCTTTTATTCATGCAGTTGTGTTTAAAAATATATAATTTGTTGACTATTGTTTGGGGATCTTGCCAGGTATGGCTGTGGATTTAGGGATTTGATCAAGTACTACTTAAGTCAATTGAATGTAATGACTCCACTAGCTCTCAATGGAGATAAATGGAATTCCTTGCAGAGTTTGCAAGGGCTGCCAAAGGTATCCCAGTGTTTTAATTTCTGTATGTTTGTGTATAATACTTGCGAGACAAAATATTACAATTTCAAAATACGAGATTCTTTTTTTTCTTATCTGTTTAGTTAAAATATATATCAACCATAGCAAACCCTGTTAGCTGACACAGTCTAAAGTCCAGCTATTGCCAATAAAATTTGCCCTCTGCACTGTACTTTAACAGTCTTTAATTATGTGATAAGATTTAAAAACAGATACACCTCACATTTTTTTTCATCAAGCACAGGTGATGTGTAATACTGTTCTCTCTCTACAGTACAAGAAAAGAATGTCCTTGCCTTTATTACAGTTTTAATGAATGTTAGGAAATTATAAACCATTTGCATTAGTTATTGGGAATTTAATGCGTCGTTAAGGTGTCAAGAGAGTTAGCTGGTCGACTACAGTGCCTGTGAATTAAACAGTGATAATGAGACAATTACTTAGAGTTAAGTTATAGTGTTAATTATTTAGCTGACTAGTGATTAATATATTACTGAAAAGAAAAAAATTTATACACGTGGAAACAAAAGTTTTATGTCAGCTTCCAATATCAGCTTCCAATTTACTAACACTGACTAAAACAAATAAATAATAGAAATAATTTTCAAAAGAAACCTTACATGTGATTTCATACTCTTTTTAGAATACTTTGAAGAAAAAATAGTTGTCTTTTTGATTGTATGTTTGTGTTTGAAGACTGGTACAATTGTAAATGCAAGCAATTGTTAAGTAGCTAACAGTCAAGCCAAGAGCTTGTATAAGTCTTGATGATGATGATTATTATTATCATTACTATTATTTAATTGATGAATTGTTTGTAACTGCAATCACCTTTAAAGAGTACTGTACACACAAAAGAAAGGTTTGTTCCAAGTGAAACTGAGGAGTGCATATGTATGGCGTACAGAACTCACCTGACCTGGCACTGCAGAACGTGGCATTGGACTGGAATGTTTTGGTCTGTGTATGTGCACTACAGTTGTCCAACATACCTTTAATTGCAAAGTTTACACTTTCAGCGCTGAGATTCCTGTTTCCACTGGAGCATAATTTCCAAACAGAAGAAGAGGACATCACCAGAGGAACTCCAGATGTGTAATGTTCCTTATCCAGCAAATCAGATGAACAGGTGCTGAAATGTTGGCTCTTCCAGCAGTCCCAGTAGAGTTGTCACAGAAAAATGTTTATGTTTACAACAAAATAAAAGGAAATGGGCAACACTGAAAAAAACCACAACCAAGATGTTCTAAGTTGTATATATCACTGCAATTTTTCTGCACTTTATTCAGTTAGACAATATATTTGGTGCAATTCACAAGGTGACTTTTCAAATCCACTTATAATGTTTACATGATACATTTTCATGGTGAAACTCTTCCACCTTAATATTTTTTAATCTATATCTATCTACCCATCTCTCTCTCTCTCTGTATCTATCTATCTATCTATCTATCTCATTACATATAGAATTAGGATTAATTTTGTATTTTCTTTATTTTTATGTATTCTTAGGTTTTGTAGTCAATACTTTTCTAGTATTTATCTAATCAGTAAGGTATGGTGTTGAATAGTGTCATTGGAAGTAGAAGCCTAAACAAAATGCCTCTCTTGATTTGAAAGGCAAGCTTTCTTTCTGTACTTTAGCACTGCTGTATTTAATGTAGTTTCTTGTCTTTTTGTATGTTTTTACCAGGTCTGCTGTCTTAAATCTTAGATTTGAAAGAACACTCTAGAGCATGATACCCTTCCTATGACTAGAATTGTACAAAGGAACATGTCTGTATGAATTTATATACAGAACAAGGCCTTGGCAGGGGAATCACTACAGCTCCTGATATCAATGCAGACTAACAATTAAACCCTAGGTAAGAATCTATAATAATGACAGTGCAAAATTAGAAAATAATCGTAATATTAACAAGTAGCAGTGCTAAAAGCAGGGGCTTTGCTAGAATTCATTATTAGTAATAAAGGAAAAATGAATAATACATTCTGGACCTCCTAAACTGACAAAATTAAGACATAAATTATATTTACTTTTGAAGCAATATATGACACCATTTTAATATCTATCCCCAAATATGAAATTAAAAAGTTTTAATATTTAAGAAATATAAATTTTAAAGTTATGTTCTCTGAAAAAAAATATTACAAATACTATTGACTACTGCTCTTGAGAACTATGTGGAAAACAATTTCTTGCTTTTTTATTTAGTTTTTTAAATTAGATTTCAACAGCATTTAGACATATATAAAGTGAGTATGGATCAGGTTTTATTGTTTCCTTGTGTCATCAAGCAATTTTCCTTCCTTGTTTCCTCAAGGCTTTCACAGATCAACAGAGCATCAAAAAAATCACTAAACATGATAGAATGTTTTTTGAAAAATCTGAAAATATTGAAAAAGCATTCAAAGGGAATGATATTGTCTGAAGAAGCTACTTGACCTGTTCAGTCACACATCTGCCATTAAAATACCCTTACCAGCCATTCTTTCCATGCTGTGGAAAGCAGGAGGAGGCACAGTGACATGCTGTGCAGCTGCTGTGACGTGTGCCAAAGTTCAGATGGAGCTAAGCGAGGCTTGGAAGCTATCTTTAGCATACAGATGAGTGATGCCATCCAGAGCACGTGCTCTGTCTTTTTACCTGGAAGTCTGATGCTATCCCATAAAACAAAATACCTTGTATCAACAAGCACTGTTTTGTTCTGCACTTGAATTATGCTGATTTTAATTACCAGTCAGAACACTAAAACCCGGATTGCTTTCTGACCCTGTGTATGTTGAATTATTGGGAAACATTTTGTTTGGTTTTAGCACTGCTTGGCACCAATTTTATTATTTCCAATTGTATGCCATTACAAAGTACATATTTTTCAATTTTCTGCTGTTCTGACATCATCAAATTCTAGTCACTACCCTGTTCTACAGTGCTTTTGTTGCTAAGAGCCTCGACTCACAAAGCAAAAGGAAATATGTGCATGTGAAGAAAAGAATCGGGTGTTCTTTCACAATTCCTCCTCCTGTTTGTGGTGTGCTTCATGTCAGAGATTATTTTATTTATTATTTTATTATTATTTTAGAAGAAATTTTCTAAATCTCAGAGCTCTCTGGCTTAAGCCTTTGGGAATGAAACAGACCTTTCTAGACCTTTCTGGTTTGCAGATCCCAAAGATGCACCCAGTTGCAGCTTTGTTTACTAAAGAGCCAAACAAAGCTGCAGTACTGCCTCCATTATACTCCTTTGTGCACGCACATCAGAGGGAAGAAAATACATGGAGCAATGTGAGTGGACACTGAAGGAAGCCAGGGGAGGAGAACTGTGGGGAGGAAGAAAATAAAGTGACAGGAAAGGAAAAGGTGATAGTGGGGGGGGGGGGGGAAAGGGGAGAGAGTGACCTGGAAAAGAAAAAGAGAGATGGCGTTCCTGTGAATTCTGTGGATAATACTCAGCACATCTGTCTTAATGTGGTTTGATGTCTTGTCAGAGTGCTGACGTGGTGCATCAATGTAGGGGTTTCTAGTGCAGCATGGTAAGCTCACAATGTGCTGTTTTACAGGTCCTCAGTAGCTTCTGGACAGTTATAATCAGGACAATAATACCAATGGAGAGGGTAATGCTGCAGGTGAGATGTAAACAGATGAAAGAGACAGCGTGTGATGAGAGACACAAATGGAGAAGACAGAAAAACTGGAAGAAAACTGAGGAAGGGACAGGAAGAGGTTCATGAACAGACAGCTTTCCAGAAACAAGCCTTTGTTCTCTTATGGATAGTAAGTACTCTTGGCAGAAATGCTCTCTCAAGTGGGAGCTGACAGGAGCTGGGAAAGTTAAACTCACTGACCTCAGATGAAAAATGGAGCGTGTGTTTAGAGGGAGTAAACTAAAGCAGGAAAGTCAAGGAACATTGCTACCTAAAAATGTGGTAGGATATGTTGCAGTGACCTGTGCTGGAAAGGTGTGACACTCGTTCTGCAGCACTCATGTGAGTAAGTGTAGCACAGTATGCATCAACTTACAAAATGTGGCTGCTGTTTGGAAAGCCAAGATAACACTTTCCCTTCAGGGAAGCATACAGCTCAGCCACTGTTAACTGGGTACCTGCAGGGTGTCAAAAAAAAGCCCAAAGCATACAGATTTGGTCTTTGGTCTATGCAAATTTTTTTTTTTTTTTTCTGAAAGGGAGGATTTTTTAGAAATTGAGTATTTTTTTTCGTTTCCATTCACCATTTTCCTGCTATTTTTCAGGGGTTTTTAAAACCAAAACCAAATTCAGATCCTTTCTTTTCAGTCTCCTCTTTTCAGGCTTGGGCTTTCTGAATTAAAAGCTGCAATATTAGCTGCCTGCAGTTCCTGTGATTGGACTCCATGGGTGGCCCAAGTAATTCTCAGACAATGCAGCTGGTTCTTTTCTCACTCACACCACTGTAACTCATTGGCTGCACTGAAGTTACTCTTGATTCACAGTGTTGTGAAAGAAGAGTTATGCTTGGTCTTTCCTATGTTCTTTAATCTTCATGATATTTTTGTTTACGTGTATAATTGATTTTATGGGAATATATCCTGCTGCTGACAGGTAGACCTAGGAACTTCCTAAGACAGAAATAAATGTAAGCATTTTTTAGGTCACTGAATTCAATCCACTGCTTCTACAACACCTTGTTATATAATTTCTTTCATGAACTCCTCAGGCTTTAAACATTCGTTAAGATCTATTCTTACTACAGTGGGTAAATTCAGACAGAAAGGTTAGTTACATCCTGTGTGAATTTAAAACCACAACTGAAATAATCTTCAAATGCTCTAAAAGTATTTTTCTTTCTCACCTATGTCTCACTTTTCAGTACACCAACCATGATAAAGGTTTCATTCTTGGCAGAAGGAGGTTCAGCTCTGGGAAAGCACGATTTTGAAATTACAGGCATACTTTGGAAAGGTTACTGTGTATTTTTCTTTTATGGTCACATCCCTCTTGCAGATTTTAGTGGGAGCAGTCATTTGACAACAAATTTTTACCATACTTGAAGTGCCACTCTGAAAGTAATTCCAGAAGGAGAAGGGTACAGAACAGGTGTGTACAACTCAGCTGAGGATAGATTACTGTAGTCTTTGACTACTTATCTTGGACTGCCTTCCAATTGTTGCCCTGTTGTAACAAATCCCATCCATTTTATCCAAATTTACTCTTCATTTATGGAATTAATGGGTCTAATTGACATGAAGTTGAAAATCATCAATATAATCAAGAAGTTTTATTGTAATTAAAGGATAGATGAAAAGCACAGCCCTATTTTTTCTCTTACATAGTACAAATAAGATGATTCAGCAGAAGCCAACAGAATTATGCTGCTACCTGCAAATGCTACTGTAATACCTCCCCATCCTCCCTACCTTTGCAATGCATACGTGTTGATATGGAATACACTGTTATTTTTTGTCTTGTGTTGCTAAATCTCTGTTCTGCAGCTCACCTTAGCAAGCCCATTGCCAGTACTTCCCTTCTGTTCTGAAGCCTCACTTCGGGAGCTGCAGCTGTTACCGAGGAAAGTTCTTGGCAGCTGCAGGGGCACCTTCGGTTTGCAGCAGCTGGAAGGTGATGGCTGCACATCACAAGGGAGGGAGGAAGAGGTGTATTAGTTGTGAAAGCCAGATTGTGGCCACTGTACAGCAGCCAATTGGCTGTGATACTGCTCTGGTGGCTCTTTATCCCACCCTTTGGCTACTCTATTTCTGATGCAGAAAAAGGTGCTCTGGTTGCATCATGCAAGTACAATAAGCCTTATACTTTTAGGACTTGCTAGAAATGCTCAAAGTAATGGTGCGGTCTGTTCATGCAACGCTTTGTAGAAGTGGTAGAGCACTCCCTCAGTTTTGTTGGCATTACACTACCTATAGAATATGGGCCTATGGTGTTTGCTTTGAGGTCTCTGGGATTGCTGGACACGGGAGATCCAAGGATGAGACTGCTGCACATATGCAATAACATGATGAGATTATTAGATACCAAGAATCCTAGATGTACACAGTTCAAAATCCTAGACATACACAGTTCTCTCTGGAAAGCAATTCTGGTTGGAAAAGAGGACAGACAACCAATCTAAGACAACCTGGATATGGTAGCCATATCGAGCCATGTCTACAGGAATCCCTTCTACTGGCAATGCCTTCATGCTTCCCCATAGCTAGTTCTTTGTTTGCAAATTTTCTTTGTCAAAAGTGTGAGAGGTACCCTGCTGTATGCTCATGTGGAGAGCAGTTGCCAGTCAGGAATCTTCAGTGCATCACCATTCTCACCTTTACAGTTAGCAGCTCTCAACCCAGCAGGTGTTATGGGGCTGTTGAAAGAGGCCATTGCCTCTGGTCACGATCTGCTGCGTGCTCAACAAGTGCTGATCTCAGGCCAAGAGGAGAGCAGCGAGGCAGGACAAACTCGTTTTTTTCACCCACGCAGCACACTGGGCCAGAGGAATTCTTTGGTAGGCTGTATGCTACACAGGCCCGATACAGAGGCCTGGGGAGAGTCTGGTTTGTCTTCTAGATGCTTCCTAACCTGTAAATGCATAATGGTGATTAGGTGATTTTGAGGCTTAGAGCTCTGATAAGTGGTATTTGGCAGAGTTACTCATTCAGTTTAAGACATTACCACTCTCAAGTGTCTATTTTACTCTGCTGTTAGGTAATACTACACTCTTATGGTGGAGACTCCAGGTTACAGGCTGGCATGCTAAAAGAATAACTACATGCATTGTTGTACTCTCCTTTCAGTTGAGAGAAATCACATCTTAAAACACAGCAGCTAAATCTGCCAGAGCTTGTTGTTCAGAGCCTTTGGCCTTTGCTTCTTAACCATGAGGCGAAGGAGTCCTTGCCAGTACCTGCAGGCCTGAGAACAACCATTTATGCCTTTACTGCCACTGCAGGTCCTCTGCACCCCAGAAGTTCACTGCTTGTCCATGTGGAGTACTGGTGTCACAGCTGTTACAGCTTAAAAGAGAAAAGGGTATATGTAAGGAAACTTTGAAGTCACTGATTCTGTATTAAGCAAAAAGTGAGGGCTGTTCTTTGGAAGGTGAATTAATGAAGAAAAAATTCTCCTGGAATTTTTATGGTTTATGTGATCTTAAAAGTGGTTTATGATTCTACCATCGAGTTCTTAGGATTTGGTGGCTATTCTGATTCACTAGAAATTGAAGATGTAGTAGAAAATAGGTTGAATATTCATTTTTGTCAAGAATGATATGACATCAGAGTAAAACATGAGGCTTTAATCTTAATTTCACTAAGAAATTAAGTGATTGTGTTGACATTGTGTTCATATGGTATTGCTGTTTTTATTTGTCCATCTGTTTTTGAAATGGAAGGAGATTGGAAACAGGAGTGGGATCCCCTTCACTTGTCTGAGGACATCTCATAAAATTTTGTTAACAAAAATCAATTCAAAAGCTGGTCAATCATAAGACACAAGTCCAGAGGAAAGCAAACTTCGGTAGTTCCGATGTTTACACAAACACCTGGTCATTGGTTCATGCCCAGCAATGGATTACGCCAAGCTGGCTGCAAACAGTTAGAGATGCTGGCAGTGTGCCCTGCCCACCTCCCACAGGTTCCCACTTCTGCAGCAGGAATGGCTCAATGCCTCATTAATCAGCACCTGGGTTTCTGCATTTTGCAGATTGGCGCATTAAGGCAAGCTAACATCAGTTTCTACTCAGGCTTAAGCCAGAGCATTCCTGCCGTGGGAGATGTCTTGCAAGAGAGATCAGTGTACATAGTGGGGTAGACGACTTGTCAGCTGCAGCTTAAACTGTAGAGTGAGATGTATATTAGTACCTTCATCATTATTTTGTTAGAGGAGAATTTTTAATTTATTAATCAGAAATCATTAATGGAAATGTAAAATTGAGGTCGTTTAGGATGTGGATGATAGCAGAAGAATGCCAAGAGGAACAGTCATGACCATTGCATTTTCTAGTTGGTGAAAGACTATGTCTATCTATTGTATTTAATTTTGTCAATGTAAGTTTGCTTCTGTTTTTCAACACAACAGCTCAAAAATGCAAAATAAAAAAAATAATTTGTCATAAATCACAGCATTGAATTTAGTAAATGGCAAGTATCGGCAATACCTGTTCTCTCTGTGATGGGTGTGTTCCCCATGGCTCTGTGCTGTACAGTGCTCCCAAAGAGCGCATAAATGGATTCCTAGGGCACGAATGGTCACGTCAGCATTTTTCGCATGACACATTTCAGACAACCGGGCTGTGTAAATGAAAGACACAGTGACTAAAATGTTGTTGGAAGGTGAGGTGCTGTGTCTGGCTGGCCTTTATCCCGCCCCAGCACAAACACCATGAACATTCAGCAGCGTTCAGGGCCCCGGTGCGCATGGTGGCCGCTCGCAGGGGCGCCGCTGGCAGCCGGGCTGGCCGGCGGGCCCGCTGCCCGCGCGGGCGGCTCCCCGCGGCTGTCCCCGCGGCTGCGCTGGGGCCGCGTTGAGGAGCTGCGGGACGGTCCCGGGCCATTCCCGTGGGCTGCCGAGCCCCGCTCTGCACGGCTTCGAGGGGCCGGCCGCGGAGAGGGGGCGGCCGCGGAGAAGGGTCCGGGGAGGGTCCGGGGAAGCCGCGGCCCCTCGGAGGCGGCGAGCGGAGCCCGGCGGCAGGTGGCGGCGGCGGCTCGGCCCCTTTAAGGCTACGGCTACCGTAACCCGATCCCCGCCGGAGCATCTTGCGCCCGGGAAGGGCTGTCCCGTCCCCGACGCCGCGGGGAAGGCATGGAGGAGGAGGAGGCGGCGCCGCAGCCCCCGTAACCCCGGTCTCAGGTGCGGCGGGCAGGGAGGGAAGGCGGTAGGGCGCTGAGAGGCTGGGGCTGGCGAGGCGGGGGCGGTGCGGCCCCTTTCCCCCGCCCCGCGGGGCTGGTGGAGCGGTCCCTTCCCTCCCTCAGCGCGGGGCGGCCCCGGGGGCCGAGGGCCGCAAGCCGCAGGCAGCGGCGCGGGGCGCGCTGACAGCGCAGGGCTGCGCGGAGCCGCCGCCTCCCGCCGCCGCGGCCGGAGCGAGCGCGGAGGCTGCCCGCTGCCTGCCCGCTGTTGTGCTCTCCTGCCCGCTGCCTGCCCGCTGTTGTGCTCTCCTGCCCGCTGCCTGCCCGCTGTTGTGCTCTCCTGCCCGCTGTTGTGCTCTCCTGCCTGCTCCTACCCGCTGCCTGCCTGCCTGCCCGGCGGCAGCTCGGGGCCGGTGCGAACGGCGGGCGCCGCGGGTGACCGGGACGGAGAGGTAATGCCCGGCTCGGGGCAGCGTCCCTCGGGGTCAGCCCGGGGGCCCTCCGCGCCCACCGAGTCTGGGCGGAGTCCCTCTTGGGGGCTTTGCGACTCCAGACTGATTGCGAGGTTTGGGGGAATTCGGTGAATGGTATCGCAGCGGCCACCTCATCCTGAGTACACTGCCTTTAGAAGAATGCTTGATCTGCCGGTTGCTTTGATGTTCTGAGAGCAGAAAGCTGCGTGGAGTTTAGGGTGTGAATAGTCTTAAATAGAAAAGGGAACGGCTTAAGTGTGAGTAGCTTGGATTTTGTTGTGTTTCTCCTTAACGCTGCTTACTGAGCAAATAAGATATCAAACGAATAGGATCTACCATTCAGAACCAAGAGCACAGCAAAGCTCCAGCACTGCTTTTGTTACTGGGCTTATTATAAAATGTGGAAACAGTCAGTATTCAGTGTTGCTCTCTGCAGATTGGTCTGACAAGTTTTACAGCTATTGGATTTGGCTTTCAGTTTTAAGCGGATCAGGAGAGCACAGCATTTCATGCAATGTCCTGGTATCAATAGCAGCTTTAAGGTGTAATCTTGTTTGGAAATTGATCCAACTCATCTGGAAATCCAGCCTCGAAGAAAGTAAGGGCTCTGGGCCTTAAATCTTCCACTGCACCTTCTTACCATGTCTCGTTATACTGTTGCATGCCAAACAGTAAGAGGAGGAGAATGTAAATGCTAAATGCTTTTGATGGTACAACACTTGGTAACTTTCCTGCTCCTTTATCCTCTTTCGTTAAGTGCCAACTTGTTTCTATCAGGAGTTCATAGTGTTATCATGTGGGGGTGATTGGCTATTGCTTTTCCTTGTAAATTTCAAGTGGTAACAGAATTGCAGGAAAACCACTGCATGTTAATAGCAAATGAAAACCAACATATTTTTAGCTCTTACCAGAGTATGATGAAAAAACCTGTGTTATTAACCTATTCAAAGCTATTGGGTCAGTGGAGTAATTTGAAATTACACTAGGCATGTAAGCAATACCTTGCTGTAAAAATGTTAGTTTCAAGTATTTGGTAATATTTATTTACCTAAAGACTCCATTGAAAAGCTGCAAGAGTGAAGTTCTGATCATATGTAGTTACTGTCTAACTGAATGTTTAAGACAGTAATTTTGGGTAGGCAAGGCAGATGCTAATGGTGGAGAACCAACCTGTATATTGTGCTGCTTTTCCTGCATTACAAAGTAGTTACACTAAACCTTCTCCCCAGCCAGCCTCCCATTAGCTCAAACCCTGTATCAGCTGACAGAACAGTAATCAATGACTATGCAGTTTGGGTGATAAAGTGTCTGCTCATACATAATCCACAAAGTTGTGTATCTTGATCAGACTTTGCCGTACAGCTACGAGAAGATGCTTGGGAAAAAAACCCCACAGTGTAGTTGAAGCTGCCTGGCTTACTAACTTTGGACTTTGTCAAGGAAAATTGTAATCAGAAGCTAATTGTTCTTGTTTTAAGTCAACAAGCACAATGCAACAAGCTATTTAGGTTCAGCAACGTGAATAATTTTTCTTGTAAATGAAAAGAAAATCTGGTAAAAACCAGTAAATTTTCATGTTAAACAGGATACAGTTGAAAACAATGTAGAGATATGAGAAAATATCAACCTATAGATATAGGACAATGTTTGTAGCTGAACTTATGTGCAATGCTTTATTTACACCAGGTTCTTGAATTGAATTAAAATATGACACTATTAATTGCTGAGGTAAAGCATAAAATTATTCTGGACTTGGTAGTTGCTATACTTAAACAGCATCTTGGTAAGCATGTATGAAACCAGGCTTGCAAAACGTGAGCATCAGTGAGACCAACCAGGGAAGCTTAGGGATTAATGTTTTGCCTGCCTTTCTTCTCTAAAACCATTCTCCTTCATGGGCATCGTGGTTCTGCATTTGCTGAAAGTCAGGTCATGCACTTTCCATGCAAGTACCTTTTTTAAAAAGGAGTTCCCTCCACAGGCTCCTTAGGTGAAACATTAGTCTTCTAATGCATTTCTTTCAAGGGATGCTTGCAAGGTTTGTTTAATTCCATAATCTGTACTAAAATGAACACCTGTCAAAAGCTGAAACATTACTTGCCTAATAAAATCTTCTAAGGTAACAAAACAAAACATGGTTTTCTCTTGTCCAAGAGATTATGTCAGTGTCTTTGACATCAGAGATACTAGTGTAGTCGCTGAAGATTAATAAAATGAAGCATCATGAGAATTGCTATATTTTAGTCAAAAGGATGAAGTAGGTGTGGTTAATGCTCAGTAGTTTTGCTGTTTTTCTGAAGAGATTTGTACTTAACCTGCATTTTGGCTTCCTTCATTAAACCAACTGATAATTTCTTTTTCCTTACGTTGTCCAAGAGAATACTTGGTTGCTACATATGAGATAATGTAATAACAAAGTTTTGTCCTTGGGGTTAGAATCTGGAACTGGACACTCTACAGTGCTTCTCAGTGAGTTTACTCCCACTTTATTATGTTTTATTCCTTCAAATGGTAAGGTCTTAGAAAATTGAGCTTAACACTCATTGTCTCTGGTCCTTTATGTGAAAAAGATATAAAATTTGGTTTGTGTTTTGTCTCTTCTTGATCAGTGTAGGCAAATGGAGAAGTATGTGGAGAATCAAGAACAGTGAATATTCAGGATTGTAATTGAAATTGGAAGTTTTGATAGGATAACGTAAAAAAGTATGCAGGACTCATATGCTGTTGCACTAGAAGAGGTCATCAGAAAACAACTGGAATCAATTAGTTTAATGCAATGCACTGCAGTGTGCGTACATCAGAATTTTAGTTTGGATTAAAAATGCATTTATGAACTGAATCACCCCCTGTGATTTGTGTTGCATAGCTGTCCCAGAGCATGCAAGCTGGATTCCTCTTGGGTTCAACTGAGCAGGAAGATAGGTCCTAGGAGCACATCAAACATGTTTCAAGAATTGTGGGGTCCCTAGGACAGAATTAAAGCTGGTCTGAAGTTAGCACTTGAAATCTACATGATAGAGACAGGTTTCACTCAGCAAATCTGCTCTTATTTGTCCTGCATTCTGTTTTTATACCTGTAGCTCTGTGGGTACTAGTCAGAGGAAGTTTTGTCTTCAGTTCTGGGAGAATAAAGAGAAAAGAAAGAGGTAGAGAGGAAAAAGTTTGAGACCATTGAACCTTCTGTTTCTAGATCTTTGAAGATGAAATAATGTTTTTTCTGATCTATATGTTTCAATATATTAACCATTTACACCCCAAAGTGAGAATATTGTACTTGATGAAAAACAAAAAAGTTATCATTTTGTCATTATGGTGGACTTTTTCCTCAATTTTCTTCCTGAAGTTCAAGTTTGTTACCATCTGCAATGCAGATACAATTTCAAAGATCTAAGGCATGTTCACTTGTTCTGTAATGCACGTGAAAAAAAGGTGGACATAAATGTGTTACAACATTGTATTGCTTTTGCTGACCATTAGGTTGCTGTAGTAAAATCAAATTATGCTGTCCTAAAAGTCTTCATTTTATCTTTAGATATTTTCTTAAGTACAACTAAAATAAGTAACAGCATTTTTATAGGTATTAAAATAATTATTTAAATACTTGAAATGAAGGCCGTTTGGCTTTTTCTCCACTCTCCATTTCGACTTAATTTAAATTGACATTTTTTGAGTTTGTACCTTTTGCCAGTCTTGGAGTGTAAACCATTTCACTGTCAAATTAGAGATGCATGTCAGAGGTTTGTGGCTTTTGGTAAAATATCATTCTGTGTTGCAAATACTGGCGACTCAGGAAAAACGACTGAAGCATTTAGAGACTGACAGTTCTGTTTGGAATTGTTTTGGTATTTAGACCTCATGAAATAGCTGAACATCCAGCAAGTGAAAAGTCAGTCAGCTCTGACGAGAGAGGCTTTGCGCTGAGTGGGAATGTGCGGAGGTTGGAGTTGTGTGAAGGAGGAAAGCTCCGATGCAGCAGCCCACAGCCTGTCCCAAGGACGAGCTCTTGGCTGAGCCCAGTGGGAATGGGGAGCTTCTGCCTCTGCAAAGTGCACAAACAGAGCTGCAGCAAGGCTACTGCTTCTCTGGGCTGACCCAAAAACCTCTCTTCTGTACTTCTCTGATTGCATTGTTGCATTTTAAACTCCTGTTGGCAGCAGTCAATCTGGCGATAATGAAACAAGTTTTAACTTTGGAGGTTCTTGGGGCAGGAGTGGAGGCTGCAGAGCTGGCAGTTGGCCTGGTCAGTGGTCTTCACTGCCCTTTCTGTGTAGGTAAAATACATGCAATTTTAGGCCACAAAAATGTATATATGCAAATGTTAAAAAACCGAAACTAAAATGCAACTTGTGTATCTAAAAGTTTGGACATACTTTTATACTGTTAATGCTTAAGTAGAAACATCGAACAGGTAGAAACTTGTAGTGAATAATATTTCTGTGGATAAGTTTGCTGTCAAAAACAGTATCTGTGTTTGCTTAAAATAGTTAAATGGAGAATGGAGTGAAATTACCTTCTGCTTCTCTTCACAGGTTGAAGAACAATGGCTTCCTTCAGCAACCTGACTATTGGCATTGCTCTTGCCAGTTTTACTGTATTTCAGCTCTTGTTCCATGTTGTAAGTTCTTGGGTGTCAGCACAAATAACACCTGGTTTTAACAATCTCAGCCAAAAAAGGAAGATCGAATGGAATTCAAGGTAAAGTGTTCAAAACAACGACAGCTAAAGATTTACCTGAAATCATGGACATTTGAACCACCTGTGTGTCTATGTGTAAGACTGAAGAAAATCCTATTAGTTAAAAGTAAAGATCGGAGGGCTGGCTCTAGGCACTGGACAAATAATGCATGTGAAATGTTGAGGCCCCTTCATGGAGACACAGCATTGCTAGCACTTGTATATTAAATGCTTTGTTAGACCATGATGCCCAAGTAAAGGTCAGTACAAAGATAAAACAGTGACTGATGAGAGGTAATAAATTCAAGGGACGCTCTATGATGCTTCTAGTAAAGAGAAGAGATAAAAAATTCCTTTCCAAACACGTATGAAATCAAAACTATTGCAATTTATTCTAAATCCCAGTGTATGTCTGGTCATGCTTTCAGGAGCAAAGCAGTTTGTTCACCTGGTGCTACTACGCTACAAACTGTTTTATATAGGTTAAGGTTTTCCAAAGAATTTAATGCCACTTTGGTGAGGTATTGAAAAGAGCCAGGTTCATGTGTGTTGTAGGGAAAGGAGACTGCAGGAGGAGGAGGGGAAGCTGTAGCAGATGCAGGGTACACGTGCAGGAAGGAGTTGTGGAAACTCAGTCCAAAAACATTCCTCACTCTCTCTGTGTTTCTGCATTTCCATCAGTGGGATGGATCCACCTGCATTTCACTAGTCCCCTCAGATACAGGGCTTCTAGAAACTTGTTTGACCCGTGAGTCTTTTAAGCCATAAGGGAAGTATACGATAGTCATGGAAAGTGGGGTGATCAATGAGGTTTTATTTGCAACATACTACTCTGAAAGGGTATATATAGTACATAAGGTTCTCCAGTTGAAATTAATAGGCACAGTATACCTTTGAGTAGCCTATTACAACTTTAAAATATTTTTTCAGATGTTTCCCAAATTTAAAGCTCAAAAATGTGTACTGGATGGTTGTCACTGCAATCCAAATGCATTAGTTGCAGTTGTGTTCCTCCTCAGTGCTGTTTAGTGTCAGGTGGACACAACAACTTTTAAAGTTGTTTCCATTGTTCTAGGCAGCATTAGCAGCTCAAATAACCTTGCCCTTCCATTTGGCAAATGTCCACTTGCAATGTTCTTAAAGGCACCATCTTGATTTCAGTTCCATCTTTGAATAATTACCTATCTGCCAGAGCAACTGTGTAGGATGCCAGTTCACAGTATCAGTGCAGCTTAGGTTTACCTCTGTTCCAATTAACAATAAGAGGCAGACAGGGAAAGTAAACTAAACTGTTCCCTTGTGAAACTGCACTATTGTCTACAGCCACATCAAATGGCCTTTGAATTGCATAATAGGCTTTATGAGAACTTACCCCACGCCTGGTAGCACTATGCTGGTGTAGTGCTTTGCATAATAACATGAATTGTTTTACACATCACAAGTGTGCTGGAAATTAGCTGCTCCATAATCTCTGGGCTACTTTGTAGCTGCTCAACTGCTTAACTTGATACAGTACCCCAGACTGTGACATCACAAGTGTGCTGGAAATGAGCTGCTCCATAATCTCTGGGCTACTTTGTATTAAGGTGTTTAACTGCTCAACTTGATACAGTACCCCAGACTATGTCCTTTTTTACCTCTTTGCACAGTTTTTTTCCTTGAGGTTGATAGCAGGATGTAGATGTTAGCACACAGATGGGTGGTGATCCCGGGCTTCATCCAGTTCAGGAGTTAGAAGGCATGAAACACAAAGCATGGTTCATCAGCATCTTGTGGATGTTCTAACTGAGGAGGGCATGAAGGGAAAGAAAGGCTAGCTGTGCCTGTGTTACTTCAGCTCTGCTAACCAAACACAGTGTTTTGTCAAACTGCCCTGTCACTCCAGTGTTTCACCGAAATGCAGAGAGGCCTCAAGGAGTATCTTGCAAGTTCAGAGAAGGCAGAGGAGTATGTATTTATTCTGCAGAGAGTTCTGCAGGTAGAGACAGTTACTATGTCCCAGTAAAATCTGTTGGTTTCATTTAAATTATTTAAAAGTAAATGGTTGTTATTTTGTCCTATATTGAACTGGTGTAGGGAGTGCACACAAACGATTCTGTTGGCAGTGCTAAGGAAACTGGCACAGAGGATGGTTATGCATTTTTATCAGCTCAGCTGGGTCTGGAAGAGGGCATCTGCCTGAAATGAGCTATAACATTGAAAATATATTGTTACAGTTTGGAGGGCTTTGTAATCAAGCATTTGAGCTGCAGCTCTTGACTGTATTTTCCATGCTGTCAGTTTGTTCATTCTGACCTTCCAAGAATTATGAACCAATAAAGTAATTGCTTCTGGCATCTGAAGTATATGGACACTCAAATTGAGTTACAAAACTATATTTAGTCACAGATGTAGTATAACTCTTCAAGTTGTGCATACATTCCTGTTGCCTCTCCTGTAATACATGCTTGTAATGCTATTAAGTAGTTGTGAAAAAAAATATATTCAATAATAAAGAAGCAAGTCTGCAACCTAGCATTGCAGCTTTTTTTGTTTGCAGCTTAATGAGGAGTTACAGGATGCAAGCTTTGAAAAGAATTTCAAGGAAATGTACAGAGCTTGATAGCTTGACCTAGATTCCTTATTAAAATGGACTGTTGTACTATTTCCCTTTTTCTGCCCTGTCTGTGGAGAAGCTTCAAAGTCCAGAGTTAAGGAGGAAATCTGCTGCCTTTTTTTTTCTTTTATTTCACTCCCATCAAGTGTTTCACTTGTGTATAACATGTATTCTAAACAGAAAGATTCAGGTAAATGGCCTCTTCAAAGACAAATTACAACTGTAAACTAATGAGCTATATTTTAGGACAAATTTTCCTTCTTGTACCATTATCCTCTCCTCAAGTTCAAAAATCCTAGGTGTTTCTCAGACACTAATATTGCATGTTCTGCTTTGTTTTTAAAAAGCAAGAAAAGTTCCTATCTTTTTTAATCCCATGTTACAAGAGTAGACCTTTTAATTAAACTATTAATTTTCGTTAAAATTCTGATAATTAAATTTTCTTTCTTTGTTAAAAGGCGAGAGGGCAGAAGTGCAGTCTGTGCTGTAGTGATTATTAATTGTTCTCATCCAGTTTTTGACTACTCATATTATACTAATCTCCATTCATTTTCTGGCACACTATTGAAAAAGCTGCTGAAAATAGCACAGTGACACTCTTGAAACAAATTGTAAATACAGTCTCTTTTATGAATGGTTACAGAATCTTCTATTTCCAATAGATAATAATACCACTTCTGGAAATGGAATAGGGATTATTACCTCTTTCTTTGGAAAGTCTTCTGCAGGAAGGAAGATGTTTTCTTCAAATCTTGCATGGTAGAACTTAGATTCCAGAGAGTGCCTTAAGGACATCTAAAATATTAATGACTTCCAAATATACGTACTCAATATGTACAAAGGCAGGAATAATAACTAACAGCATCTGTGCATTTGTGTGCATATTGTTGGTGCTGTGAATATGGTGTGAAGTATTTGCAATCACACAGCACTGAACTTACTTCTCATCTTTCAAACAGTATCTGTGATTCCTATGGATATTTTTTCACATAATTTTTTTTTCTTTGTAATTACATTTGGAAAGTAGATACATGGTATTAGGTGCAGTTTATAGTTGTGTTAAACCCATGGCTAGAGCAGGAAGGTTACACATTTTGGACCCATGCCCATTGCATTGTTCTACCTTCCAAGAACACGTGGACTGAAAGGGCAGGAGGGGCCCTGGCCTGTGTGCTGGCAGAAACCCTGCTGGGGCTTCTGTAAATAGATATTTCTCTAAAAGTGCATGCTTGTTAGCATGCAGAGTTTATCTACACTGTGCATGCAGCCTGTCAACTGGGGACTGTTGTCTTTGGGGGAAAAATGTGTCTAGTACCCAGGTAGGGACAAGGCAACTTTGATTACTGTGACATTTATTTTATGGTTCCTTTGTCCAATACAAAGCTGCTAATTGATATAAACCTGTAGCTGTTATACCTTGGGTACTCAACTTGTATAACTTGGTTGTAGCTTTCTCTTTGAAAACCAGAATCTATTTCAAATGCACTAGAAATTCTATCTGAAGCTTAGGACTTTTTGTTTAATGCCACCTTCCAGATCCCAACTAGACTTATTATGGGTCTTTTAATTTGGTGCCTGAAAGGAGAAAGCTGCCGTTGCAGAACTGCTGGGCTAATCTGAGTATGAATTTGCATATACATTTTTCAGCAATGGGGACAATACAGAAAACATTTGTTAGAGAGCTAGATGTCGTACTGTCTTTAAGGATTCATTAATATATGGGATAATTTGAAGAAAACTTAGATCTCCCTTACTTTTAAGACTCACTTTGTATCTAATATCGTCAATCCCACTCCAATCTAATAGATTCCTTCTTCTTGACTGGTTTTTTCCACCTGTCATTGTGTAAGTGGTTGGATGTAGCCTAGAGAACAGATGATTATCTCCCACAAAAGTATCTGCAGGCAGTTGAGAATGCCTCTGGATACATAGTACCTTAAGCACAGTATGGGAAGCTGTGAATGGCAGTACCTTCTTGTGACTGTGATCTCTTTTTCAGGACAGTGTCCACATTCCACGCCCTGGTGGTTGGAGGGTTTTGCCTTTATATTTTATTGTATGATGATGCTGTTAATGCTGACCATCTCTGGTAAGGCATGTTACATATATGTTGTGGTTACACAATAAAAGAACATAATTGAGAAGAAAAAAAAAAATCCTGCAGTGTATTAAGTACTGAATGATTGTTTCATTTTCCATTAAAATATGCAGTTGTGATAAGTTCATTTTTATGTCTGTACTATTAGAAAATTTGATAACTATTGTGTCAGTGTTAGTGTCTTAGTTCAATGTGTCTCTGTGAAGTGGAATAGCTAAAATACAAGCAATTTATTTGAAATAGCATATTAAATTATTGAAGAATAAACTGTAACTATAAATCAGTATGACTGAAACTCTGCTATTTACAGTAATAATTTTAAAGTGAAATTGAAAAGCTGTAGCAGATCTGGATAGTGTATATCTGTGTGAAAGTTCTCCATTGAACCCTGCAAAGGGTTTGGGCTCAATGGAGAGAGAATGTGGCATTACTGTCAGGTAATGCCTGAAAATAGATACAGTAGATCATGACAGAGACTGGAGCATTGGTAAGCTCCAGGGAAGCATCAGTGTTGTGGGTGACATTTTTTGATGGTCTAGGACTTCTCATAAAACTTTTCCTTTTTTCAGTATGTACTAGAGACTAATATAGATGATGTAGAAATTGTTTTTGTGGTGGTGAGAATCACATGGTAGAAAATGTGGAGGTGGTAGAGATCAGATAAGGAGAGGGAGAAGACATAAATAAGTGGATTAAGTTGTAGCTTCATAGGAGAACAGGCTCTTTCCTATGACTGTTCACTTCATAGTCATAATTTTCAAGTTTGATGTTTGATTACCATTTTATATGACTCTGTATCTGCAAAGAAGTTTGAAGAAAGTCAGTGGTATGGACTTTTGTTTGTTCTATCCGCACGTGTGTCTTCACGTGTAATTCATTTGTCACACATACCTTCTTAGCAATCACCAAAGAGATAGTTCTTCCCATTTGCTTATTCAAGTCACTCCCTGTTTGTCACTCTGGGCTCTTGCTTGCATCAAAACTGGCCTGCAGACAGCAGGGCTCATTAATTCCATTGCACCTTCTATTCAAGGAGATAGAATTTAGTCTAAAATCTTCCAGATTTCCTGACCTAAGTTCTCAATTTATTGAGAATAATTTTGGATTCTAACATAGACTCTTCTTGAAGGGATGTGACAGATGGACAGTACACCATCATATATGTTGTTGAAGTGTTGGTTTACAAAGCCTAGAGGAGGTTTGATGCAAAGTAACCATTCTCTGAGGAGAAAAAAGAGGGAAGTGAACCATTCCCTGTCCCATCCAGTTAAGTCATGTCTCCCATTATCAAGGAACCAATTTCATATACTCAGTCCTTTGCATGTTCTCTGGAGAATATGAAGGCTCTTGAGCACAGGCTCAGTCTTGCTGGTGGTGTGCTGAAGTGTGTTGGGACCCCTGAGAAGTTTAGTTAGGATGCTGCTGCTGCAGCTGGGAGCTCTAACATGAGCTCTTTACTCTATGTAAAGAGTTTCTGATAAAGTTAGGAGAACATATCTGTCTCTACTCTATGTCTAAACCTAAAGAAGCACTCAGCTGGGAGCTCTAACATGAGCTCTTTACTCTATGTAAAGAGTTCCTGCTAAAGTTAGGAGAACATATCTGTCTCTATGTCTAAACCTAAAGAAGCACCCATCCCACAACATATGTAGCTCATGAAATCAAGTTTTGAAGCCATGGAAAAATGTTCCCATTTCAAGCTGTATTTAAAAGAACATCTACGGCCAATCTTAACAGATGGAGTGAATTCCAGACTCTCCTAGTAATGATTTTTCTTCACCTAACAGCAGAATTCTGGTTTTGTGAGTCCTATTTTCCTGTAAACTACCCTCCTACTTAGGGGAACAGTTAGTTTTAGACACTAAGAAAGCTTTACAATTTAGTGATCAGATTGTAATAATACAGGAAATCTCTTCCCACTCCATTCCAATAGGATTAAGAAAAAATAGTTAAGTAATTGCATTTTACTGTGTTCTGGCTGAGGCAGACTTTGGAGCTGGCTGTAAGCACAGTTAGGTTCCTGTTTTCAGGAAAGGTTTACAACAAGGATTGCTTTCACTGCTTGTCTTGAGCAGTCTACATTTTATGGATCTGTTGACCTGTTACTTGAAGCTCAATTCGTATTTACACAAAACATAGCTAGATTAATTGCACAATTTAATTTAAAAATTAAGTTACAATCCTTGTGCCAAGGAAAAAAGACTTGCTTACCAAACTCCTCAAAGTAGGAATGCACAGAGGACAGTGGAGAAAAGAACAAACATTGCTTGCTGTAATGTGGATGCTTCCCTTTCTGGAGCTGTATTCACAAGTTTGGGTTTGTTGAACATTCTAGAGGAACTGAAGCTGTGTGTGTGCTACTAAGAGCTTTGCCTGCTGAATGTTTGGCACCAAAAGGGAAGGGATAGAAGGTGTGGAAACTACTCTGAAAAGCATTTCTGCTCAAAGGTTCTTTGGCTCCAGAGAACTGGCAAATAATTCCTTTCCTGTGTCCTTCTACTCTGTTTATCCCTATAAACATCCTTCTGATTATGAATATGAAAAGCACCAGCTGAGCAAGATATTTTTGTCACCCGTACCAAACTTTTAGTATTGGCAGAAAACAAAAATGGAGACACAGAGTGTTAGTTAAAGGGCTAAGAGACAGAGACTGGGCTGTTCTCTTTTATCCTCAGTTTCCTGAGCAGCCAGCTCAGAGTACTTGCTGGGTTTCAGTTCAAATCTCTAGCAAGGCTCTTGGGGCAGTCTCTGTGCCGAGGCAGGGGTTGATCCTGATTAGGGTAGTTAGTAGGTGTCTTGTGTTTGGGTGGAAAAGGAATTCACTTGTGATTAGAACCCTTCTTAACTAGATTGCATAATCTCTTACTGATGAGGCAAGAATAATGTGCCCTGATGGGCATTGTGTTTGAGATGTGTATGTCCTTGGCAAATTAGGCTGTAACTATGTATTTTTGGTATGTTTACAGGGGTGACCCTTCAATTGTGAAGCTGAATATTGCTATTACCACAGGCTACCTCATTTCTGGTAATTATGCAACATGTATAAAGCATGCATGACCTGTTTATGTATATTGAGTCTCTATACCTGTATGTTTATGCTGAGCCACTGAGGTGAAGATGTGGTATGTGTATACAATACAGTTTCTACTGTGGCTTTTAAAATTGCTAATGGATTTGTGGATTGTGGTGAAATCACAGGACATCCTGTTAGCAGATGTAAAAGATGGAATGTCTCCCCAAGCACTGAGGAAATACCCACTGTGTGGCTTTGTGATGGTTTGATGTGCAACCACCAGCTCCAGCTCAGTTTTGTCGTTTGGCCAGTTGAGAAGGTGTTAGAGCCCTTAGTGTTAGTGCCCTTCACTCTCTTCTTGGTGCCTACAGCTTGTATCTCTTCTATCATGTGTTTCTTCCTGTGGCCTCAGAATGCTGGCAGAATAATTTTAGTAACCCTCAATACAAGCCGAGGCAAATGGATCCTGCCTGCCTATCTTTTAGTCTCCCTTTAAGCCAAAATTCAGTAATGTATAAGACATGGGAATTATTTATTTTGTATGTTACTTATTTCTAAATATGTATTATGTTCTTAGTTTTTCTGTCAACTAAAATTGGCATGGAAATTTTGCTACAAAATGCTTTGGAGCTTTCTTTTACGTTGTGTAGGGATAATAATGGCTTATCAAAGCAAAAGCTTGTGACTTAGACTGTTTTCAGTGAAAACTTCTCATGTTAGGATGAAGTCTCTGATCAGAGACTGGGCCACAGACTTGGTTATCTCATACTGGATTTCTCATCCCAGTGGAAGTGATAATCTGGTGATCAGCATATTCAGTTAAACTGTGCATTATTTTAAGTGTCTGGGGTTTTTCATAGCTTCAGCTGCCATGTTTAAATTAATCACTATCTATTTTTGAATAATTATACATTAAACTTTCATTATGAATTAATGAATGCCTTTGAACAGGCATCTCAACCTGACCACTCATTCTCTCTCACTTCCCTATATAGTTGATGTTTAATTATTAATAGGAAGTGAGCAGATATGTCAGATGATGTAGAGCCCTGCCTGAGGATAGCTAATATAAAAGAGATCAAGGCACACTCTGGACTTTAGAAAGGCACAGGGGTAAAGTCTTTGATTTGGAACCTTGGTCAATAATATTCCAGTCCAAAGTACTCATTTGCAGAAAGTAGGGACAGAAATTGCTTGTTCCAGTACAGAGAACAAGATCTTCTGAATTCTCAGACCATCATGGGAAAAGAAAGATTTATTTTTTTTTAGTTGGTTTTTTTTTGGTTTATTTTATGTTAAAGCTTTCTTTTTAACACTAACTTGCCATAGCAATTACTATTAAAATTACTACTTTTCTAATTACTTTTGCAGTAATTAGAAAATCAGGATTTAATAATGCAAATATGCTTCTTATTTCTAATGCCTCTTGCAAAATAGTTCTGGTAAATGGTTCCAAATTTACTAATATACTTCACTTTTTGATTCGGAGGTTCTCTGTAATAGATCCCTGCATTTGTTGCATGTATTTGTATGTTTGCTATGCCCCCTGCAGACCTGCCTTTTTTTAAATGTGATTTGTTCCAGATTTTCGGGGTCATAAGTGTGAAGTCACTATGAGATACAGGATCCACCTTTTCCTTCCAAAGTACTTTGGCTAAAATTATTGCATCTGTATTTCCATTGATCTGGAAAATAACCATTTATGGAAATTGTTGAGAGAATGCTGTTGCCTAATGCTTTGACTGAAGTGAAGTCTTTAGGATAAAGATGTTCTCTTCAGATGTTATTTCAGAGGGTTTCTACTGAAGCCATATCTTGGTATATCTCTAAAACTTAGAGAAGCTATTCTGAGGTCAATGATTGTATAATAAATAGTTCTCTATAGTTATTTCTGTTCTCTTGTAGATCTGTTGCTTATTATTTACTACTGGAAGGCAATTGGTGACAAATTTTTTGTAATACATCACTTGGCAGCTCTGTATGCTTACTATTTTGTACTGGTAAGTGCTGTATTTTCTTGTAACATAAGCAGATGAGGTTAAAGAAACAGCTTTTATAGATCTCACTTGCTTAATGTTAAAAAAAATTCACTGGTTAATGAAAGGCATACTTATACTTTGAATCACTATTTTAAAATGTTTTTATCAACTATTTATGGTAAATGCGTGACTTTTCAGTGTTACACTTCAACAAAAATATTTAACTTTGTTGAACTTAAAAAACTTTTCTCAATTTTTACTTTGACAGAAGTGCTTTTCATGTTGTTATAGAACAGGGTTTTAATTAATACCACAAGCTTGAATATTTAGTTGGAAAGTTAGAAGGAAATGGTTTCAAGTGGTTATGTTCTACTTCTGTCTCCCAGGTAACAAGTGACAGGACAAGGGGAAATGGCCACAAGTTGTGCCAGAGCAGGTTTATTTTGGATAGTAGGAAGAATTTCTACACTGAAAGGGTGGTCAGGCAAGTGTTCAGGGAAGTGGTGGAATCACCATCCCTGGAAGTTTGAAAGGCATGTGGATGTGGCACTTGGGGATATGGTTTAGTGGTGAGCACACAGAGCACAGTTAATGGTTGGACTTCATCTTGAAGGTCATTTCCAACCTTAATGATGTTTTCCCTGCCTACTGTGTGAATCCCAGGCTTATGATACTAAAAGTGTCGAGATGCCAGATTACTGTTAGATATCCCATGTAATGGTTTAAAGGGGCTGAAGTACGCTGTCAGGTAAATACTCTGTTTCTGGTTGAAGATAATTAAATTTACTAATATTATCATGGATGAAAGTGAATAAATGAAAATACCACTACCAATCCCCATGCAGAAAATTCATTAGCTGTTTCTGGAGGAAACAGAAAGCATAATATTAGTGTGAGCTTCTTTAAAAGCATTTATTTCTTTGTGGCTGTAGCTCTGCCTGTGGATGCCAGTGTGTTGTTCTCAGTCTGTTGTCTTCAGAGAAAGTCACCCCTGAGTATGTTATTTCCAAATTGCTGTTTGGGGATAGGAAAGAACTTGGTTAAACACACGGATTTTCTCTTTGGTGGAGTGCAAACTGACATGAAAAGTTTGAAGTAGTGGGTATTTGCTTGCTTGGTGCGGGAAAGAGGAATCATGACACCCACTCCATAAGCTGGTCACGGAACCTAAGGAAATTAAAAACCCCCAATCTTTTTATCTCTACATCTTCAACTGCTGCTTACCCAGCAATTAAGTGGATACTGTGTGTCAGTGGAGGAAAGAAAGAGCTCAGCTGGAGGGGATGTGGTGTGGATGTGCCCCATGGAGGAGCTGTGCCCGACCCACGGGCACGGCAGGGCTGCTGGCAAGGGCTGCCCCTGCCCTCTGCGGGAGGGAAGAAAGGGCTTCCTGTGCCCTTCCAGGCTGTCAAATTACAGCTGGGAATAGGTCTTCACTATGCCAAAATATGCTCCTACAACAATGCAGGCAGATTTTTCTTCAGCATAAAGTGTTTCTGTTTGGGCTTGTTTAAATGTTGAAAAATCAAAAATGTTTATGATTCCTTCAGACAGTAATGCTATCATGGTAATTAGTAATCTATGACTACTTGTGCAAGTCTTCTCTAGTTAGCCCTTCATGGCCATTTAATTGTAGGTCTTATAAAGATTTATTTGAAGTAAGAAGCTGCTGATTGGAGATGTCCTGAAGGACAATTGCAGCTTTTGTGAAAAAACTTGCTTTGAAAGTGCAAGAAAGGTGGCCACAGCTGGCAAACTGTTTGATTAAAGAAGTTGAGATGTTGTATCATTCTGTGTATACTTAAGACTCAAATGACAATTTCATATCTACATTGTTGATTTTTGTATGTCTGTTTTGTTTTGCTAACCAGAGCAAAGGTCTGCTGGCTTATTTTGGAAACTTCCGTCTCCTTGCAGAGTTCTCCACTCCTTTTGTCAATCAGCGGTAAGTGGTTAGGGAGGTTTTCCGTAGTTCTTTAAAACTGAATCTGCATTACTATTTCTGTCACTTAGGAAGTCTTTTTATAGTTGTCGAATGTCTGCTGACAGGGAATTTATATATATTGAACTAAGGATTACTATATGAAAGTCTTTTTTGCTATGAAAATGTTTTGCTGCTATAGCTGCAACAGTATAACTAATGTATTCATCTCCGAGTTCCTTTCTAGATTAGACCAGGCTTTGTATGAAATGCCAGCTTTTTATGAAAAGACAGAAATTTCACAAATAAAATATTCTTTATTAACTTTTGTATATTCATTTATTTTTCATAATAAAGCCATCTTTAATGTAGATATTTTTTCTTTGTATCATGGACAAGGAAAAGAAGCAAGATAATATTGTCTTCAGAATCCTAGAATGAAATTGCATTGCCCTGTATAATTTGAAGTTTATTTTCTAATTTTCCACACACATAGATCAATATTCATATATGCATATTGATATCTAGAATAATACAAATGTATACTCTTTATTTGCCTTCAAAAATAGTTCTGCAAGTTGTTTTGAGCACTTAACTATAGATGTGAAATGGTTAATCTTCACACCTGTGATTAGAGAAGAAAGGGGCTGAAGCTTCTCCTGCAGAGCTCAGAGCCTGCCCTGGCTGCTGGTTCAAGTATTTTTCCCTGATGTGCTGCTGGATCAGAAAAGGAGGCTGATAATGCCACATACTGCAGCAAGGGAAAGCTGTCACTGGAGTTTCATGGTGCTGTGGGGAGGGTTGCCTCGCCCCTTACTCTGCAGCCTTCAGGCCACAGCTGGGGGTAGGATTTGCTCCAAAAAGACCACCTCAGGTGAGGGGCTTTGGTACAGAGCAGGGCTGCAGCCTTCTCCTCTTCTCCAATTTTTTGCAAGGTAGGATGAGGACTTCCAGTGTATCAGATGCTTTTTTCTTAACCATGCTTTTTGGGGTGTATTTCTGCTCTACTGCTTCTACAAGTGTGGCATCTGTTTGCTTTTCCAGACGTCTGGTGGAGAAAGGATAAGGCAAATAGAAACTGTATTCCTCCTGCACACAGGCTATTGCCCATTACTGCATTGTGACTGTAATCTCTGAAGTGTTTTATGACACTGTAGCATTCCTCAGAGCTCTTACAAATAAAAAAGATGGTGCTGTGGTCCCTTTTGGGCATCAGTTTGGTAAACTCGAACTGACAGGAGGACAGGGTGGGATAATGGAGCTCTCCAGAGGCTGCTCTCCTCTGCCCCAGTGCAGTTGAGTGGGAGATACCAGTCTGTTGTAGCCTGTGCTCTGTGTGCACAGAGAAACTAAAAACTAAATAAACACTTCTTCAAACTTAATGAAGAAAAAAGGGTTTATATTGATATTCATGTCCCGGTGAATGGCTGTTGTCCCAGCTCCTATCAAGATAGGATGTCATCCTGGGTTCATGTGGACTCCTACACTGATGCTTACCTTTCAGACTGTGGTGTTGGAAAGAATTGTGGTACATCTGGCTATTAAAAGTAATTTATGCTCTACTTTTAAAATGCCCATGGTGGGATTATGGGTCTTTGAATACTGACATTTAGCATTCTCTCAGAAAAGCAGAAATTGCTGCAGGAGATAATAAAGTCCCTTGCACTAAGAGATGTCATCTCATTAGTGCATGATTTTTTTCCATTAAATTCGAAGTGAATCAGATCCTTCAGAGTCCGTAATGGATAATGATAACGACTTACATTATTTTTCTTGTTTGCATTCTTAGTCTACCAAAAGAACTCTTATTAAAATATAAAAAGATATTCTAATCTTAGAACTGTCTGTGTATTTCCTGTCTGTGTTGTTAGGGAACTCTAATTGGAGGTTGTCTCCATGCCAAGCATTTAGATCTTTTAATGTTAGTATCAGCATTTATGTAATTAATTCTGAACTGTGGTGGGTAAAATTGTAATGGTAACTGTTATTTACAGACTTTTTTTTAAATTTGCTGGGAAAGGGAAGTTGCTAAACAGATGCCAATTACCTATACTGGCATCTTGCAGTATGTTTGAAAACCGTTTTTTACATTAATTTTTGATTCTGCATTGTGTATATCATTGAAAGTAAAAGCTTTGATTGTTAATCTGACCAAATATGTCAGGTCTTTCTCTTCATGTCAGTGTTTCTATGGTGAGGCATCTTGCTTCCGGGCTGGACTGCCACCTCAAGTGCCTGGATTTTAATTGTCCTAGTTGCATGCTTAATGAATTTCTAGAATATTTCTGTTAGAGCTGGATGTCTGTAAAATCTTTTTAGTGTGTTTATAATTACCTAGGTTGTAATCTGTAGGTAATTAAATTAAAAATTACTTTTCAAACCAGGTTTAGAACTGTTTTGTTAAATCATTTTAGCCTTGTATCTTATTGGAGAAAAATGGATTATTTCATTCTCTTCTCCATCCCCCAGTATGAATACAGTTATTCGAGTTATTTTGCTATGGTCTTGCCTGCCATTGCTGCACAAATTTTGCTTGTTTATTCTGGTGTGAATGATAAAGGATTAGAGAAGTTTTTTGTTCCTTTTTCAGCCCTCAGGTTCTGTGTGCTAGGCAATAGATAAGTTATGCCTGTCCGCTATATCTAGGAATAAATATACAAGAATTCTTTTTTAAAGACCATTTATGACCCAGCAGTAGATGGAGAGGCAGTTTTTAGATATATCTTTTTTCATTGGGTAACGTTCCAATGTTGTGACGTGCTCAAGAGTTCACGATGCCTGGTTCTGAAAATGTTATGGTTTTGGGCTGAACAGAAGCAGTCAGAAAATCCCAATTACAAGAAATTAGAGCTCTCTCTGGATTACCAAATCCAAATGCAATTTTAGAGTTGCTTTCAGTGAGAGAAAGAATTTTAGCTGCTGTTAAACTATATATAACGGTATAAACTATAACAGCAAGTAATAAATATGTCTTTATAATTTTAAAATATAGTTTTATTATTGGATATTAGACAAGAGTCACTGAAATGTACGTGGGTTGTTAACTGGTTCACAATTCATGTCAGGATTTTCTATGTGTTATTCTGCAATATACTGGATCTCCTACACTGCTTAAGTGGTGGGAAAAAAGTGCAGCCAAGCAGAAGGATTTGTAACTAAGCCAAGAAAAAGTGCAATAATTTAGAAATTTTAAAAGTAGAAGCAATTAATACATGACGAATTAAAAATAAACATGAAGTAAAATAGTTTTTAATGAGATGGCTTCAAGTCTGCCTGGTATTTGTGAACACTTCTTTTGCAGGTGGTTTTTTGAAGTACTGGGATATCCCAAATCTTCAAAGGCCAACATCATCAATGGTGTGCTGATGACAGTTGTGTTCTTCGTGGTGAGGATTGCCGTCATGCCTGTGTATTACAGCCACGTAATTTCTTCATTTGGAACAGAAGGTTTCCAGAGATTAGGATTTGCAGCCCAGAGCGCCTGGATGATCTCAAGCGTTGTCTTGGATATTATGAATGTGATGTGGATGGTCAAAATTGCAAAAGGATGCTACAAGGTCATTCGTCTTATTGGACAGGAGGAAGCGAAAACTCATAGAAATGGAAAATCTGCCTAGAAATCATACATAAATGAAATTTCTGCTATGAAAATAATTTGGGTTCACTGAAACAGTGCACATTTCTGCCATGGAATGCTCCTATTATGGAAACAAGGTATTACCTCTGTATTGACCTTACTCTTTCCCTAGCCACACTGCCTGCACGCCCAGGGCCACGCTTTGCGGATCCTGTCCTGTGAGGAATAAAAGCAAAAGCTCACACAGATGAGTTCCACATGCCTGTTGTAAGCAGTTGCAAGCATCAGAAATTAGAAAGGAGCAGACTGGTTACTGCTTATTGTCCACCAGTGTGTTCAAAGTGTTTCTCTCAGGTTTCTCTGATTAAAAAGTTTTATAAATCCAGTGAATACTGACATATCTGTTTTTTTAGAAAATGAAAAAGTCCCCAAACTCCTGATATGGTGCAATTTTCCAGGCACGTTTCTATGTTTTCTTCTAGGAATAACAATCAAGATTTCATTCTTGACAACTTTTTAATTTTTGCAAGAAAAGATAAAAATTTGGCTTTGATTCTATGAAGTCTTTTACTGCTTTTTGTTCTGCCTTATATGAATGCAAACTCTTTGGGAAATTTTGAAATAATTTTATCTAAAATGCTGTATTATAAGACCACATGATATCTTAAGAGCTGTTAAAATTCTCACATTGATGGGAAGGATTCCCATGTGCTGTCCTAGGTTACATGCAATAGTACATCTTCTAAATTCCCCGTGGAACATTTTTTGTAAGTTAATATGGTAGATGATGTGTGGAAATGGCGTAGTTCTTACTGAGGTGCTCTTTCCTTTGCTGCTACTACCTCTGAGAAGTGCTGCTATTCTTCTCAGAGTATTTTTAACCATTGGCTATTTGGATTCAAAGTTTAATTGCAAAGATAAAAATCATCTGTATTTGTGATGTGTAACTTTAAGTAATACTTTTTTCTTTTATCACAAAAATGACCTGTTTGATATCAATCATTGAGGGTTTTTGTCACATTTTCCTTGTTAATCAAGTTAGAAATCCGAGGTGTGACTAAGAATATTCTTGAATTAACTGTGCCAAACTCCTCTGAAACTGTATGGTAATTCTGTAGAAGGAACAGTTGACCTCTGTAGACAGAATTTTTTTTTTGTTGTTTTAAACCACACATTTGTCAAGAGATACTCAGTTACTCTGTTTGAACTTGAAGGCTTGGAGGTCATCAGAGAGGAATCTCACCACCTAGGAATAGTCCTAAATCTCATTTGTAATACAATTTGAGGAAATTCTGAGTTATGCCTTATTTAAAATGATTTTGAGAGCTATATTTATGTGTAAATTTGTTTTGGTTTACTTCTTTTATCCAGAATTGTGACTGATTAACTTCTGGTTTTTTCCTTGGTCTAGGTGTGGTAAAAGAGTCCATTTTCACTGCGACTTCAGTGCACACCCCGATTATTGTAGCAGTCTGTTAAAGCAATTTATTTTTAAACAGAAAGGTAGCAAATTTACCCCGTGTTGTGTGACTAGTCCTGTTCCCTCGGACAAAGCTGGGTGGCATGAGCTCTCCCCTCCGTAGTCAGAGGTGTGAGTGCCCTGTGCTGTCCTCCCCGGTGAGGAACTAGGCACTCCCCTCATCCAGAAATGGCATGTAAGACCCAGGAGAACTGCATAGGCTGAAATGCCTCCTCACCAAGGCAGCTGCAGTGAGTTCAGTTCCCCAGTGGAAATGCTGTCAGGGAGTATTGTGTGGACTTGTGTAAAATGCACTTTTGAAAGCCTAGTTCTATTGCTCAGCTCGGCAGGCTTTTTCCTAAAAGTTTCCCAGTCCTGCCTTGTTGAGGGAGATAGCAAGGATTGGCAGCACTTGTGGTTTTGGATCCCGTGCTTATTAACACTTCACAGCCTGCACACAAAACCTGTTTATGCCTTGGGAGAGTTAACAATTCATCTGTTGGGCTGTTTGATCTGAGTGAGTGCAGTGCCTCCTTTGGGTACCAGTAAATCCACAGTCTTTGAGAGTCCATCCTGTGACTTGCTTTGCTCAAAGCAACAGACTCTCTTTTATGCTCATTTGCAGAACCTGGTATCTTTTAAAATGTGATTTCAGTGTACCTGATGCAAAATTGTAAAAAGGCTGTGTTTCTATCACCTTTGTGATTTAAAGGTGTATATTAAATACTCTTTTCTTTTCTTTTTACATCACTAGATCCCTGTGATTAATAGTTTTGTAAAAGCTTATTCCTTTCTAAAATTGAGTAAATTCAAACATTTTGGAGAAGTATGCTTGAAAATAGAAGTCTGCTTTTCTTCTTAGGGAAGTAGGATGAAAAAATTGAGAAGATGATTTGGAGAAACTCTTAGGGTGATAATTCATGAAAAGTTTCTGAAATTTGTAATTTCTTACATTGATTTTAATATTTCAGTATTTTAAATATTTTGTTGTCAGTGGAGGCCATTTATTAAAATGGCCTACTACTTCTAGATAGACTTGTGTTTGATAGGGGAAAAAAAAACTAAGTCAAGCTGTAATAAAATTGATGTTAAAACTAGATTTAGAAGCAAAAAAACAATCCAAAACTCTGCATACTACACTTTGTCCAACCATCTAGGATTGAAGGGCAGTGAGATAATTCTTTAGAACAGCTAGTATTTTGGATTGCTGCACAAAAGTGTAATTGAAAGTCTATTTTGCAATGCATTAGCTCTAAATTTTATAATTTTTTAAGAAAGTTATTACAGTTATGTCCTGATGCATCAGAAGAAAATTTTCTTATTTAAAAAAACCTATTAACAGCTGTGGTTTCAGCAAAGACTTTAGTAAACAGGCAGCAAAGTTGTGATGTACTGAATACAGTAGTATATAGGGCACTTTTTGCCTGCCATTAAAAGCTTATAATACAGCAAATTAGATAGCTGTGGCACCCATTTTTTCATTGCACTTTATTAATTTTAAAAATGTGGTGAAATATTGATAAAATTTAATGTTGTAAGCTTGTGTCTTTGCTTTTTTATGCAGAAAAATGAATGCATGGTAATTAGCAACGTAACAAATGCTTTTGAATGTGATATCTTATTAGTGGCTTAAAACTTCTATTTTTAACAGATGCATTGTAAAAGCAGACTCTTGGCATGTCACCAGGTGTCTTTTCTGTGGGCATATCAAATGGAAGGAGAGACTCTTGTAAAAGCTAGCTTGCTTTTCTTTTCTTTTCTTTTCCATTCTTCAATACCAGGTGACGTTAACTTGCTGATCATGGGACAGACTATTGGTACTGGTTAGGCTGTATGTAGAAGTGCAAGTTCCCCTTTTTCATGGCTTTAATTTTTCATCACAAGATGAGTAAATACCACTTTGAGAACTCTACAGGAGAATGGTAGGTTAGGTGTTCTGTAACAGATTTGTGGGATCAGTACTTGCAGAGGAAGTGTACTTCAAATACTCATTTTCTCAGAGCGTTTCAGTGGATTTCAGTGGAGTCTCACACAATAGGGATGCTGTATTGGTTATCTGTGTGAATTCTTCAGTGGTAAGAATTACATCTCTGAAGCCTACTCTACCTCTATAAATACATGCTATCTTGAGTGAGCTCCATAATTTAATAACTTAATTGTTTAAAACATATAATCCATTGAATAATGAAATAGATGCACAAGAAAATGAGGGGAGCTGGCTTCATATATAAATTCTTAACAATTCCAAATTATGTACTAAATTTTATTAAAAGTTAAATTATTTACAGTGTTTGGAAGAGAATGACTTCCATCTTTACTTCAAATATTGTGGGAGATTACTCATATTGCAGAACTAACAGTCTAAGGGTAAAAGCCTACATGAGTGAGCAAATGGATTCAGGCAGCTTTATGAGGAGAGGAGGAGGAGACTTTGAGTACACACCTAGAGATCCAGATGTCTTCCTACTGCTGTGCTTGGGACAACAGCAGACAGATACACAGCAGAAAGGTTTAGGTGTTTGTGTCTCTGTTTGTGATGGAAATTGAAATTTTATTCTTTAGAATTTTCAAGCTGTAATACCAGTTGTTGATTATTGTATGAAGAGGACTTTTTCTCATGGCCTTGTGTGTTTAAGCATATGTATGTACAAGCTTTATGTAAAAGACCATTTAATAGAGAAGTCTGAAAAATTGTTTTGTGATGCTTCTGCTGAGCCACTCAGAAGAAAATAAAGGGCTGCTTGACAATTGCTCCAGCTTAGGGTCTGGTGTGCTGCTGGCTGCTGCTGAAAGCCATCAATAAAGCAAATAGAAAGGGACTAGAATTTTCAGATGAAAAAGCGCAAGTGTAGAAGAGTTTGAAAACTATTGCAAGCCTCTTTCATATTTTAATACCCTACTGTACAACAGTGTTATCTGGCTACAGGGAGCTCCACGAGGGAAAGTTTGTTCCTGGTCAGATTTCTCTGTCTATGGAATATGGGCAGAAAAAGAACACTACTTCATTGCTGATACCCTGATTGATGGCAGTCAGATGGAAATAGTGATAATATTTGTGGACTTTTAACCTTCATCCAAACCTGGATAAAATCTGTGTTAGGTGAAGTTCTTAGGATTTTATGAAAGCAACTTGAAAGTTGTTTTTATGGCAGAGAAGATGAAATATGTGCTGCCTGGGTTGTTTAGAGATCTGGGATAAAGCATCAAGTCATACTTTTAGATGGCAACACTTAATAAGGTTTCTTATCCATTAAAAATTCCTACTAGCTACCTCCTTTCAAAGTCTTGTTCTATTTATAATAACCAAGCACTTTATAGCTCAGTAAAGAATGGAAGGTAGCTATGAAGAATAAATCATATTGTTTGGTATAAGAAATATTTTGGCAAAATTTCTTCTGAGAACAGTTTCATTGTGTGATGTCCTGCACTGAGAGGGTGTCTGTTTAATACAAAGTATATACATTTTTAACCTAGTTTTAAGTAAAAGAAGTGTCTGTAAGAGAGTGAAGTACGAAGAGATCAGCATGGCTTCGTATCAACCACATAATGATTCAGTGTGCTATTTATAACTTCCTACTTACTGAAATTGAAAATATAAAAGCAAATAAAATATTCTGTATTGTATCTTTATTTTTAATCTGTGTGTGGGATGTCAAACATTGTACTTGTTTTGTGGACAGGACATGCTTTTATGAGCCTATAAATATTTAAGTATATGAGAATCTGCACCCAAATAGAACATGTTGCATGTAAATTGTCTTCTAAGTTTTTAAATTTTGGTATTTTTAAAAATTTGCTAGGTTTGAAAACAACATTTAAATATGAACACTAAGCTGTAATACAGAATACAAAATTTTGAATGAAATGTGGTTCTGTTTATAGTAATCCTATTCCAGTTTCACAAAAAACATCAAATCATAGGGGGAAGGGAGGAAAAGGGCTAATCATGAGCTCGGCTATATAATTTGCACACTTAATATGCACACATCCAAATGTCCTGGATTTGTTTCTAGCATGCATTTACCAAACAGTGTTTTCTTCAATATTGAAAGATACCTATTTATGTAGAATAAGCACAGCTAACCTGTTATAAAACCAGATTAGAAAACCTGTTTGGAACAAATGAGTTACAAGTTAGGCATAAGTAAAGGAGCCTGTAATTTGAAAATGTTTATATAATCTAAGAAGAAACTTGATGAGTTTGTCTAACTAATGTGCAGAGCAAGGATGAAAACTGTAGATTCTGCTAGACTGATTTCTGGTAAATCTTGACAATCTGGTTTGCAGCAAATTCTAATACTGTCACAAAATGTTAGGATCACGTTATTAAATTCAACTAGTAATGTGACCTGATTGGAATAGCAATCCTTATCATGGCACAAGAACTTAAACATGCAATATAACAGTTCTGAAGATTGGTGATAAAAGTAATCCTTCATAGCAAAGTGAATTATTAAGGATTATGGGTTTAAATTTACTTTCTATTACGAGAAAGAATCTAAATTATTTGCTAGCATTTCAGTGATATTGTTAAGCATTTCTGTATTTTGTTTTGAACAGTTTAGGAGCTTGCATAAAATTATATTGGCTGATTTTTTTCCCCTTTGATATATGCAATAATGTCAATAAGCAATAAATTGCATGTTGTATGCAAGGTATTGGTACATCATAATAAAGGAAAGGAAAACAGTTTCTTATTTTGTGATTTTTTCTTTCTTAGTATGGTAAGACCTTGTGTACCTATAATGAGTACGTCATGAAAGAACAGTTTTGGGGGGGTTAAATTCTGAAACAACTGGCTTTTATGGTATCTTGAGATTTCATGCTGTATCTTATATATTTTAAAGAAGGTGAAGATGGGTGTATGAGGTCTAAGCCCCACTGTTGCTCAGGTGGCTGGAATTTTGAATGCTGAAATTCTATGTAGGACATCACTGGGGGCAGGAATGTAACTTAAACTATAAATTTGTGTATTGGGCAATTGTATATTATGTAAATTTGTGTATTGGGGAAGAACTTTTGGATTGGATAGTATAATTCAATTGCATTGTCTTGCAATACCATGTGTGTCAGGGCATAGATTGAACAGTTTTCTGAAGGCTCTGGGGATATAGAGCTGCTGTTGTCAGCATATTATAAATATGATGCACTACACAGTCCCTTACTGAATACTAAGATGGGCAATTAAGTTCCTCAGTATGGCAGTTCCTAGGTTCTATATGTGCATGGAAGCATGAATTGTGTGGTAAAGCCCACAGGTTTCTTTGAGCATCCCTAGAGATTGCTGCTGTTTTATATCTTAACCACTGGCTTCAAGCACAGGTTTCTTTGGGTTTTCTTGTGTTATGCAGTGGTTAAATTGCTGGAAGAAAACACAAAGCAGTCAGTGTCTTTACTTTTTTTCCTTTCATTTTTGAAGGGTATTTACTTGCGTTTGTAAATTATATGCTTAAAGTACTAGTTTTACACTGCTAGTGTAGTAAACTACTCATTAACTAATGGGTCTGTTAGAAAGTGAGTGGGAGTTTCTGGGAACAGATATTCTTTGGGGTCAGATGCTATATAGGTCAGATTTCCAACTGCTTGAGGAAGGAAAATGGGGCTTGGTAGGAGGCTTTTGTATTGGCACTAGGCAGCTTTTAACACTGAATAGTGGGAAGGAAGGACTGAGCATGGCTGGGAACAAGGGATGCATTTAGTGAGCCATTCTCAACACATCTTGCTTAACGTGTGAGAAACATTATCTCTCCCTAAGATGTAGGATATAGGAAGTATTTTTTATATCCACTTCTTTGTCATATTTGAATGCACAGGTGCTTTTCATTTTCTCCCCAAATTTTTTTTATTACTCTTTGTATTCTTGCTGAAAACTTTGGTTTCTCTCCTCATATTGGTGTGATAATTTTGCACTAAGATTAAAAAAATTCAGTCTTTGCAATGGATATCTGTCATATTTTAGAAGGTGGGGTACTGTGGTGTCTTCTTTTGCTCTGCTTTTCTGGAGTTCAGAGTGCAATATGCCTATAGGTAGACTCTGCTTCATTGAGATTGGAACCTTGGTGTTCTTTGTAAAGAGGCCTTTACATTGAGTAAAAAAATTTTTGCTACCTGGCTCATCTTACAGCGAGTAAAAACCATTATCTATACAATGACTAATAGTGCAGTTGTTGCTTCTGGTGGAGAGTGATGGTGGAAGCAGGGAGATGGCATACTGACATCTGCAGCATTATGTACTTGGAGAGGAAGGAGTAGAAGCAATTTTCCATTTGAGAACATCAGGGAGAGAAAATCTGTTTTACCATAGAGTCCTTCTGCCACTGACTTGAAATATTTAGAAGTAGAGATTTCAGTTGCTCTGTGGGAGGATCTTATTAAACAGTGTTGTTAAGTGAAGACAGGATGGGTGACTTGTGGCTCTTCAACCTGGAGAAGAGAAGGCTCTGTGGACGCTCCAGAGCCCCTTCCAGTATGTAAAGGGGCTACAAGAGAGCTGGAGAGGGACCTTTTACAGAGGCATGTCGTGATGGGACATGGGGGAATGGCTTTAAACTGAAAGAGGGCAGGTTTAGATTGGATGTTAGGAAGAAATTCTTCTCTCTGAGAGTGGTGAGACACTGGAACAGGTTGCCCAGTGAAGCTGTGGATGCCCCTGTTCAAGGCCAGGTTGGATGAGGCTTTGAGCTACCTGGTGTAGGTGTCAGGAAAATTAATCCACAAACACCAGAGGTGTATGTCCAAAAAGGAGACAGAGGAGTCCTGTAACTTTACTCAAATAAAAGGAGAGGTCATGGCGCAATCCCATGGAGTCTCTCAGAATTTTTAGGGGATGCAGCCTCCTTTTTATCCTAATTTTCTGGCTGCATTTTTCCTCTCTCTTTCCCCATTGGCTGAGGTACTTCAGAGGTACAGACTCCCTGAAACACCTCATACCCCCCACCCCATTTTTCTTTTTCCTTGTGTCTCCATTCTTTTTCTCTAAATCCAGAGATTTAGCACAGTCTTGAGTGAGTAGCAGACTGTGTCAATTAGTGGAATTCCTATGGAATTTATGGTTCCCCCTGTTGCTTTTTTCACCTCTCTATCTGGCTATATTTACCATCAGGCCCACAGTTTGTTTGCAAAGACACCTCCTTCTCATTCCTTTCATGGGGAAGATGTCCCTGCCTATTGCACAGGGGTTGGAATGAGAGGATCTTTAAAGTCCCTTCTAACTCAAACTGTTCTGTGGTTCTGTATGTGTAGCAAGTAAAGACTTAAAATGATTGTTTAGTGCTGCTTACACAGCTGTTACTGTGGGTGTAGTCTTGGATACTGCAGTAAAGCCAAATATGCCTAAACTGGGAAATAATGGAGGCAATCAGAATGTTTTCCAGGGCATACAGTAGAGATTCAGTTAATGACATAATGCTAAATTTCTATCTTAAAGTTCTCAATATGCTGTGCTAATAATTCCTGCATGTAGAAGGGGTAGAAAATAATTTCCTCTGAAGTAATCAAGACTATAAAAGGGCAAAAATGACTGAAAGGATGAATATTTGGTATTGCTTTATACTTGTGTTTTTATTTAATGTTCATACTGAATGGCAATGTCCTTGTTAATAAGAAAGATCCTACTTTCAAAGATGGCATGTAAAAGTTATCTTAAAAACACTCTTGAGAGGAATATATAAAAGCTTTTAAAATTCAGGTAGTTATATATTTTGAAATACTGCTGCTTAGGACTATTTCATTGTGGTTTAGAATTTGTCTTCTTTGAAGGAAATGGGAGAGAATCACTCATTTCTGTATGTACCTTCGCCCTTCTTCCACATAAGAATTTGGATTTTCTTCACCCTAAACTACTGTAATAACTATGTCACTTGAAGATTAAATTCCTTTCTCCTTCAGATCTATTTTTAGTTGTATGAAATAGAATATTTGGGAAAAAACTATGGTTATATTTTAATCAGTTCTAATTGTTATACATTTATAACAAATGTTTCTAAGCTCCCCACCTGCTTTTTGCATTTGACAGCCTGTTTAGAGTCCACGTGGTGGGATGAACATTGAAATAGGCCCGTGGGGTTTGTGCATACTGTTACAGCCGGGTCTTAGCAGTTGTTGGTCAAAAGGGGATGCGATGAAGGTAGAATTGATGCACAGTGAGCTCCATCTTCTGTGTGTTATGCACGGCACTTCACACACACAGGTAAAAAGCAGCTTCTGGCTTGGAAATAAGGCAGTATTCTCAGGAAATATTAAAAGAGCTGTGATACTCTTCTTGGCTAGTTGATGTTTAAAAACAATCTTAAATAACTTTGCTATCTCCGCAAGTTTAGTACTTGGATAAAAAGGATACACCTTTACGGTATCGGTGCGTGCTGCTAGTACCTGGGGGATTCCTTCTATACATAAGCAGTTATTTGCGGTTGTAAGGGGCAATGATTTCACAAACAAGCCCCCAGCACGGGGTACGAGCACAGGCAGCTCTCGCTGGCCTCGCTTCGCACCGTTCGCTGTCGCTGGCAGGTTCACACCCAGCTCGTGGCCCCTGCCCTGCGGGCCCTGGGCAGCCCAGCGCTGGCCGAGGGCGCAGCCCCGGGGCCGGTGGGGACCCAGCCCTGTGCCTGGCGGCAGGAGGAGCCCCGGCGGCGGGCGAGGAGCGGGGCTGGGCGGGGACCCGGCCCCGTGCCCGCCCCCGCAGCCCCGGCGGCGGGCGGGACTTGGAGAGGAAGCCCGTGCCCGCCCCCGCTCCCGCCCCTCGCCGGCGGGCGCAGGCGTGCAGTGGAGCCGCGTTCTCGCGAGGCGCTCGGGGCCGGCGCGGGGGCGCGGGCCGGGCCGGGCCGGGCGAGGTGAGGTGAGGAGAGGAGGATGAGGAGGCGGGTGCGGAGGATGTGCGGTGGGCAGAGGGCAGCGGCAGCTCCGGGCTCCGCGGCGCTGGGAGGCGGGCGCTGAGGCGGTGCGGCCGCCGGGCCGCGCAGAGGGGCGGGCCTGGCCTGACCTTGCGGGTCGGTCGCGGCGGGGGCCGCTGTCCTTCACGGCGTGCGGGCACAGCCCCGACGGGGACCGTGAGGAGCGCCTGGGCAGGAGCTCGGGGCAGCCCTGCTAGGGGCTCGGGTTTTTGTTTGGGCTGGAAGCTTATTACTTAAATCGGTTTTTCGGTTAATTTTTTAATTTGTGGTGCAGCACTGCACCTGCACTTGGCGTTCACTTTAATAAATAGCCAGTGTAGTTTTGTGTTACGAATGTTTGCTCTCTTTTTCTTTAGAAATTTAATCTTAAAAGGCCCGTTGTGCAGAGGCCATGGGCTTGTCCGCATCCTCCCCGGCTGCCACAGAGCAGTCACCAAATGCATCCAGGCAATACCAGACGGCGTCTCCACCTTCAGAATGCCCCATGCATCAAGAAAAAATGAGCGGTAATCATTCTTCAAACCTAAATGAGCTAAACTCTACATGGAAACAAGACTGAAAAATCTTGGGAGGTGGGGAGGCAGAAATTCTTCAAATAAACTTGAGGTTTTTGCAAGTCATTCTCAAGTAAATTTTCCTTAGGAGGAGTCAGTTGTTCACCAGAACACTGTGCCAGGTGCTTTGTTTGTAGAGACAGGAGGTGCTTACTGTAGAACCGGTGGGTCACTTCCAGTTGTCCCGTTTCCCAGGGACCCTGCAAATCAGTTCCATGGTGTGGTACAGCCACAGAGGGTCAGGGAGCCCTACAGAGATGGTGACGCGTTGTCACTAAAAACCACGCGTCCAGAAAAGGGCTGCAGAAGGGTGCAATGAGATGAATGCCTGGAGGAGATCAGCTCTTCTGTTGCCTCAGTCAATGCACTAGCTCAGCTTCTCTGAGGAAGTCTTCAGTACAAACAGTTCAGTATTGGGACCAGGATGGGGGGTACGAAATGAGCATTCAGAGACTACACAGGAAACTCAGAATCATGATTTTGGGACCTGAAATACAGGAAAGAGAGCAGTCAAAACTGTTGAAAAGCTCAGAAGAAATAGTGAAATACCCATTTGCATTTACATGAGCCTTCAATGAACTTTTCCATTTCATGTGTTAGAGTTTTCATCTTGTAGCAAAATGTGTACTACTGTTGTGTTTAAGGTTGTCCAATGCACATGAAGACTGCTGATCATAGAACTGAGAACACAGATGATGTTCCTGCACATCAAGAAAGAGCTTATGAGTTTGTAGCATGTCCTGTGAAATCTGGTGCAGCTCAAATGAAAGATGATATAGATCCCAGCAATATGGTAACTTTTGCTTACTTCACATGTTTAGTCTTCTTTCTTCTGAAGTATTATACCCAAAAATGTAAATAGTGTTCCTATGTAAGCTGGAAACTTTGGGAAATAACATTATTTGTTTTATTTTTAGGACTGCTTTTTCTCTTTTTTGTGCAATTTTTTATTTAAAAACAAGTGACATCTTATTTAACACTGTATTAAAATTTGCATCTCTGCTGGTTTTCCTATTTTTAAATATCTTTTGCCCTCTACTTACTAGTTACATAAATGTTTTTTATGATACATTGTTGGATTTTAGATTCTGTGTAATAGCAGTGTGATTGAGTTTTGATTAGCATCTCCAAGATTTCCTCTAATTTACAAAAAAGTATTGCTCTTTTGAAAATTGAAGTTTAGGCAGAAAGCTTTCCTGTAGTCTCCTGATGACAAACTTGTGCAAAGAGTTCTCCTGCAGAAAAAGATCATTTTGGTGGAATTAAGTAAAGGCTGAACTTCTTGATCTTTGTAGGAGTTGATTGATCATGCTTTGGTTTTTCTCTTAACTGTGTAACTTACTAAAATGCTAATACTCTAGTTTATTGTTGGTTCTCCTTGTTCTGTAGATGCCTCCTCCCAATCAGCAGCCATCTCCAGGTCAACCATTTCCATTGTCAACTGTTAGAGAAGAATCTTCCATTCCTAGAGCACATTCTGACAAGAAATGGGTCTATCCTTCAGAGCAAATGTTCTGGAATGCTATGCTAAGAAAAGGGTAAATACACTGTGAATTATCAGATGTGTCTGTGAGCCTGGAATTAATCAACTAGTATCATTAGTTATTGTTCATTTTTCTTTTTCTTTTTTTTTTTTTTTTGAGAGTTTGTGGATTTTAACCAGTAAATAATAAAGTAGCTCTTTAAAAAAAGTACTATTCTTATAAACATCTTTATATTTTAAAGGGTGAGTTGGTCTCAAAGGCCATGTGTCTTCTAGTGATCAGGAGGATGGTAAAAAATGTCAAGCAACTGCTACTGGCTAAGTACTGGCTAAGATTTTCTTAGAAGTCCATGCACAGGTGTAGACAAAGTTTGCATGATTGCAGTCATGCCAACTGCATGATTGCCTGTTGGTTTCATGCTCATGCTGTAAAATGACAGTAGAAGTTCTATGTGAGAACATCGAACTTTGCAGAATTGCTAAAACTGGGGAAATTTGCAAGTAGATATTTTTGGTATTTACAAAAATTTAGCGTAGGCAAGACTAAAATTCCTCCTGTGATGATATTTCCTTGTTCTTTTGTAACAATTTGTTTGTCATTCTCTAACAGGTGAACTTCACAGGTAGTTTACTTTCGGAGCAATAGTAATTTTTTTTTCTACGTGTCAGTATGGTTCATAACACAATATGACATAAGCAGCCTGTATGGAACATACAAATTTGGCTCCTGTAAACACTGAAATGTGTTAGTGTTTTGCCAGTTGAAAAGGAAGCACACATGCAGTCAAAATGCGGTGTCAAGAGAGATGGAAAGTATTTCTAAGTGTTTGCAAAATTGTAATGAATACAGTGTATTGAATACAGGACTTCTGTGCATTAGGAATGCAAGTGGGATTTTTCCTAAGCATTTTTTTATGAATACTGTAGATGTGGTGGTGTTTGCACACTCTGATAACTTTCTGATCCAGTTAAGCTGTTAATTTGGCTATGTAGAATTTGTGAATCTCTGTGGTGATACGTTGGATAACCACACTTCTGCACAGAAAATGAAGTGGTTCTC
Organism: Pyrgilauda ruficollis; assembly: GCF_017590135.1. Taxonomy (NCBI): domain Eukaryota; kingdom Metazoa; phylum Chordata; class Aves; order Passeriformes; family Passeridae; genus Pyrgilauda; species Pyrgilauda ruficollis. The sequence goes on along the minus strand of NW_024527710.1, from coordinate 2,260,845 downwards.
AGGATGCTTAAGCAGATGAGCCAGAAGTTTGCATACTTGTCTTGTGTCTTGCATACAGCCTTAAATCTTGATTCAAAGGTTGATCAGATAAATCTAGGAAGGTAGGGTAGTTATGCTGTAATGTTTATAAACTGTTTTCAAGTTCTTATTTTTTAGGTGGAGGTGGAAAGATGATGACATAACAAGTGAAGACATGACCAACATTATTAAGATTCATAATCAAAATAATGAGCAAGCTTGGAAGGAGATTTTGAAGTGGGAAGCTCTGCATGCTATGTATGTACCTGTGAAATGTTGCATATGGAATATTTGTTATGACAAAGCTATGAGTTCTAAAGATTAGCATGACTGGTGTAAAGCAGACTGTCACTTTTTAGATCAGCATAGTTCCTGTTCCTACAAGACACAGACTAGTTAAGCATTTACACATTTTTCTCTGAAATTCCATGATCGTTTTTACACAGTAGTTTGGATTATGGTTTTCTATTCTTTAATCTATTAAATCTGTGGATTAGGTTTGCAGAGAACTGCTTTGTTGACAAATTAGAGCACTGGTGTGGAGCATATCAGGGGTACTTTATCATACCAGCAGGAAGTGCTGACAGAAAGTGGGTGACTTTTGAAAGCTTGAAAAAAAGGAAAAAAAGTTGGGTTATATCACTTGTAATTAATTTTTTACTGTTGTTTTCTTCTACTAAGTTTCTCTGTTGCTAAAACAAATTACCATAGTGGTTTAATCACTGAAAATAAGACTGTGTTAACAGGTGAAAACTCTTTTAATTGTGTGCACAGGGAATGTCCATGTGGGCCATCACTGATGCGGTTTGGAGGCAAAGCAAAGGAGTACTCGCCAAGAGCCAGAATACGTTCATGGATGGGGTACGTGGGTAGGGAAAAAGGTCTTTCAGTGAGATGGGAGGCTGGAGAAATGTGTCTGAAAACATGGTGTGGAATTAATTTAAAGATGTTTCAGAACAGGTACTGCAAGTTAGAATTGCCAGAAGATAGAAGTACTAGTGGGATCTTACGGACAAATAAATCTTGGACTCCCTCTCCCATCCCCGATTCATAATGTCCATTGAAATACCATTAAAAATGGGCTGTTCCCTGTCCTCTCCAGGTACGAGCTGCCCTTCGATCGGCACGACTGGATCGTTGACCGCTGTGGGAAGGAGGTGCGCTACGTTATCGATTACTACGACGGCGGAGCAGTGGACAAGAACTACCAGTTCACCATCCTGGACGTGCGCCCTGCGCTGGACTCGCTCTCGGCCGTCTGGGACAGAGTGAAGGTGGCCTGGTGGCGCTGGACGTCCTAACTGCTCCTGGGGTGTGTACTCGCAAAGTAACCACTTTCCTCCTAGACAATGGACGTGTGAATATCAGGACTTGAGATAGAAGTTCACTGCAGCTGTCGTTGCTTTCATCATCACCACTCTTCTTTGGGGGTGGGAAGGGAGGACAGGGAAATCTTTCCTCAAGTACACCAATGCTTTGTGGTGTTTCAATGGAATAATAAAGTTACAGTGGCAAAAACATGTATCTTAATTTTCTTAAGAACTGGGAAGCCTTTCTTACTTCGTCTCAGATTGTGCGTAAGCTCGCCTTCTTGCCATTTCATTACTTCAGTGCTGTTCTAAATACATTGCAGTGCTGTTTCTGTCTGGAGTTTGGAGTATTACTTCATTGTTGAAAACTGGAAATTTCATAAATTATTTCACATATTTAAAGTATTTGGATACCTCCATGATGAATAAAGGGTAAAATATCTGGACTCTTTCAAATTGCATGTTTTATTTACATAATAAAACCATGTATTTGTTTTCACATGGACATTTTACCTATTCAAATACATACTTCCTCAGAAAACTTCAGTTAATTAGTTAAAGGAGGTGTAGTGTGGTACGAGTATTTTAAAGGTATGTTATGTAGAAAAGGAGAATACACTCATGCCTTAATCTGCAATTTTTCTTTGAACTGAAGAATACCTGTTAGAAGCAGGAAATGAGTTTCACTTTTAAAACAGCATTTCTAAAAGGACAAAATTGATATTTAATGGCTATTTATTTGAATATTTAAAAGGTGGTTTTCTGATATAAGAAAATACATTATTACAGTGTTTTCCTGTCCATAATGTGTGACATGTAATGAATTCAGGACAGAGCTAAGTCTTATTTAAAGAACCTCCTGCAGTGCATCTGCATTTGGCATGCTGGCTGCATTAATGATATTTATTACAGCATGGTTTTTTTATATAATAAGGGGTTGCACAAGGGGTTGTGACTACACTGCCACACACGTGAGTATAGTGAGGTGTATTGCAGGTGTGTACATGACTGGGCTAAAAGGGTATCAAAAGTGCCAAGGGAGGAGGTTGAGGAGTGTTTTCTAAGGGTAATGCATGGCGTGAAGATTTGATTATTGTTTGTGCTTAGTAAGGGAAATTAACTTTTTAAAGTCTTCCACTGTAATGGCTTTAAGTTTGCACAACTCAGTAAGCTTCAGGTGCTGTGCAAAACACTTGGGAATGGAAAGGAGTAAGAGAAGAGCACATTGTACCTTCTCAAATGGGGGAAGCTGCCTTCTTGAAACTCCCCAACCTTAACGGGAAAGTAGCTGTACATTTCATTTTCTGAAAGTGGCCTGTGTTTAACTGACTCTGGAACCTTTCCCTTTCCCTTTCCTTTTTTCTTTTGATAGGAAGCCTCTCTTAATGTTTCAGGAAAGTCACCTCCCATTTAGGGAAAAATTAGTCAGGGAATCTTTCCTACTTTGGAATTCTAATGATCACGACTAGTTCCCACTTCAGAGGCAACTGTTGTGCATGGTAGGAATAAATATTATCCAGAATCCTAAGAGGAAAACCATGCTCTTACCCATATGCACTTTGCTCATTCCTTTTTCACCTTTTCAGTGATACAGATATATATATGTATATATATATATATATATAAATGATAAATGGTAAAAATTCCATCTAAATAGGCAATATATAGATGAGATAAATGAAAATAGAGTTTGTATGAAGCAAATGAAGGAACTGACTAGTGAAGGAATTGCTCTGTTCTAACAGTAAAGACAGGAGTACTGTAAAGATTGAGGAGTACTCTTCTTAGGGTGGTGGGTTGTTTTCCTTTGGGATTATTTTGGTAGTTGTTAGTTTATGTATTTGGCAACTTGATACACTGAGGATTCGTATTTCTCAAAACTAAATGTGGAAAGGCTTACACCACTGCAGGGAGTACTTCAGAAGCTTCAAAAGCAGGAGTTTGCTTTGTTGATTTCAGCAGTGTGATGTTGAGAGTGTGGAAATTGTAATTGCTGCTAAATCTGGGGAACCTGTCACAAGCCACTTCATGTGTTTACTATCTCCTGTTACGTTCCATCTACCACTGATTCAAAATTGTTCTTTTCTCTGCTACTGTTAATGAAATGTATTACTTTGTCATCAAACTAAAAGGAGAATCAAATAAATATACTTTTCTTAACTTCGGTATTTGGTGATCTTTGCTTTGAGCTGTAAGAATTATTAAAATGAGCTTTTACTTATGTCATTTGAGATTCTAGTCTGTTACAACTAAAATCTTGCTATAGAGTATATATTTGATATTGTTAGTATGTATTATTGTATATTACTACAACTTAACTATTGTCACATCTTTGAATATATTCTTACTCATTTTTCAGGTGAATACAAAACCAAAACCCAAGGTCTAAATTTAACTGTTTGCTAACTGAAACAGCAGTTCTCAGAATAAGAGCAAATGACAAAAAATAGATGCATCCTGAGTATGACTAACTTGAGAGGAGTGCAAAGAAATAAAAAAAAAAAAACTCCTTCAAGACTAAGTGAAAATAATTAATTTCTACAAGCAGTAAGACTTAAGAAAGTAAATGGGAGTTTTCTTCTTTAGGCTTGGGTTTCCTGATGCATGATGCATAGATGTTAGAATTAAAATTATAATTCCAATGTAAATTTGAAAAACAGTGATATAAATTGTGCTTTTTTTAATCCTTAGGAAGGATGTTTTAACTAAATAGTTTAACTAACTAATAGTTTAACTAACTATTGTTCAGGCTATATTAAAAGAAATGTGTGTATATACATAAATAAATACATCTATATCCTTTTTTTGTAAGTATAGGAAGGTATGCAGAGTTCATGAGCCCAGGAAAGTGAAGAAGTATCCTGATCAAGTCCTTTCAGGGAATTCTGCAGTGATACCAGGTTCCCATTTGTGGTCAGGCTGAAACAGAATTTTGGAACCCATCTCAAATTGAGGTTAACCTTGTGCACATTCCAAAGGGAAAATGCAGACACTTGCTAAAGAAAGGCTGCTTCTATAATTAGTTCTGTATTTAGATATCTAAAGTTCACCTGCATTCTGCTTTACTGTATCAAAGCCCTGCTTGACCTATTGTGTTTGACTCTTGCAGATGAAACAAGTTAGGGGTGCCCTCCTGGCCTGCCCTGAAGATGTGTCCTTAAGGGTGTCGCAGTGCCCAGAAACTGCACTCTGGGACTGGTGGAAAAAAAACTCCAGCATAACATTCCCAGCTGTAATCAGGCCTTGGTCATGCACATGAAGTCAGGAGTGGTTCTGACCATGATTTCCTGGAGCAGGAAGCCCTTCTGCATTCAGGTACGGGTTTTGGCTCCCCTGCGCTGGGGTGCCTGGCACTGCTGCCACTCCACAGAGGCACCAGGCTGCCTGCTCTGCCTCCAACACCCTCCCTGCTCAGTCACGAGGGACAGCTCTCTACTCTTCTGCAGTTTGACCTGTTAGTATCTGGCCAACATGAGTGCTCTGTAACGGGAGTAATTCAGAGGCTGATCTTTCTGGGATGTCTGGAGTTCCTTACTCTCTTGAGTCATCCTGCATTTTTCCCTTGGAGGCAGTTTGGAAGGGGGAGCTGTAGCTCTTCTATCACTCTTCATGTATTTTTTCCCCTGCCCCCTAGAAACACCTTTGCTCCTTCCTTTCATACTATGCTCATGTCCTAGCTTCAATCCCTGTAAGAATTTTTCAGCTAAGCCTTAAAATGTCTGCCCTGCTTTGCTGTAAAAGAAAGAGACTGTGTTGCTGTAAGATAGTTGTGTCCATTCTTGATTATTGCTACTTTCTACTGCCAAAGCAAAGTGTTCTGGATTACCACTTTTGAATTATGAGGTGAAAGAGGCATGCTAGTTTAGTGTGAAATTGTGTCTAGTGTTTACATAATTTATTTACCATCAGGACTTTAATGTGCTCTGTAAATTTGAAGTCTCAAATGCACTGATGAAGACTGTTCTGCTTTCAAAAGGTGTGAGAGTGACAAAGGACCTCTCAGTGCTCTGAAAATGGTCATAAATAGTCTGTCATCTTACACACTCCCATTGTATTTGTTCCACTCTTGTATCAAAGTGTGGGGGAAGAGGAGCTAATGTGCCAAATTGCAAGGGATGAAGGCAGATACGTTGCTGTAGCTCAGCAGCTAAAAATGAACTGCCAGACTAAGAAGCACTTCCTAATATTTGGACTTCTACTAAAGTTTGTTTTGTATAGAGGGTAGAAATGCTTCTTTCAGAGCCATCACTTTTTAGAGACATCTGTTCCCAGCACTTACTAAATGATATGGCACGCTAATTCTCTGTCTCCTTTGCTTACACCTGGAGGAGAATCCATGTAGTAAGTTTCCACAAGCCAATGTACTTGATGTGGAAGCCTGAACTTTCTGAGGATAGAATATACTACTGGATGCTAGATGTGCTTATCTCTTCAGTATCATACCCTTCCCTACCCACAAGTATCTTTACATATGTTCTTTTTAAAAATGCACAGGATTGCTAGCTTTTTACATATGTTCTTTTTAAAAATGCACAGGATTGCTAGCTTTTTACAAATTTTGAGTAGGCAACTTCATGCATTTTTACTCTCACTGAAAGAAAATGTATTCTGTTTATCATTCTACCTTTGTACAAGGTAAATTGCATGCTAAGATCTTTATGCAGTGAATCAAGTAAGTATTGATTCTCTCATCAGTGGAATCTATGGTCATATTAGACATGTCAGGTCATAAAAAGCAACCATTTTAGTTTGCATTAGAGGGCTAATCACTTTTATGTGCTTCTCCTTCAAGAAAAAAATGGCTTGTCAAACTCCTAAAGGAAGAATTTTATATTCTTCTATGAATGTGACAGTTACATCTATTTGGTCTTAGTACTTGTACATCACATTACATAGAAACTTCTGGGCAGAATACTGAACTCCAGACCTTACCGTGGGGCCTTGGCCGTGTGTGAAATGACACATTATTACCAGGGAGCTACGGATTCTGATGGCAGCTCCCCACAATATGGATCTGCCTGTCTACAGTGTGGGTACATACTTCTGACTGGAGTCAGAATAAATCCAATTTTCAAAGGATTATGTAAGTTTATTGTAAGTATTAGGATAGTTATTAGGCTTCATTAATAAAATTTAAAAGATTAGATTATTTCTTTTGCTGATGTTCAGTTTGGACCATGGCCTCTCTCATAAAAGAGAAACCATCACATTTATTTTCTACATATTATGGAAAAAGAAAAGACTGTCATGTTTTTTGTTTTCCAATGTAATGCCAATTTTGTGGTAACTACAGAAAGTTTTAGCTATTTTGCTAACATGCTGCTGTTCTTGCCTCCAGCTTCTGAAGACTATGACCCCATAAACCTCCCGTCTGCAGAGATAGCTAATGCTTTAATTGATCATTAGTACACTTTCAAAATGAGTTTCCATCTGCCAAAAGATTAAGTGTCTCAGGGAATTGACTGAGAGCAGTTTGATGCACGGAGGATAAATGCAAGTGCCTTTAAAAAGCACTGCTAGATCACAAATCCTTGAAAAACTTGTTTCTAAAATACTTACAAGGAAAAGTAATAGGAAAGGTTTTTCCTCTGCTTTGTTTTTCCATCAAATTAAGTATTTTTTATATATCATTGATAATTTGTTACCTCATTTTCAAGAACTGAAAAGCAAAACCTCATGAAAATGCTGAATTTAACCTTACAGCAAACCATGCAATTTTTGGCAGCTTTAATTTGCAATGTAAATTTTTTGTTAAATAGGTTCATTTCAACTGTAAAAAAAAACCAAAAAAAAAACACAGGGAAAAAAAAAGAAAACTTTTCCATTAGCTGTACTTAAGAATATTAGGAGAAAAATACTTCCATGTTTAATAATGTATTTTCACAATTACTGGGACTGCTTCTCTTTCTGTTTTCTTCAAGCTTTTGCCTTAGTTTATTTGGAGAGATTTTTACAGGTTTTCTGTTGGTTTCTCTCTGCCATTTTTGTACAAGGCACTTTGGGCAAGACTTCCACCACTGCAACAGCACTTAAAGTTGTTATGAGAGAAATGGTAGCTTCTTTCTCAGGCCTGTGAAAAAGCAGTGCTATTTAACTCAGGTAAGGACAGTTCTGGCTCTGCCATTCTGGCTGCATTAGAGCTGGCAGCACTGTTGTATCTGAAAATATGGACACTGAGCTGTCCTGCAGCAGTGCCAAAAGGCAGAGGTGTTGCTCTGGTCAGCTGTCACCTTTGCTGTGGTTATGGGTTCCTCATTAATGTTGGTCTTGTGAACCCCAAATGGGCAACTTAGGGACCTCTAGACTTCCCAGTGTCCTTAATGCCTTCTGGGGGTGTGCTTTTAGCACTGCCTGCAGTTACAATCAAGGAGGTGGCAAAGGGGCTGGCATAGAATTGATGGTAAAAAGATACAGATGGATCTTCCAAATTTACTTTTTTCCAAATGTCTGTCTACTCCTGTGGGAGGATGGATTACAGAGGAATAAAAGATAGTGCTAAAGGCACTCTCACCCCTGAGGAGTTGTAGCTGTGCTAATTACTAGGGATTAAGAACAGGCCTGCCCTTTATAGGCCACAGGTATCTCCAATGAGGCTGAGTGTCATAAAAGGGTGGGCTAGCTAGTTGAGAGAGATGGAGTCAGCTGGCTGTGTTGTGGCAAGGAGGAAGGAGTCAGCTGGCTGTGAGGAGTTGCCCAGGAGATAGCATAAAGAAGGTATGAAAGTTTTATAGTATGGTAGTGACATATTCCTCCTCTGATTTGCTGCTCAGGTTAGGGGAAAAACTGGTCCAAATGTACCATTTTGTATATATTCACTAGTGGTTGTTGAAGCAACACCTGGCTGAGGCTGTAACTATGGTGGGTGGAAGGCAAAGGATACTGGTTTTGCAAATAACCCTGGGAAGAGTAATCTAACCTATGTATGAAAGGTTGCATTCTCTTTGCCTTGTCAGGCAAAGTGGAAGATACTGGTGTCACAATCATTCTGTGACAGGATGTTGGAACCGGTTTAATATAGGCTGACTAAGAAGTGAAACTTTTCTTTTTTGATTTTATTTGCTGCATGTTGGTGGGAAGTATCCATTTAGAGAATGTGGCTAAAATTCTATCAAACACTTCAATGCTTGAAGAAATAAAGAGGGGAAATAAGATCTTGACTTTCAATTTCATAATAATGCAATATGAAGGCCAGATTGTAACTGTAGATGTTCATTTCAAATTTAAATATTTAGCATTTTCAGTTGTCTGTGAATACACGAAAATTTATTACATTAAGATGGAATTTAGATCTTTGACGTGAAGCTGATATTTTCATAGAGTGAAAAATATCAAGCTGACATTATACTGTCTCATTTGATGACTTCCAAATGTCAGAGTGCAGTAACTTATTCATAGGGACCTCCATGTCTTGTGATAGTGTCAATTCAAAAGACATTTACATCCACTTTTTTATTTAAACTTGTAAAATGGAATATGCAAAGTGGCAGAGGAGAAGGGGGGAAAGACCAGGGCAAGGAAGTTCTTAATAATAGAATGGAGGCACTTCTAAGGCTAATTTCCACCACAGCCTTCTTTCTGACAGCGGCCTGGCTGTGCTGCTCCATCTCAGCATCCTTCTCCTCCCCTGCTCAGCCACCTTGTAGTTCTTGTCATTTCAACACAAGTTAGGGGGTTAGAAATAGCAGGATATACTGTCCTGAAAAGCACTCCCAGCACTTGCTTTTAAAAGTGATTTTGTAATAATAGGAGATGCTGGATGATTTTGCCTGGATGTTAATTGATGCCTATATAATTTAGATCAAAGTTACAAGGTGCTTATATAGCTTGAGTTGTAAGATGTCAGTATAACCTGATGTATCTATATAACCTGATATCAATATAACTGGAATCATCACTTTTTATATATCTATATAACCTGAATCATAGTTTTTTATACCTATATAACCTGAGTCATAACTTTTATATCTATATAACCTGATATAAATAACTTTTTATATAATGTAATGGCTAGTATATGGTTAACTAGTTGCTTAATGCTGAATAGACAAAAAAGAAGAAAAAACTCACCAGGTGGATAGCTGTAGAGATAGGTAAGTATAGTATTAACAAGAAATTGGCAAGTGCAAAGCCAATTAGCCACAAAACAAAGAATTTAGGCTGGTCAAGACCAGACAGGCCAAGGAACACCGTAACTGTGCATGCTCTGAAGACAAAGTTGAGAAGTTGAGATGTGAAGACTTTGGAAGCTTTCATCAAAGACCCCCAATGATGCTCAAATTGGGGAGGCACGAGTGCAGTGCAGAAGAACGATCTAATAACCACCAGATTACACAATGTAAATTAGTTCTGGTGCCTATGTGATGATGTTGTAGTGATACAGTGATACTAAGCAGTACTCACTGCATAAATATACCACAGCACAGACAAGGGTGGGTGAGTTAGGTGGAGATACCCCCTCACCTCCAACACTGCAATAAGCAAATACCTGCTCTATAGACATGGGGATTTATTTCCAGCCTATCTTTCAGGCATCATAATGGTACTGTTGGCAATGCACAACCTCGGTGTGAGGGCTGCTAACAGGGTTGTGAAGCCACAGTAGCTGATGATAACAAATATTATTTTATATTCTAGTAATCTTTGTGCAGCTGCGATCCAGGGGGTCGTGTACAGCCCGAGGCCGAGCCGGCTCTTCCTCATGTGGGTCAGATCATCGCACAGCCCTCCGCACCTTGCGACAGGGCCGGAGCGACAGGGTTCGCGCTCCTCAGGCCAGGGCCGGGCGGACGCCAGGAGGGACAGGGGCACAGGGCCGGTCACAGGGACACGGCGGGGGCTCCTCGGCACAGGGCCGGTCACAGGGACACGGCGGGGGCTCCTCGGCACAGGGCCGGTCACAGGGACACGGCGGGGACTGCGGGCCGCACACAGCGGCCATTTTGTTCTCCTCCCTGCGGCGCGGTCCGGGCCGGCGGCGCCCCCTGGCGGCCATGGAGCAGCCCCGCGGCCGGCAGGGGGCGCAGCGGCGCGCGCCGGCGGCCATGTCGGAGCTGGCGCGGGAGGAGCTGTCGGCGCTCGCCGCCATCTACTGCGAGCCGGGCGCCTGCGAGGTGCTGGCGGCCTCAGGTGATGCGGCCGCGCTCTCTGCCCCCAGCCCGGGCTCTCCCGGCCGACCGGGCTCCGGGAGGAAGCGCTCCGGGGCCGCTGATGGCGGGGCTGAGCCCCGGGGCAGCACGGGCGCAGTCGCTCGCTGCTGTCCCTTGTCGCATGTCCCTGCCCCGCCGGGTGTCTGTGCTGGCGGCGCGGAGCCCAGCGAGCCCTGCTCGGTTATAGTCGGGGACCTGCTCGGTGCCCTGAGGGCAGCGCTGGGAACGGGCTGGCTGCTCTCTAGGCAGGCAAGCAGGTGACTCTTGTACGCGTTAACAAGACCAGGTATTTGTCTGGTAGTGCTGAGTAGGGTACAGCTGTTGCCGTGCATCGGAAGCGTTGGGTTATCTCTGTTTTTTTTTTTTTTTTCTGGGGTAAGCTGACTGCCTGGGCACTGTGACGTGCCAGATGTTGCTGCTGCTTCATCAGGATGTGTACGGCTGTAGGTTTTACAGGTAGTGAGGCTGATGTGTCATGTCTGCCGTGGGTGGAATGCTCGGGCTTGTAGTACTTGCTCCCATCAGCTGCCGGGTGCTGCAGACAAGGAGCGCAGGGAGTGTAGATGCCTTCATGGTTTCTGCACCAGCCATGGTGGCCGCTGATCAGAACATAGTATTAAGAGATGGCTTTTTTCAGTGTGTCCTGTGAAGATGCCCCTTCAGCAAGGGAGAATAAATCTCAGTAGTTCCAGTGTACAACAGCAGCTCTGTCAGGCTTAAATGTCAGGTGGGATATGCAAGTGTTGATGTCTAGATCCAGGCCATTAGTAAGTTTTGCTCGGTGCCTACCACAGATGTGACAACTCTTAGATATTTGTTGGTGAGAGATACACATGTGCATATACACACAGATTGTGTCTGTTGTCTGTGTTGTGTACCGCAGGTTCCCGGTGTCTGGGAGCTCTTGCAGAGTTCTGCCCAGTTCCCCAGCACGGTGATGGACAGGGAGCAGCTTCCTGCTGGCTGGAGTGCACTGAAGTCCTGGGGAGTGCTGCTAAAGATGGATGTAGTGGCCGTGCTGTTAGATTTTGTCTGCACATGTGTGTATTCAGCCCTAAAGAACTGGGATTGATAAGGAGACTTTTTTTTTTTTACTGGGAGGGTGATTGAGTGCTGGAGGCTGCCAGGAGAGCTTGTGGAGTCTCCCTCACTGGAGATATTCTGAATATCTGGATATTGTCCTGGAGAGTTGTCCTGTTGTAGGTGACTGCGCTTGAGGGGAGAGGGGGGATGAAGGCATTAGTCTCTGCAGGGAGCACAATTAACCACAGTCATCTAAAGCCACCAATTTTGTATCTAGATACATGACACCTCCTGCTCCAGTGCAGACATGTAATTCTGCCCTATAATTTTTTAAAAATTGGTATTTAGGATTGTATTTTTAAAACATGAATGATGAAATGTTTCAACTGAGCCTTATTTTTAAGTGAAAAATTCCAAGAGTGTTATTTTTGGCATAGATTGAAAAAGCAGTATCCAGGCTTATCAGATGTTAATTAAAAAAAAAACCAAACGTGAGCATATCTGAACATTGCATACACACATCTGTTCCTCCAAGTCTGTTGAGAAATATAGGCACATTCTTCTCTGTGCTTCATATATGGAAAAATGATTTTGTGTTTATAAGTTAGCAGAATCTAAAAGGTTTAAAACCTTTTAAGGACATAAAGTGAGGTGCCACAAGTGCACAATGGGAGTAGGCTATTTTATTTATATGATGTGATCTTGGAGGGCCTTTAACCAGGCTGTGTTCATTATATGGTAGGATCAGGTATATTTCATTGGTTTACATAGTTTTCTGCTGGAATTGAAAATATTATTTTACAACAATGATTATTGGTATTTTTCTTACTCTTGGAATTTATTTGTTGGAGCTGCAGAATCTCTAGTCAGTATACAATTAACTTGCGCTCCAGTCATTAGATTACATTTGCTTTATCTCTTCAAACCATGTAAATTGTCATTGACAAAGGGTGCACAGACATAACTTCCAGGAAGACTGTTATGTTATGCAATCTCTGAGACATTAAGAGTAATTTGTGTGTAGATCCATGGGATCAAAAAGGAGGCCATTGGGGATTCGTGGTTTTGAGGAATGTAAGAGAATGCTTTTACAGGTCTCTTGGTATGGTAAAAACTTTGACTTTTTGGAATTTAACAGTGAAGTATTCAGAATGTAAAATGTGTTTTTATCAAAACCAATGTGTGGATGAATTTAAATAAACTAATTACAGTGTATCTTTTTTACCTTACATATCTATTTGCAAAGATTAGTATTACAGATAGAAATCCATAATTTAATTGTTAATCTGGTCTCTTTTGGTCTGTTCACCAAGCTTGCTATAAAAATATATTTAGATATTCTAAGCTTGTACGTTAGTAGGTGCCATTTTCTGAATTTAAAAATAGACTGCATGTGTTGCATAAAATGCCTTTGGGCAGGAGAGGAGGGGGATATCTGTCTGGTTGACATGGAACATAAGAAAAAATCTGAAGTATGCTAGAGCTAAATATACTGATAAGCATGCAGCTATGGGGGGAAATGAGTTAAAATGTATTGAGTTTAGTCTGATTAGCACATTAAATGCCAGCAGAACAGTCATACCCAACCCTTTATTTCAGAAATAATCGTCGTGTTGTTGTGAGGACAACTCGGCCCTCGTAGCATGTGCAAACAAAGGAAATATTTCTTTGGAGCCAGGTTGCGCAGGGCGCCGGTGGTTTGCTCTTTGTTCTGCCAGTGTCTGCAGCGCTGGTGCAGAAAATGGACACTGCAAGGCTTAAATAAACTTTAGATGCTGTAGCCCTGCAAAGGTTTTGAACTGATTCTTCTTTTTAAAAAAGTAAGTCTGAAGCAGATGTAAATGAGCACAGCTGGGCTTTTCCCGATGGCTCAGGGTGATACACCTTGGGATGTGAGGCTGTTCTGCCTCCTTCAGATTAGTTCATGGCAAGGAAAGGTGTGAGATTTTTGCAGGTTTAAGAATAAGATCGCTGCAGCAGGAGGTCCTTGTCGGAGGGGCAGGGTTGGCCTGTCTATCCCTCTGTTGCTTCTGAGTTGGTGAGATCTGTTGTGACAAGCTAGTGGAAAAATCCTAGCAGGATTATCAGAAAGGTAACGTGTTTTTCTGTCGCTGTTATTAAGCTGGTGATAGAGTAGTATTTTTCAACTTATATAGGCTGTGCATTTTAAAATCTCGTGGCAACATAGTTTAAAACAAAGTGATTCTCAGGCAGGATTTGAGTAATGCTGGCCCCATTCAGGCAGGTGCCAGCTGGCTGTGCCAGCTGGGGCTGCCCTGAGTGGGGGCAGCTGAGGGCCAGGGGCAGCAGCACTGTCTGCTGCAATGGCTGTGTGTGCAGACAGCTCCGTGCTGGGGCCCAGGACACACAGGGCAGGTTTGCTGCTGTGTCTGTGTGTGCTGAGCCTGGCGTAATGGCAGAGGAGCTGCAGCTGCTGGTGCCCAGGGAGAAGCATTTGTCAGAGCAGCAGAAAACAGAAATTAGGGGTGGGAGGGCTTGAGGTCCTCCTCGGTAACTACTGACCACGGGCAAGCGTTTTCTTCCAGGGCTGGTGTTTTTCTGAGGAATCCGTTTGTCTTAAAGTAGTCTGGAGCCTTTGGTAGGGACTTGGGAGGATAGAAGACAAACTCCTGTTGGCAGGAAACAACTCTTTCAACATGTGATGCCTGTAAATATGGGCATGGTTGGGTGTGATTTCATTGAATTCACTGGAATTGCATCTACTGCTTTCACCAGTGGATTTGACTTGGAGACTTCTTCATAGTACTGGTAGAATTTGATTATTGAGTTTGGAGGGTGTGCTGATTTTATTTGGTGACTTCTCTGATCTTGAGAGTTCTTTGTATGGCCCAGGAAGGAGGTTTGAAAACAAGCCCTTGCGTAAGCTCTCGAAGGTACTTCTGTCTGTCCAAGTCACTTTTAGTTTCTTTCACTCTTTTAGTAGGTTTCACATATAAAATCATACATTTTGTGTGAGAGGCACTGTGAGAGATTGGTTAGTGGCATCAGTAATACTAATCAAACATAATTCATCTGACTGTCATGTAAAGGAAGGTAAGGTAAGGTAGAGGGGAAAGAGTGCAAGTCACTTCAAAAGACCTGCTCTGAAACTCAGCTCTCCTCTAATCTGCCTTTCAAATCTGGCTTCTCCTGCCCTCATAGAGTGAATCAACCTGACGTTTTAGCAATTTTTGAAAGAAAAGGAGTGAAGTGTTTAGAATGTATCAAAGGGGTGAAGCAGAGAACATCTGAAGAGGATCATCTTTTGTCTGATTGATATCCTCTTACTTCATGGCAGAGGAGCGAAAGTAGGTTAGGTCTTTGTCCATGCTTTTCACTTTGTCAAGTTTTGTATTGTTTTTCTGTGAAACTTCTAGTTAAGACAGTTTTATTTCATGAAATACTGTACATAACTTTCATACTAAGCATATTTGAGTATATGATTTATCAGGATGATGTGATCTTCAGCCTTTCCTGCTGCATACTGAGTGTATCCTTTCCACTCTGAAAAGAATTCTATTCTTAAGTAGACCTACAACAGATCTTGAGAGGCTATGGAGTTATATGAACATACATTAATATGAGTACGTGCATATTTATATATGTAGTATCTAGGGTCAGGTGTCCAACAGAGATGGTTTCCTTATGTCAGTCCAACTGTTGTAGAGGAGTGGGCAGAAAATATTTAAGTGTATTTTTTCTGCAAGTTGTAGGGGACAAAGAATCTTTTCTTTCCAAGTCTCTGCTTAGCGTGGAACTGCTTTTGAATTATTGTCTTAAAAAATACCTGGTGCAAGTCTGTTTGCCTTGCATTAGTATTGATGTTAGAAGTGTTACAGATTTCTTTAGGAGTAAACTTAGGGCAGTGCTGAGTCCATTCAAAAAAGTCTCTATTTTCAGTTGTCCTTGCTTTTCTTTGCTTTTGCTGTTGAGCTGTGGAAGCTGAGTTATGTGTTTGAGAGGGACGATTCTTTATTACTGGCTTGTCTAGACTTTGAAGGAGCCAAAAGGTGTGAATGCTTTTTAGAATGTGTTAATAACTTTCCTTCTACTATGTTATAGAAGTGTTTCATTTCAGGATTCCCTGCAGGTATAGCTTGAGCCATTGGTTGCAAGCCCCCACCCTGCAAAAAAAAAAAAAAAAAAAAAAAAAAAAAAAAAAAAAATCACCCCCTTTTATTTTATAGGAAATGTCAATTATTTGAGTTGAGTTGTTAAAGAAAATAACATGATTTAATGATGTGTATGTATTTCAACTTCAAGCAAACTGTTAATGTTGGGGTTTTTTTTCTATTTTCCAGAGACACATGGAATCTCATTTAGAATTCAAATCAGTGTGAAAGAAGTGCTGGATACAGATGTACTTTTAAAGCTGTTATTTCATTTACCAGTCAATTACCCATCAACTGTACCGGATATTTCTGTTAACTCAGACCAGCTTACAAGGGCCCAGTGTATGGATGTGAGAGAGAAATTACTTGAGCAAGCAAAGAAGCATCTTTCTGAGCCCATGGTACATGATCTGATTCTTTGGGTACAGCAGCATCTTAAAGATGTCATTAAGCAATCAGCAACAGTTTGCAATGAAAAAACTACTTTGTCAAGAGGAACAGAAGATGGTATCTGGATGGTCCTTTTGCATTTAGATCACATGAGAGCAAAGGCAAAATATGTGAAAACTGTGGAAAAATGGGCTTCAAATCTAAGGCTGACTGGAAGACTGATGTTCATGGGCAAGATAATATTGATTCTTCTTCAGGGTGACAGGAGCAGCATTAAGGTGCAGGAACAATGAATGCTGACTAGTTCTATCGATTTACCACTGAAACCTCTGTGTCTGAATATTTTGTGTGTGTTTTTCTAAGATTAGCAATTTTGGAAGCAAATTGATCATTATGAGAGTGGGAAGACCCAGCAACTTTATTCTGTATTTAAGAAAAAGGTGTTCTGTTCTGCCTACAGTGATACCTGTAGACCTTGGCCTCTATTGGTTTGCTTCCCACTGGAACTATACCCCCATATCCCTTTGTTTCCAGACCTTAATGTGCCTAGATTCAGTTACCCATATTTCCCAAATGTCCCAAAAAGTGGAAAAGTTTTTGGTGAGGAATTAATAACAAATGTATTTCTAACTCATTGTTAACTGTATCTTTCCTTGACTTAAACCATGTGGTGCTCCTAGTGCATGCCTGGGTTTTGAAATTCTTGTCTGTATGTACAAACTCCCACTGCCTTAGGTGTGTTTTTGTGGTGATGTTGGAGGAGAATGTTTTGGCTTTTCTAACTCGTGTTCTCTTAGTCAGTTAGGCCTACTTAACTTAAAACTGATGAATAGAAGCAGTCGTGCAGTTTTTGGCATGGGCACTTTCAAAGTTTGATTGCTGTGTTTAAAAAAAAAATACTACATTTTGAGTGAGCTTTTGCATTTTACTAAACTTTGGACTACTGGGTGACATTTAATATTTTGGGATTTTTTTTTTGTCATTTAGGAATACTTGATTCTTCAGAAAACTTCTAAGGTAGATGTGGACTCAAGTGGAAAGAAATGCAAAGAGAAAATGATGAGAGTACTGTGTGAGACAGAACTACAGTCCCAGCATAAAAGGTATAATTTAGTACTGTTGTGGATAGAAAACTAACAGAATTGATAATGACATTCTGACAAATCCAGGCATATTCATGAGTTTCCCTTTTACAATGTAGGTTTCAGACGTTTGAAGTCAAAGAATATTCAGCACCAGAGGGGCTACAAAAGGAATTTGAAACTGCAGGACTTACAACTCTTTTCTCTGAGTTTGTTCCTCCTCTCTTAAAATAAAATTAAAAGAAACCACCGGACCTTTGCCCAAAGCAGTAGTTGACTGCAGATGCTGATGGAAGATAAAAGGACTTATGTGGCAAAACAATGTTGAAGCTTTTCTACAAGAAATACCACCAGTAGTCATCCATTTGCAAGAAGAAGGAAATTAATACATTAAGAACTGATAATTTTTTGACATTTATGTTAAAAAACAATGTGATGTTGATTGTTATAATTGCATGGCAAGCTTGAGAGACTGGGAAGAAATAATTCTAAGAAAATATTCTTCTAGTCAGACTCTGTTTTATAGTCCCTGTTTTTCAACACTGTTTCTTCTCTCTCATGGTAGAATTTGTCAGTAATGGCCTGTTAGAACACATGATTCATTTTGCTTTGGAAGGCTGTATGAAGATATTTCCATAAAAAACATAGCAAACACCGATTTAAATATGTGAGGACAGCATATACTTAATGTCCCTTAGGAGTTCATATGCTAATTTTTTATTCTCCCTTTAAATGACTACAAATACTAGATGGTTGATTTGAAGAAAAAGCTCATGTCACTTGAGGCCTGAAAAAAACTTAGAAGTGTCTTTTTGAATATTAGTTTTTATTGTAAAACTTAAAAAGAACACTCACGTGGAGGATTTAAATTGATAAAAAGCTGAGGTAGAGCCAATTGTAATATTTTCTTTGATAGTTTACAGATGTCTTTTTGCACTTTACCTGGTTTTACTGTCTGTGCAGCTTCAGATATCTTGATTCAATTAAACTGTTGGAGCAGTATATATACAGACTTCAGTCTTCCATCTTTCAAGGCTTCTGTCAAATTATTTGTGTTTGTTTATGTGGGTTTTTTTTGGGTTGGTCACTAGCCTTGGCCAACCTGTAATTTTTTTTTATCAGTAGTTTGTGTTTTACATCTGTATAATGTTACAAATTATATGCATAATTGTATGAATTGTGCAAGTTGTGCAAGTTCTGTTTACCCAGGGAGGATTGGATACTTATCTTTTACAATTATTGTGTGTCCTTTGGTTTCTATTTTACCTGAAACCACTCTCTAACAAGACTAGATAAATTACCCAGCAAAAAAAAATTGCAGTCATGATTTTCTTAGTAGCTAGTACTGCCATTTGCCATTTCAATTGGCTTTAGCATTTAGCTAAACATGTGCTTTACTGCTCTTTAAAATTCAGTCTCAGAAGCCAAATGTCTCATGTATTCTGTAATTAAAAAGATTTGATCAATTCAATATGAACTAATTTATTTCCATTGTTCTGGGGGAAGACCGGTACTATTTGTTTAGTTCCGAAAGTGTGGTTTGGCACATCATTGTGTAAGATGTGATTTCCTGTTTCATGCTCAGACCATGAGATCATACCTCTTCCTTTATATGTTCTAGAAAAGCAACTAAAGCAGACTAGGAAGATTTTTATATTTTACTGTTTGAGATATCAGATGCATAAAGGGTTGTATATTGGTTGAAAGTCCCTGAAGTTTTTCAGGAGTTTGGTGATTTTATAGAGTGAATATGGAGTGTCTCAAATATGTATATTGTATGTTATTTATGCACCGATGCAAATTTACTGAGATAGTAGCAATGTTCTTCTTAGTGAGTCTTTCATGTTTACCATATACAGTACTTCAGGATCAGTAGAAAAGAGACTGTGTTGAACAGGTTTTACAAATCTGTTTTACATTATTTTGAAATTGCTTCCTGTGGGACAGGAAATCTAATTTTCTATCATTTTAAGTGCATGTGAAGATGAATTCTTACTTTTACAAAGAAGAATAAAACAGAAGTATCTTTAAAATATTAAAATAACATATATTTTAAATTACAGTTTCCAGAATCGAGCTGTTCTCAGGTATTGAAAAATGGTGTGTCAGTGCAGTATAAAGTTTTGAAAAGCTGCTGAGAGTCTCTCCTTATACTGTGTGACAGATCTGACAAATGTCAAACTCAAGAAAAGGCCTATGCATGTACAGCATAAGAACACATAATCAGTATCTCTCTGCAAAACTAAATGTAGTAATATTTTGCCAGATGCATTGTAAATCCGATTTTAGGAATCGGGTTGAATGGTATTACTTACTTGTGTGATCTCAAAATGCATGTGATTTCAAAAATAATTGAGGCATAAGTTGTTGTTATCATATTTCTTGCAAGATTAGATACAGACTTAATAAAGTTTTCTTCTCTACTAGAAAAGCAATTTTGGTGTCAGTGGCTGCCAGTTGCACTTGAATATAAACCCATGTGTTTTTTTGAGTTTTACTGCCTGATGCCTTCTTGCTTAACTGTTTGGCCAGAGCTGGCATTCTGCAACAGCCAATTAAAAATTTATAATTGGGTAAGTTGCAGCTCTCTCCTGATGTGTGCTCATCTTCATGCCAAATGAAGTTTAAGAAGCTGGATGATTTCTTTGTTTCAGGAGATGGAAAATGCAGTTTTTACAATGGATTTTTACCGTTGTTGAATTTGTTATTCACTAGCTCACACTGGACAAATCCACAAGTTCACTGTAGAGTGGACTACAGTTTATAGCTTGGTTTGATGTGCTTCAGGAGAATTACAAATCTGATCAGCTGGATACAGTTCAGACAGCAGAGAACATGAGAACTGATGTCAGTCTGATTCTGTTAAAGCAAATGCTTTTGCCTACCCATCAATCAGTCACTTATTTTGAAAGGGTAGGAGGATATCTTCTGTTCAGACAAGTAAACAATATTTTTAAAGGCTGCTCTTTTGGAAGGATGTTGCAGCTGTCTGTTAACTGATGGTTTGTTTGCATTCATTGTAAGAGATGAGCTAGCCTGTGAGCCTTTGGGGCACAAAAGTCATCAGGATGGGTCCTGCGGTGCATGTTCTGCCTTCTAAGGGAGCTAAGGCAGACACAGAAGAAAAAGAAACAAGGAAAAAATGCATCAGCGTGTAAAAAGTTAGTGAAGTGTATGTAACTATTGGAATCTGACAGTTCAGTTGCAAGGAAGAAGAAATCCACAAATTAAAGGTGGTTTAACAAATTAGAAGCTAGCTTTCTTGTGGATGGGGTTCATAAATAGTTCTTCAAACAGCATGGTCAGTGAAGCCTTGTTTCCTGTGGCCTTGCTAGTTTCTAAGCTATAGCACACATGAAGCCTTCCCTGCAGGAGATGCATTCCTGATGGTGTTCTCCAGGTGGGTTCCCCTGTGACTGGTATTGATTGTGCATAAATTGATTAGTTCTTGCATAAATCTTTAAAGTATGAATAGCATTTTTTCACCTGTTACCTTCCTCATCAAAGTCTTAGGTACTTGGTTTCTTTCAGGTTGTTAACCTCATTTTGATTGAAATGACTTAAATTCAAAAGTTGTAGGAAAACTTTGTAGTATGTTTGCTTCTGTATGGACAGCACAGATGTATAATCATAGTTTCCTTTAAAAATCAGGATAAAATGAAAGATGTTGCAGTAGGAATGATAACTTGAAGAATTAAGTTTGTTAGGACAAAACTGATGTTTGATTGGTCTTTTTGAATACCTTGGCTTATTAAGTATGAAGAAAATAAAAAATAGGTTGAGGAAACAAGAGTGATCCAGAGGAGGGAAATAAATGGGGGATATCATCAGTATTGGGAATTCACCTTGTTTTCATACTTAGTCTCAGTAATTCTTCCCCCCACCACCCCTGAATTTATTTGATGTTCCAGGGAGGACAGGACACTGTAAGAACTCATGTATGAAATATCCTTGACACAATCAATTAAAAATAAATGAAAGTAGATTTGATGGCTTTCTGAATAAGGCTGATTTTTGTGGTTTTGTAGTTACATGTCATTTTCCTATAATAAGAGCATTTGTCTCTTCTGGTGTGAATGACCCACAAAATCCACTGAGATGAGTATAAATTATATGCAGAGGTACTGTAATGAGCCTTAAGAAACTTCATAGTGGAAAAAATATTTTGTTTATGTTGTTTCTTTTAAAAATAGTTTAATAAACCCTACATATGGATGATTTAAAGCCTAGTGTCCCCTGATTTGTTCAGCTTTATCTGTGAAAATAGAAACATAACCATGCTATAGTACATTTGAAATAAGATGATGAAATGTTGCACTCACTATATTTCTGCCAGAGTCTGAGACTGAAATTGCTTATATTATGAAATAGTGCAATTGCTAGAATCAACTTTAATATATCTTATAGTAGCACTAAGCATTATCTTCCTGTCTTTTTGTGTATAACACATGCAACAGTGGCAGTACTCTGCTGTGGTGTTATGTTTTGTATGTATACTTAATTTCTTGTTATCTTATGCAAGAGTTATGATTGTTTATATTTTTAATTATAGACATAAATGGAACTTGGAATATAAATATGCTGATAGCATTTTGCAGCTGTTGTTCTCTGCTATGTTCATGTATTGGCTTTTATATTAGTTTGTGTTGTCTATCTTCAAAGTATTAAACTGCAGTGAAGAGAACTCTTTAGGGTGACAGAAAAATTTGCCTAGAAGACATTAATTTAAGGAATTCTTTGGACTCTAAAGATGAATCCCTTAATGTTTTGAGTTAATTATGCATTCAGATGCTTTAATTTTATGCTAATAAGGTAGCAACTGCTGCACTTTTGAATTTTCTTTGTGTTTCTTAACGTGATACCAGTAATCAGTTTGTATTCTGTGTTACAACATAGCTGATCATGAAATTTGGGTCAATATTTTATTAGTATTTCCCATTGTAAATATCTATGATTCTTTATAGGTATACATTATTATCTATTATAACTTGAATGCAAAGCGTTATTTTAGGATGAGACTTGTTACAAAAGAGCTGTGCGTGAGAACAGTAACTCTACTTTGTGCTGCTTTTCCTACTGTCAGCTTTTACATTCCTGCAGCTATGAGAGGCTGTCCAAGGGTCAGAGTTTCTGGAGCTGGGCTCAGCAGGCCAGCCCGGTGTGTTACACTAGATCTCAGTGCCAGCTGGCTGGAGGCAGGCTGCTCTCCAGGCCTTTGTTGGGACTGTTTGGATAACGTCTAACTGCCACTGAAGGGGTTAGCTGGGTATTTCTTGAACTTCGTGTAGAGAATTGATGGAGTGAATTCCACCAATGCAGAAGGTGAGTGGTTGGCTGCTGCTCGATCTGAGCTTTACATCAGGAAAGCTCTCTGGTACTCCTTTTATGTTAGTGCCAAGGAGGGTAATAAGCTGAAGTTCACACACGTGCTAATCCCAGGGAACACTGCACAGCAAAATCAGTGCCACAATTTTAAGACTGAAGGTGGTAAACTCAATGTACTTTGACCATTTTTTAGTTGTACTTGGAAAAAAGGCCAACAGAAAATGATTTTGTTGGTCTCTGATCAGTCACTCATCTGTAGTGGTGTACAGAGACAGGGTGCATTTTTATGGGAGATGGTGCTATGACTACCTTTCAGCCGAGATACAATAAAAAGCAGTTCTTTTTTTGAAGTAAAATAACTGAGTTGCTTGTGAGAACACTGTCCACGTGAGATGCTGAACAGAAGCTGAGCTGTATGGATTGAGCTGTGCCAGAGGCTGATTTTTATTTGGTGGAAGTGGAGGTGTTAGAAAGGAACAGACGGCAATAAAAACACTGGTGATGTGGCTCTCAGAGAAGCCAAAATGAAAGGATTTTGCATTGATTTCTCTGGAAAAAAAGTTGTGGAGTATGAGCAAAGAAGTTGCTACTGTATCCAAGCTTCAAGTAGAAATATCTGAAATAAATATGCAGCTTCATTGTCATTTTCTCTTTTTAGCAGAACCGGCGTGTAGAACTGAGAACAAGTAGTGGAAGTTTTCACGAGTATAGAAATGACAAACCTCACTCCAGAGCTGTAGGCTGTCCATGCAGAAATTAGCACAGTTCTTGGAAATTGTCCTCAAATGACTCAGAAATGACAGTGACTTTGTGGAGGCAACAAACTCCAAAAGCCTCATGGTTTGAAAACCAGGCTGTTGTCTCTGAGCGGTTGGGAAGATTGATGGAAGAGGTGACCAGCAGCTCCCAGGAGGAGATTTCCTACAGAATTTGGGCATTCTGGAAAGCAAGGGCTAAGGGGGTTGACAAATCACTTTTGGGAAAAAAAGATTCTGCGTATTTGTGGAATCAGAGATTACAGGTAAGTGTTTAATTTTTACAAGACTTTTTCTGCATGGATACTATAGACACATGGTATGGAAATTCTAGATGGTCCTTGCTCAAACAGTGTCTAATGTCTTGGGAACCTGATGTATTTCAGTTCCACATCAATTAAGAAGATTTTTGGTGATATTGGTGGTCAGTGGCATGAAAAGATTTAAGTACTGCAAACCTATTCTGGATCAAGGATTTGCTCTGGAATTAAGAAACAGCTTTTAAGTATTAATTAGACAAGGCACATCCAATAAGAGCAAAAACAGGAGGGGAAGTAAACATTCCACTGGAATAGCTACAAGAAATCCAGAAGGTCATGTTTCTGAGGTACTGTTGTGGCAAAGGAAAATTTCAGGGTTACCCTTGCATTGACAAGGAGCCAAATGCTGTAAACTCAGCTGGATGTGAGGGTGTCCATCAGAATTTCTGGGCTGTATGGTGCTTGGCACAGTATTTGTGTCTTTGCCATTGCAGCTGCCAGCATTGCAACAGATTTATTTTTTTTTCACCCCTTTAATTTTTTTAATTTATTTGAAGGCAGCTGCAGAAAGGGAGCTTGCTATGAATTCTGTTCTTATGATACTAAAAGATGCTACAGGTTTCATTCAGACTAGTTTTGAAGAAGCAGGGGAATGCTTTTTAAAACAAATGAACAGAAATAAAATCTCAGGAGAAGCTGTTAATTTACATATTGGAGCTGTGAAAAAAAAAGATGTGTCACAAGAAGAAGAGTCATAAAACAGAGAGGGAATAAAGATGTCCCCCCACTGGTCCAGAGTTGCCATCTCTCTGAGCTCTGGCAGAAGCTGATGTTAGTGCTCAGCAGAGGAGAACAGGTATTTCTACTCAGTAGTGCCTGATGCTGGCACTAGAGAGCTTTTTGTGCTGGAAGACTGGGGACAGCTAAAGGAAAAGCTTGGAAGCACAGGCAGCACGCTGACAATTTTTAGGGTCTCAGCTTTTGAACAGTCATGAAAGCTGGGCTACTCACTGTGTAACACTGTCAGTAATATTCACAGGAGCTCTGGTACTGGCTCTTGTTAAATAAATCTAGTCTATTAGAAAAGGTAACAAAATTGAAATTGTGTAATCATTCCCAAAGAGAGGTGGCGGTTGTAGAGGGTGAAGCTGTTCAGTACTGGGGAACACTGGTTTTGAAAGCTGGATAGTTTTCAGGAACTGGGACAATGAAAAGCTAATCTGTGGGATTTTTTTTTACAAGGTTCTTAGCAATAGCTGTGAAAAAGAGAAAAACATTTGATTCTTGCTTAGGTAATTATGGATTGTTTTCTAGAAATTCATTTTTTCAAGTTGAAACAAGTAGTGGATAATTGTTTATCAGCAAAAATTTTCCTACTTTAGGTAGAATGTGAGAGAGTTTTAAGGGAAATTTTAACTGTTAGGTTTCTTATGGATCTGAAGTAGGAATGTGTTACAGCTCCCTAAAAATATCTTAACAACAAATCATTAAAGAACTGACACAAACATTAGAAAATGTCAACTGCTGTGGAATAAACTACAGCAGAAAGTTGTGAATATAACTGCTGTTACTCAGTATTTTGCAGGGACCCTTGGGATTAGCAAGGGGGGGGGGTGGAAATCAGAAGTTTCTGAATAGTAATAAAAATTTAATTTTTTTTTTTCCTTAGCCAGCAGAAAGAGTTTCCATTTATGCCAACTTTCCATCAGCAGAAAGAAAAGGGATATGCTTCTGGAATATCATGAAGGGATGACAGAAATTTTAACAAATCTGTAGGTCTTAGTCATAAGTTTCAAAACCAAACATGATCGAACCCCAGAACAGTCTGGGAAAAGATTACTTTCATGGTAAAATACAGCTTGTGGCAATCTGAGGTGATAGCTTTTGGGTTGTGCACATGTATTTGAGAGATTATTGTCTGCACAGGTTCCTTTGGGTTTGGTTGTGTTCTTTTTTTCCTGTTAAAGCCAGAAGGGATGCTGGAATGCGCTGAAACATTTGAGCAAGAACGAGTATGTGAACAAATAACCTGCAGTAAACCTCAGGTTGCCACTCAAGGTCAAACACGATGTGAGTTGTTTCAAAGGTGTGCTGAGGAATACATTCAGTGCAGGGAGCTCTGGGTGAGCCCAAGGGGCAGGGAAAGGGCCTGAACTGCTGACCCTTGGCAGCACAAAGGGCCCTTGACCTTGGCCCAGTGGGGACTGGACACTCAGGGACATGGCAGGAGCCCCCAGAGGTTCCCACCCTTGGGTTGTGAGGGGTAAAAGCCCTGGTGCTCCTTTGTTGGGGGTCCCTCCTCAGAGGCACCAGCTCCAGCTGCTGCTGTGTTATTCAGTTATTGCACGATGATCAGATCATCTTCAGGAGCAGGAGTCTGAGGCTCTGCCATGGGACAGCAGGGGTCGAGCCGGTGAGGAAGCGTGGTGTGACTGAGTGTGGGATGTCAGCTGGGAAGGGGCCTCAGCCCCAGCTCCAGTGGTGCCAGAGGCACTGCCAGAGTGGCTCCTGGGGGGTTGGACAGGAACAGGGAAGCTTCTTTAACAGGGAAAGAAGGATACAAAGGAAGAAGGGTGGATGTTGCATTGATAAACCAAAGACTGAAGTTCTTCAGAGAACAGGAACCCTTGGCAATTCTGAAGGATGATTACACAATATGGTGAAAATCAGAAATGTGCAGTGGTTAACATTGTTCTTTGGTTCATTTGGTTTCACAACCCCTTGTGTAGTGAATGCAGACAGAATGGTAATTAAAGGGCTAGAATTATTAATTATAATTTAATTAGTAATTGTAAATAAAGGTGTAGTGATTGGCTTATGATGGCAACATCCTAAGGATTTTAGTGATGAAGTGTCATTTCCCTGGAAAGCTATAGCTGGCATGGTAAAGCCATTGCTACCCAAAGAAGGTGCTTGTGGTCAGGACAGGCTGGGTGTTACTTCAGCATCTCCATTTGCCAATAATGACCTAGAGAAGAGAGCAGAGGTTTGCTTGCTCCAGGAGCAGGCACGGGCTGCGAGCAGCATTCTCCCAGGCTTTCTCCTGCAGTCTGTGTTGGTGCAGCTGCTAGCTGAAGGGGCACCACATGGGCAAGATTTCACTCTGGCTGGCCCCACAACTGAGGAAGCAGCTCTGGCAGCGGGGGCTGGAAGAAACGGGAAAGCCATGTCCGTTCTGTCCAGGCAAAGGGAGCAGAGGCTGTTCCCAGCAGTGGTTGCTCCTGGCCACCTTGTGACAGGCGCAAGGGATCAGGTGGGTATCAGAGCTGGATTTAGGCTGCATGAGGACTGGTACTGACAGTGCCTGTGGGGACAGTTGACTGTCACCCCACACACATTATGTGCCACATTGTGCCATCAACTGTCCAAGTTACATGGGTGGTTTTGTGTATATGGGCATTTCTAACTCTGACACAAGGGACTGTCTTGCTGTCACGAGGATGGGAAGACCTTGATTCCAGAGCTTTGTGCTACAAAACACCATCCTTTTGTCTTTTTACCATGAAATGTCTTTCCATTTGTACACAGTAAGAAAATAACCAAATGGTGAAAGTCAACTAGACAGCAAAATACTGACAGCATGGGATGTAACTGTCAATCTGTCACTTATAGAAATGGAACAATAATTGTTGTTCCTCTTCAGAAATGTAGTTTATGCAGTCTCTATAAAGGCATATTATTTAGTGCAGTGCAAGGAAAATTCCTTTTTCCTATCTGAAACCAATTTAATGTTAACTGATGAAACCATTAGAAGATACTGAGCCCAGTATGAATCCCTTTGGTGGAATACATGATGTGGAGGAGTGGCTTATCTCACAAAATGCCTGCCTCTATTTTGGAGGTAATGGGTTTTTTATTTTTTTGCTTTCTTAATAATAGAGGAAGAGAGAGGGATAGATCTGCTAGAATATTCTCCTTATCATCTTTGCAGCCTATGGTCTCATGGAGAGGAATAGCTGAGAGTTGAAAGGGGAAAAATCCTGACTATTGTGCTTTCACTGAGATAAGAAATATTTTAGAATCCCTTGTCTCATGCATGAAGCCTGGTAAAAGGGTTCCATATTAACATATGGAAGAATTTTTGGGGAAAAACAGATCTTAGCCTCAGGAGCCTGCTTTTGACTCTTGGTTTGTCTGGGTGTTTTATATGTCTTTGAAAATGAATGTTAAAAGGGGGACTATGAGCCACACAAGCTGAGATTGCTGCATTGACCTCAAGAGGTGAAAGCACAATTGAAAAGGTCTGTTTTAAATGTTTAAGGAATTAATAATTGCTGAAAAGTGCAGATACTAGAAGAACAAGCATCTTATATGCCGTGTAGAGACAGATCTGGCACTCATGGGAGGCATTTGTGACAACAGTCTTCCAGTGGGTGACATTTATGTACATGATAAAGAGACAAGACCTCTTTATGTAAAATTTACAATGAGCTTTCTAATGTCATCAGTTTTTTTAGGCATACAAAATTGTCTCTCTTATAAAATTAACTCCTCGTGTTCGGCCATCAGCCTTAGGGAGGTGTGGAGAACAGCCCCACGGCTGTGTGCGGCAGTGGGTGCGCCGGGCGGCTGTGGAGCTGGGGACACTGAGACACAGGACAGGATGCTGCTGGCCATGGGCATGTGGCAGTCAGAGTGGCTCTGGGCAACAGCTGCTGCTGTTAGCCTGAGTGTGGCAAAACTGATGTTCAGCCTGGAGGAGACTGAGGTGAGACCTCACTGCAGTTACAACTTCCCCACGAGGGGAAGGCAAGGGGCAAACACTGATCTCTTCCCCGTGGTGACAGTGACAGGACCCTAAGTTGTGTCAGGGAAGATTCAGGTTGGATTTCAGGATTTCAGGAAATCACCCAGAGGGTAGTCAGACATTGGAACGGGCTCCTCAGGGAAGTGGTCACAGCGCCAGCCTGGCAGAATTCAAGGAGTGTTTGAACAACACTCTCAGGCACGTGGAGTGACTTGTGAGTATGGTGGCTGTGCAGGAGTTGGACTTGATCCTGAGTTGGAAGGGACCCACAGGATCACTATGGTTCTATGAAAGTGCATCATTATCCCTGTTTTTTCCTGAAACTGTATTTCAGAGTTGGGAAGACACTTTTTATGGATAAGGGTCCAGCAAAGAATTACATAATAGAGAAGAAACAGAGTCAAAATACTAAATGAAGAAGGTGGAAAAAGACATTGGGCTGCAAACTGATACTAAAACCAGTGTGAGGGAAGGGAGCAGAGAGTGCCAGACAGAGCACAGTGTGTTAGAGCAGAAAGTGTGAGTGGAGACCACAGGCTGCAGCAAAGCTTCTGTGTGTCTCCCTGCAGCCTCCTCTGAGCAGTGTCACTCATGTCACTTGGTCTCCCAACCTCTGTAAACTCCAAGTGTAGGCACTGACTGCTTGGTTCCCTTGTTGGAGCAGGTGGCTTCTACATGATGGAGATCAAGAGAAAACTGTGTGTACTGACTTTAATTAAACTGGGAATTGCCTCTTGTGGTGAGAACCCTGGTGAGAGGTTTGTGGCATTGTTCACCCAGAATGCTTTCTCATTTTCAATGTATGAATTGATAATCACTTTCAGTAGAAAGCCATAAGCACTGTGTCTCTTGGAAGCAACAAGATTCTTTCATCTCTCAAGCCCTTTCAACAAATGAAACCCAGTAATAGCTAGAGCTGTCCAATCTGAATTAATTTTCTCAAGCAGAACTCTGTATGTTACAATTTCTTGTTGGGTGATAGATGGGCAAGGCTTTGAATTCAGCCATCACTTGACATTTGTACCTTCAAAAGTAAGCATTTTGTTTTAGGATATTGTAGGTGACACCTTTGTGGGCATTTGAAGGATATGCTCTCTCTGTAGGATACATGTTTTTGTCCAACCTTTCTGTAGGGAAAAGGCAGTATGGACAGGGAAGCTATATTTTGCTGAGCAATGCTGTGGAAGGACAATTTCAGCTTGAGAAATCCAAGGAGGTGAATGGGTGGCTGTGGGGAAGTGCTGGGGGCTCTGACCAATGCTTTGGCTGGCTGTGATCTCTCTTCACTCGTTTTATCCTGTTTAATGTGTCAGTAGTGTGTACAGGAGAAGGTTTGTGGTGTGGAAGTGTGCTCCCCCTGCTCTCACAAAACTCTGCCTTCTTGCTGAGCCTGCTGTGTCTCTGGTTTAAAGCAGAATAAGCTGCATTTTGCTAAGAAGTTCACTAAACCATTCAGATGCTGCCTTAGATCTGGCAGCCTGCAGTGCATCAGAGTATTTTGATAAGCATCATGTCTCCTTGGAAACTACTACTTAGCAGTAACTTGACGCTACATTTGGAGTGTTATGATTAATTTAAGCCCTGCTTCTGCAAAGACACATGGTATGGGCCTCCTCCTACAGAAGTGCAGAGTCTTGTTGAGCTTATCAGAACAGCTCGCGTGTTCCAAAGTGTCCCTGTGGGGTTTAGGAGTTCTTCTCTGAATCTCTTCAGGCTCTGCTTTAAGCTCCTTGGTTATAAATCTCACTTGTTATTCTAAGGTATATTTTTAGGAGTCTGTTGTCTAATTTGATATTTTAAAAACATTTCTAAAAAGTCTACATCCACAGTTATGAATAAATATAAAGCTCCTTCTGAGGCCATAAAATAGTATTTTAATTAGGCTGGCAAAATTGCTTTTGGCTTGTCTTTAAAGTCTTTAGTATCTTATTTCTATTAACAAAATGGTAATCAAGATTAAATTCTAAAATGTAACCAAAGTAGGTCATATTTTTATTAACTGGAGTTAGATAATGAATGTGCCCTATATAAAGATTTGGATTAAATCTTCTGAGATGCTGAGGATAGTGTTTTAATTAAGGTAATCCTTATTGCATCTAGCCAACACTATTGCTGCTTAGGAATTTAAGATCTCAGTCATGCATATTAGTGCATTACCTCAACGAATCTAATGGAGATTTAATACTTGTATTTGAAGTAGCAATCTGTTATAAATTAAAAGCATTTGAATAATAAATTTAAATCACGTTATTCTTTTCAGAGTTTTATATAATTAAGGAACGCATTCAACACATTAATTAACGCTTTGTAATTTCTATAGTACTAAGAAGGTGTGCTTTGTTGTTGCTCTTAAACTAGTTGTTGTTTTCACCTGCTTGTAATATAGAGAAGTCCAGCTATTGCCACAATGTTATAGATATGTGCTAAGTGTCGCCCTAATCCCCCAGGTATTTGGGACACTTGGCATAAAGGATGGGACTATGTGTACTATCCCACTAAATGCTAGAGTGAGGTTTGCAAAATAATGCTTTAAAATTAAAATAAGAATATAAATAATATATTAATATAGAATAAAAGAATGCTTTAAAATGCTTTTTTAAATTGACAGAAGGGTTACTGATTTGCACTGTAAGTTGCAGTGTTTGAAGATTTGGCCTGTGGTACTGGCAAAAGGACTGTACTTGATGCAGTACATTGTACTCTCCCAGTATAGATGTGTATGCAAAGGCAGTACTCCTCTGATTTCAGTGAGAATTAGCTTAGTCTGGGCAATTTTTATGTATTAGATAACATAACTGGAGGCTTTTACACTGCATACATTCTGAGCATCTTTTTTCCACGAAGACATTACTGTTCCTGTGATTTCTGCGTTGCATTTCTGACCTCTGCTCGGTATTAATGCGCAGCAGTAACAGCTCACAGCGAAGCAGGCAGACACCTTCTCACACAGCGCTTTGCTCGCGGTGTGCGCTGCGACGCCAGGGCTAGCTGGAGTCTGACTGAGAGCTTTTATAAGGCCCTGCTCTGAGTTATGAGAAATGCTAATTTTTGAACTCAGCTTAGCCTGAGAAATACTGGTTTGGTCCTGTCTGTCTCAGCACTTGCTCCCTGTAAGCAGCTGATGGGATGCTTGTAGAACAAGGATAAGGAATGGGCAAAAATGCAGAAAGGCTCCTCCCTGGTCCATGTTGGTTTGGTCTTTTTACATGCACTGGCTTCTCCTGAGGAGACCATCTATCACTTAAAATAGGTGATGTACAGGGACTTTCTGGCCATGTTACCCACAGAGCCCCACTCCCCACAGGAAGGGAAGAATGTGACAGCAAATTGCCACCTTCTTCCATTAAAAACTCCTCCATGCTGACATTGCTACCATTGTGCCAGATCTTTCCATTTCACACGGTGGGATGCACAGAAGAGTCAAAGCAGTTTTGGATGTGCTTTGTTGAGTTCCTGTAGGGGTAGGGATTTCCTTACCTCTTTTAATTCTGCTCTTCCTCATGGGAGAAAATCATACTGACATTCAAACTTGAATTTTTGTTTGCATAAATGTAACCCTGCTGCTCCTTTGGGAAGCATGCTGCACAATTCTCATCTCTTGGGTATTTATGGCCATCAGAAACTGTATCTTTCTTGCTCACAAATGAAAAGCAAA
The DNA here is from genome assembly GCF_017590135.1 of Pyrgilauda ruficollis. Taxonomy (NCBI): domain Eukaryota; kingdom Metazoa; phylum Chordata; class Aves; order Passeriformes; family Passeridae; genus Pyrgilauda; species Pyrgilauda ruficollis. The sequence continues at coordinate 2,229,022 of NW_024527710.1, read as the reverse complement.
TCAATGGGAAGATCATAAAGGTTATCTTTATTAGCTTCCTCCCTGCATAACTCCACAGCCATAAAACAATGTTCTATAAATTAACTTTGTTCTATAAATTAATGTAAAAGAATGTTCCTGTTAGGAGTTTCCTGTTATATGCAGTCAAGTAATATTAAATAATTTATTTATGTCAAAGTCACAGATTATAACATACTCTTGCTCTCTGTAGATGACAACTATTAGAATTGTCACAGATGAATCTCTTTCTTTTGGGATGGATAATTTTGCTATCCTTGATCTGATGTTCTCTTTTGTGGTTTAGTGAGGAATATAAAGAGAAGCCAAGACTACATTGTACAACAGGACAAGCTTCTTTAGGTTTTTCACTGCTAGTGTTCACTACTTGTTACAGATATTGTCCTTTAAATTGGTAATTGATATATAAACTTTACACTAATTTACACTGTTTGTTTTTGGCATCATTAGTTGGAAAATTACAACCTTTCCTATGTTTGTTATACTTAGGATTCTGGTTGCAGTGATTCTGCCTCTCTCCTCTATTTTAGCATTCCCTAGATTGATGCTGAAAATTACATGTTATTTTTTCCTCCTTCATAAAGCTGTGTCACAGAAGTAGAAAGACCTCAGCTATTGAGATCAAAGGTTGCTCAACTTTGCCGGATAGCATGGCATAAAGTTCGGCTGTGATGAATGGTGCCAGGACTTGAAATAAGAGTAGCAACTCCAAGAGCATGAGTCACTGTACTAGGTCTTCATGTCTGCAGAAAATTTGTGTGAACTGCTGGCTGAAAGCATTGACAATTTTCCATTAGTAATGAATTACAGTAGTAATTTCATTAATTTCTTCACCCCAGTCAGGATATGTTGGTGTAAGTTGCTTAACCAAGCATCAGAGGAGCCATTGCCGTTAACCTTTAGTCCTTTGCTGTGTAACCAGGACCAGTTAAGAAGTAAATTAGTGTAGCATCCCTTTTAAAAAAATTACTTTAGATAAGCAGTGGACATAATTTTTTCCTGTTTTTAATTTAATAGCAGGTTTATGGTTTTATGCAAAACCATTCACATTACAGCTGACCCTCTGGGAACTGGGCTTTTTCGTCTGTGTAATTTGGTGTCTTTAATAATCTGCTGTCTGTTAAATCCAGCACAGGCTTGATTAATGAATTGTGATGAACCAATGCATTAATTTACAGGTTTGGTCTAATACCCTAAAAGGCTACATCAGTGCTTCCAGTTATTAATGTTAATAAACTTGAGAAAGAAAGCAAGGTGAGGAGGGGTAAGGGAAGGTAGTATGTGGCAAGTTTTGTCTTTATTCAATCATTTATTTCTGCAGCTACTTTTCTTACAAGAGAACTGTGAAAGCCGTTGACAACTGACAATAACAAATGGAGAACAGCTTAGTAGTATTTGAAAAGACTGTAGAATTTCTGAAGCTGTGTTCCATAGTCAAATCTTTTTTTTCAGTGCTGAAAGTCCATATTCAACATAGGTTTTCATGCTGTTTTTCTAAATACTGTGTAATAATTTTGAAACCTGTTGCTGTTAAATCTGTGGCTGAAACACAAGGTTGATTATGAGTTTCTCTGAGAAGTCACTCCAGAAGCCTGGCTGATTATAGGTAGGTGTGCATATAAGGAGGCATATGCATGAGAATGGTGGGTATTTGACATTGACAAAATTTGCTATGATGAGCAACTCATTTCTAAGATGATATTGAAGCTTTTAAGACTATCCTTTTGAAGACTTTAAATAAATCTGCAAGGTAAATTGCAAAATTTTATTCCATTTCATTTTTAAAAAAATCCTTCATGTGTCTATTGCATGTAATGATTCCAAAGAGTAGAGTATATTCTGTTCAGTCTCAAAAGAGCTGGTACATTGAGAAAAGGGAATAGTAATTGAATTTATTTATTTTTTATTGAGAAAGTAGGGTTTGGGAATGGGATAGTAATATGGTGTGAAGATTTTAGGGAGGTGTAAAAAAAGTATGAAATTTTGTCTTTGATGCTGAGTCTTTAGATCTTGAAAACATCTTAAAACAGCATAGAAGTTCAAAGAAGGAGCTATGTGTCCTCTCTCCTTGGATATTAGCTCACAGTGCTGGAACTTAGACTTCTTCAAATTACAATTCAAGCCTTGCCTTGTTCTGATAAATATAATCTAAGAATTATTATTTTAGACATTGATGTATCCATCTTTCTGTCTATTAAAATATAGCATGACGTTTAAAGCCCATTTTAGCAATCATGCCTCAGGCATTGTCTTTCTAGTGGGGCACAGGAATTTTCACTTGTCCTTGAGATAAATGACACTGGTATAGAATTGGCATCTCTTAAGTCTTGCTTCAGCATCCATGGCACCAAAGTATTGCTGAAAACATTGGAATGAGACAGAGAAATAACACTGTTTAGACTGAACAAAATAAATTCCCCCTGTTTCTGTTGCTTCTTTCACTTCCTTACTGGTAGGGGGAGATTAATTTCTGCTACATCTTGGCTATTTTAATAGGATTCAGAATGCATGATCACATTAGATACTGTACCTGAGGCAATCTGTGTTTAGACTGGTGATAATTACATGCAAAAGTCATTCAACAATGAGGCAATTAATGCTGATGAACTTTAATAAAGTCAGCTGTCAGCAATAGATATTGCTGGCAAGTTTCCTAATCCTATATTTATAATACTTTGAAATTCCCTTCTGTTCTATTCTATAATGCACTTCTGTTTAATGTGTTAAAAAAAACCACCAGAAAATATTGCCAGCAACATATTTATACATGGCACAAATATGAACAAAGAGGTCAGAAGTCAGCCTGCTTACCAGATTTACTGCAGTGATTGGTATTTACCAAAGAAGATGACAGACAGAACAAGGCAAATCCTCTAACTCTCTCAGCAGAGGAAAGGGAAAGCATTAGATAAGGAACACAGGGCTTACATTTCCCCTCATTGTTGATTAACAAGCATTAAATTATGCTTAATGTCAAATGTAGGCAGGTCATTGTTATGTGGTGTCAGTGTAAATTAGAAGATCAAGCCAGTTAGTGTCTGGGATTTGTAAAATTCTGGAATCTTTGTCTTTTGCTGCAGAGACATACTTTTGTGAATTTCGTAGTTATCCTAATTGGTTATATGATCAGATGAATTTTGTCATTGGAAAATTTCATTTTAAAGCCATTATTCTTTGGAACAGAAAGCAGAAAGTGACTCCCAAGCTTTTTTGCCTTTCCAGCACAGGCAACTATGAAATTGCAAGGAGTGGCCATTGGAGGAATGAGTGTCCTCCTCATTAAACTTTATTGAGCATTACAAAGGCAATGCAAACCCCTGTGTGCCTTTTCCTGGGGATCAGTGGCTTTGGTGGGCTGCAGTTCAGGAACCACTCCTCTGACACGAGGAAGATGGAAAATATGGAAAAACCTGCTACAGGCTGCAGATGAGATAGCTAACACAAGGGTATGGAGCCTTCTGTGAAAAGATATAAAAAGTCTAAATATGGGAGTAGTTTTAAAATGGCAGAAATATAATTTGTCTCTTTCCTAATCCAGTCGAATTCATATAAATCATGAGGCATTGTAGAGCTGTTATGTGTTAGGTTTAGGGCATGAGCTTGCTCTGGGTCTCCTGGAAGAGCTGTTCTAACAGGAGCACTGCAAGCTGACAGTTTGAGGAAGGACTGTTCTTGTCAGAAGCTTTCTCCCTCTTTTTTAGGAATGCAATGGGAAACAGCAGTGAGGTGTTCTTCTTCCTTGTATGTTTCCTTACTAATATAAAGGCATTCTCTCCAAGGCCACAAATGGCCAGAGGGAATACCCCTGTAGGTGTATGTGTTCTCCTCCTTTTCCCTGTTGGCTGGGATGAGAGCCCTTGCCTGGATGCACTGGTGGTCTAAGCCAACGTGACTCTTCTCACACTCTCCCTTTATCTGCCTGGAGCAAAAGCAGTGTTGGCAGTCCCACAGGGCAGTGAGCAGCTGTTGAATACAGGTTCAGTAGCTGAAACTACATAGTATTTTCTATTTTAGCTGGTGTACTATGTTAATCAGTGAAAAACATGCACAGCTGAGGAAAATCTGTTTATGGTGGCTGAAAGTGTGTTGTGACTGTTAAGGTTACAGATGATGGTTCATGTGTGTAAGTCTTTGGTTTCAGTTAGAAAAACTCTGATATTTGAGATGAGGTTAAGTTTCTAGGGTGAGGCTGAAGATGAATCACAGCTGGATTTTGGCTTTTGGCTTTAACATCTACAATCTCTTTTCAGCAGCTGACAGAAAGATCACATTTTACTAGATAAGCCGTACAAAATTCCTGCTGTTTTAACCTGAAATCATATGATAGAAAGGTTGAGAGTCGGAAATGGAAAATGTAATGGAAAATGTTTGTCATGAAATGTTGGAGGCAAGGCGCAGCATAGCACAGCAGGAGACAGGTGAGAGTCAGGAGAGTCCCACCTGTGTCTCTCTGACCATGGAAAATGTCTGTTTTGGCCTGTCTGGCTTGGCTGCTTGTGTCCTTCAGGAGTGAAAGTAGAAGGGAGAGAGGAAACTGAGATGGGGACTCTGGGGACAGTGAGGAGATGGGGACCTTGGCCCAGGGAGGTGGCAAGGCACAGTCAGTGGAGACTGTGAGGAGAGGCAAGTGGTGAAGAAAAAAAGTTAATGATGTAAAATAAATGGGGCTGGGGGTTCAAATCTTTTCCTGCTTGCACTGAAGCAGGTGACAGCAGCATGGAGTGGCTTTTACTTGCTAGTTAGATCTGTAAAGTATTGAAACATCTGTTACGCTGCGTAATGACTCCTTGAATTGCCCAGGCACTTATGGCATAAGGCAATGCTGCATAAACAAGCTTGTCTCTAAAGTCAAGTGTAGGACATTCCTGTGGTTTTCTTACATCTCCACTCTTTGTTAGGGGTAATGGTCTTTTCCAGTGATTGGGTTGCTTATTCTGCCTGTGGAGGAGGTCTGTACAGAGACATTTCTTTTTGTGTTACGTTAGTACAAAACACTTTTAAATAGGAGGAGGCTGGCAAGCATCCAGATTAGGATGCTAAGACATGGATGGGTGAAAAGCTGTGAGGATATAAACCCAGGGCAGGTCTCAGGGTTATGGGTGATGGGTCTTGCTCTGCATGTCACAAGTGTGGAACCAGGGTCTGTCCTGGATCTGTCCTGTTTGATATCCCTGTCAGTGACCTGGGGAGGTGATGGAGTGCACTCTCATCAAGTGTGCAGGTGTCACCAGCTGCAGCTGCGGGAGGGATACCACTCAACAGACTCGAGACCTGGGCTGATCTATAGGGAGAATTTGCCAGGCTGGAGAAGGGAGCTGCTAGAGTTCTCATGGAATTCAATGACAACAAATACAAAGTTGTGCCCTGGGGAAAGAGAAATCCCTGGGGTTCCCCTGGGATGGGCTGTCTGGGGACAGCTCTGTGGAAAAGTGCAGCAGAAATTAAGGTTGATAGCATCCTGGGCTCTTAGCAGGAGCAAAGCCAGGAAGTTGTGGAACGTGATTATCTCCTTCTCTGGACTTGCTAGATCTTGTGTAGATATCCATCAAGTTTGGACCTCCAATACAGTAATGACATCCTTAAAGTGGATTCAGTGAAGGGCCAGCAGCTTGGTCTGGGGCCAGAGCCCTGGGAGGAGAGGTGAAGGAAGGGGTCTTGCTCAGCCAGGGGAGGACATGGAAGATGGATTTGGTCACCTTCCAGCACCTGCTGCAGGCACTTTCCCCATTGGAGGGGCCTTTCCCATGGTGGGTGGGAGCTCTAGCAGTGCAGCAGGGAGGCTGTGCAGCCTTCACTCTTGGAGGTTTTCAGGAGCCTGACAAAACCCAGAGCCACCTGGTCTGGTCTCCTGGCTGACCCTGTCCTGAGCACAGGCTGGATGGGATGGACTCCCATGCTCCCTTCCAAGCTCAATTGTCTGACAATTCAGACAACTGAATATAAAAAGGGTGAGGAAAAGAAGAGTTGATCAAAATATATTGCTCAAAAATTCAGTGGTAGACACCCTAATCAACATTAGGGTGACTCATAAACACTTAGGTTTCTGTGGACTCCCTAGTCCAGAAATTGTTTAATTTAACAGATTTTTAACAGGCTAAATTTAACCATTTGCATTTGTTCTGGCTAGATAATTACTTGAAAATAATGCTGTGGGCTAATTTATCTGCTTTTATGTGCTTGAATGACCCTGGAGATGGGGCCCTTAAAGGTCTTTTTTTTCTTCCCCCCCCCCCCCCTTTTGGGTTTTTTTTTTTTGGGTTTTCTTTTGAGATTTTATTTTGTGGGATTTTTTTTAATTTTTTTTTTTTAGAGTTTGATTTTGCTCACTTATTTTTCAACAATTGGTGTTCTACAGTGGGGTGTGTTTTAAGTACCATGCAGGCACAGTGAAATAGACAACTTTCAAGAATAGTCAGAAAAAAGCAGGGCCCTGCTTTTTCATATGGGAGGAAGCAAACAAAGCTGGAAAACTGGTTGTAAAATTCACAACCAGTGAATTTGCTCAGGCTGGTGCTGCCTGAGCAAAGACAATTCCTTTTCTAGGTGCAAGAATGAGTCATACATTGTGCTGGGAGTTTGTGATTTAGGCAGATGTGCTTCATCTCTCCTTTCCAGCAGCACGGTACGGCAGTTCCTGCACTCGGTTCCCACAGCTCAGTGGCAGCGCACGAGCTGCTGGTGCTGTCCTAACCCACGGATGGGTCTGTGCCTGCACAGCTCTGCCTGTAAAAAAAAAGGCAGGATTAGGAGAAGAAATGGTGTGCAGCGGTTTGGTTTGTCCTTGTGAAGAGGTCATTGCGAGATCTGTTGGTGCAGGGTGTCATGGTGAAGCGGCCTGAGCTCCTGAGCAGGCAGCCAGCCCTGGCTCCTGTGTGACGCTCAGCGTGTCCAGAGTGCTGTGCTCAGTGGATTACAAGGATGTAGAAGAGATTGTGTAGACAGCCCACGTGCAGGAGCCTGATGCCCCCATGCTTGGGGTTTAACATGAACCCCTCGAGTCCTTGCACAGCACAGAGCCTGCAGAGCCCTGTCCCCAGGGCTCTCGAGGGGCCTTCCGATGTCAGGTGAGTAGCAATTATTAATCGTTAGGGCTGAGATTATTCACACCGTTTGCTTTCCTCAAATTCATTCCTCCCTTTCTTGTTCAAATAAAGTGACATTGAGTAGAAACTTACAGTGGCGCTTTTTATCTCCCTTTCAGTGATTTATTTGATTTCATTGATCTTTTTAACTCATAATCAAACTGATTTTTGTATCCAGAAACTGTCTGATCTCATCCCTTTTATTTTCCTGTGTACTGAAGGAACAGTTCAGTCTTGCAGAGCTCAACAGTGTTTGTTAGAACCAGGCTTGGGCCGGGCTGAGCAGCCTGAGCTTTCTGCATGTCCTGGCGCAGGCCGGGAGCGCGCAGCCGGGGGTCCTGGCAGCCAGGGGCAGGTGGGGGCTCCTCCCGGGCTCTTCTTTAAACGAGGGCTCGTTGCCTGAACTCGGGGTCCACATGCGACGCCTAATATCACACATGCCCGTTTAAACACAGCAAGGGCCAAGATCGGAAGAAGATATTGAGAGGAAATTTTTGTAGAATTGCCAGCTTGTCCGGTAAATCACCTGTCTGAAGATACCGGCATTTTAACGAGACGAATAGACATTTTCGAACGTTCCCCACTGCTTTTTCGCTCTCCGAGTGCCAGAAGGAGCCAGACGGTGTGGAAGCACACGGCGAAGGGAGCGGTACGTGTCTCGGGGAGCAGCACCCGGCGGGCCGCTGCGGGCCGTGTCGCGGCCGGGGCTGCCCCTTCGGCGGGCGGAGCGGCGGCAGCGCCTGCCCGGCTCCGCCAGGGGCTGCTCGAGCACCGCGGCGGCGGCGGGCCCGGCCCGGGCCCCGCTCCGCACCGAGCGCCTCCCGCCCCGCTCCGCTCTCCCCGGCCCACTCCCCTCGCCTCTCTCCCTGCGGTGTGCGGGGCTTCCCCTGCCGCACCCCCCGCTCCCCCTTACATGCGGGCTGTAATAAATTAATTAATTAATTCCCCGAGCCGCACGGGATATTTTCCCTTTTCCTTGTTTTTTTTTGGGGGTTTTTTTTCCTTTTTTAAAAAATTTTAAAAAATCATTATTTTTAATTTTCTGTATTTTTTCCCCCCGCAAGGCACGAGCGCGGTGATTTACACTGTGGGTCGCGGCCGGCGGTGCGCCGTGAGGGCCGAGCGGCTCCAGAGAGGAGCGTGTTCGCAGGGGATACCTCGGCGTCTCCCTGCCGTGAGGCGGTATCAGCGCGATTTTCCTCTTGGCCGTGTGCCAAACCCAGCGTCGTGGCGCCTGCTTATTCCTCTTCCCGTGCTCTGGAGTCGTTGGCTTCGTTCTGCTTGCTTTCTGTAAAATAATGATTTGAAATTGTATTGTTTTAACGTTGGAATTAATCTAAAAGGCCCTAAAAACGTTTCTAGAAATACTGCCATTCAAAAGGTTGATTTGGGATGGAGACCACCACATTAGGCTTTCCTTCAATGCAGAAATATGTAAGGTAATATGGCATTGAGTAATGCATTTTTTTTGTCTTCCCAAGGCTAATATCACTTGTAAAAGTAATGAGTTTACACCAGAGATACAATAGATTGAAATAAGCAAAGGCAAGGCTTTACTGATTTCATTGCAATTTATGGAGAAAATCTGGTGTCAAGCAAAAAGTCCATTTTGTGTTTTCTGAAAGTGAAGTCATGGTAATTAAAATGCTTTGATAAAATGTTTCACCTTCATAATTGATGTCCTTGGTCTGTTGCTTCTCAAGTGTTGGGTATTTTTTTTTTGTTTGTTTTGTTTTTCTTTTATTTATTTTTTTTTTGTTTTAATCTCCCAAACTTTTACAACAGCTGCAGTGGAAGGACCACAGTCACACAGTTTTGGGAGAAAAGGAGTTTGTTCATCCTGGTTTTGTTTTGAGTAGGTTTCAGGAGTTTGTCAGTAATCATGCTGAAAGCATGTTTGTAACTGTAATAGTTGTGTGTTCTGTTGTCAAAAACCTTAACAAACCTTTAAGTGACTCTAATTAAAGCAGCCTTTGATAATGGAAATAATAAAAGATTGCTTTAATTTGTGCTGTAATGAAAGGATTGTGCCATTAAATGTTACAGGAAATAGTAGAACTGCTTTTTCAGACTAGGTAGAAATTGCATGCTGTGCCTTTGTGATTCAGTGAAGTCCCAGTGATTGTCTTTCCAGCCATCAGCCAGAACTTCAGAAATGAGGTAGTTCCTCCCTCTTCTGAGAGAGAGGCATGTGTAGTCCAGTTATCCTGTTTGGTGTTTCCATTGTGTGTTTCTTCTCTAAAGCTTGCACATCTGTCCCCAAAGCCTGTCATTTTAATGGAGCCTGGCAGGTTTTGTGGTATCTGATCGCCAAGCTTTGGACTGGAAACCAAAAGTTTTGTTGGTTGGTTGATTTTTTTTCTTCCTCCTAAGCATTTCTTTTGCATTATATTGTTTCTTGGTGTCTTGTCCTTTAAGCCAGGATAGTTCCAGAGACATGAAATGACAACTTCTTTTTCGGACCATGATTCTAGATGCCAGTTGGATTGCCGTTCTCCAGTGGACAGGTTGCCCGCCTGAGAGGAATGGTGGGGTGCTACAGACACGTCAGCAGGACACTTCTCCACTTTTCTGCTGCAGGTTCTGGTTTCATTTTTATTGTGTACTGAATTTTGCATTTATTTTCATGGGACCCTGGATGAAGCCTGAACTTCTATGTTTTTGAGAGGAGAATCCAAAAAAGAAAAGTAAGCAGCTTACCCCAGGTTATTTCCTAAGGTAAATTAGAACACTAAAGTTAAGTTCTATTTCATTTTCTGAAGTTTCAGTGTTGTAATGAACGAGCAAATTAGGTTGCCAAAATATGACTAATTCACACATTGTAATAGTATTTACACGATAAGTTGTTGGAAGGGCTAAAACCATGTACCTTTAAATATTGAGAAGCAAGAATAAGAGGAGACTCAGGAACCTTGGAGCAGAATATAAAATGATGCTGCTGCAGCTGGAACTCATGCTGATTCTGTGTATTGTACAGAAAACACCATCATAACAGTAACAAAAAGAAGATAAGCAACTGAACTGTGAATTCCTGGTTCATTTTTCAGTTCTACCTAACTCTTTGTAACTTTACAATGAAAGATTCAGAAATTGGAGCCAATTACCATAATATGTGGTGGTTTGGTGGGAGCATGTTCTACATCAGACAGTTAAAAGGTTTTATTGCTATTAGGAGCTTGTTAATGCCCTTGATAATGTCTTTAGTTGCTTTGTAATGTCTCTTGTTGAAGTATAGAATTCTTTTATCTTCTTATTACATTATGCAGAAACTTGAATTGAAACGATATTTGCAGGAACATTTAAAGTAGTGCATCAATCAGTTTCAAAGAAGAGAAAATGTTCTCAGAATAGGTTATAAAAGGATAACTGTCAGTTTTATTTTGGATGAACAAAGAAACCAACGTAAAAAGCACTTTATTGTAAAAGCACACTGTGCAATTCAATAAATATTCCATATAAATATAAAGGAAAAGAAAGTTCATAATTACCTGATGGCTTGAATATAATTTAAGTAATACTTCCAGAATGCAGCAAGCAGTGAAGCTCCTTCTCCTTTCTTGTGTATTCTACCCCCAGCTCAAGTCCTCAGTAGGAGATAGTTTAAATCGACTTGTTAATGATTTGAATGCTAAAATATGGTTATAATTTAACATTATCTTGCAGGGATGTAAACCTCCTCACAAAACACCTTGCCGCATGAGAAAAATAGCAGTAGCACCTTCCCTCACTCTCCTTGCTTTTTGTTTGGTTGGTTGGTTTTCTTCCTCAAAGGTGATTTCTTGTTGTTTGTTTTCCCTCTGGCATTTTTTACCTGCTTTAACACAAAGTTGTTTGAATATTTATACATTTGGATTACAAACCCTCTATATGATTCGGTTAGAAAACACTTGCACGGGGTGTTATTATCCAGGAAAACAGTTGCAAATACTCTGCTCCCTGAACCAGTAGTAGCTTGCTAGACCACACAAAATATGGCATGTTGCAAATCTCATCTTGTAGCCTGTAAACCAGAAGCAGCACTCTCCCCTTCCCCCCTTCTTTATCTTCTAAAAAAAGAAAGAAAAAAAGAGAAAATTCCAAAGACTGCACATAGAGAGTTGTGAATGCTCACACGGCAAATGTTTCCCAGAGAAATTTGAGTCTTGCCCTTTGGATCCATTGTCTTTTCAGAATCCAGTGTTCATCCTGTGACTTCAACAGAATAGAGCATTTCTAGTTTAAGAAATGTATGTTTATTTCTGAAGAGTTTATTAATGCAGAGAAGTAATTGACTGTGAATGCACAGATTTTGGTTTATTTATTTATTTCAGTCTATTTTGGTTACTAAATTCTATGAACAAGGGATTTCTAACCTTTTTTTTGGTCATTCTGAAGGGGTATGCAGCATGCACCAACTGCATTATTCAACTGTTTATTTTTCACTTTTGAAACTTTGAAAAGAGAATTTATTTTTATTTAATAATCATACTACAATAAACTTACCTTGTTCATGCCCCATTCTCAATTCTAAGCTTCAACCTAGGTATGTTTTTAAACTTGCAGGTGGTTTTAAAATTGTAGGCTATTAAAAAAACTCCTGTGGGTTTCAGGAACTTACAATAGTGATTTCATTGAAGTCTGCTATAATTGATCAATCAATTCACAATATTCACAATGTATTTAAGATGAGATTTTATTTCCATGACACATTTTTCTACATAGGACTTCCCTCCTTTTACTGCTTCCCTGTGTTTCCATGGCTGTGCAGCAGCTCTGAAGGCAGGGGTGCTAGGTGGCCTTTGCCCTCCCAGCACTGCCATCCGCCTGCCCTTCTCTCTCTGGCCAACACCTCCCTTTTGTGGCACAGGGGTCATTGCAGTGCCCTAAAAAGAGTTTATTTCACAACACTTCAAGCAACCTCTGAAGGAGTGCCTCCGTAAGTTACCGAGCCCTTGAGAAAACAGTAATTTACAGTGAGCAAGCCGCTGGGTTGCATGCATCTGTGTGCTTTGCCTGGGAAAATAGGGTTCCCATGGCAACTGCCCCACGCTGTGGGTGTGACATCCTGTGCAGGTGAGGCTGGGGCTCCCTGTGAGGTGAGCCCTCCTTGGCCCTGCACCCTGGGCTCTGTGCCTGCTGCATGGGCAGCCTGCTGGACACCTCCATCCCTGCCTGGCTCCACACTGCTCTTCCCAGTGGGCAGACTCCTTCCCTTAACACTTGGGAACATCAGCCCTCGGTTAGAAGCCCCAAACACCCAAGGTAAATAAACATCATGCTTTAAAAAAATACTGCACAGAAATCACAGTAGAGCCCATGATCATCCTGGGATCTTACCAGAAGGCACTGGTAAGATATCAGATAATCAGCTCTTTCTTTGTTTGGGAAGGAATGTTTACTTGCCTTAAATTTATTTGGCTTTAAATTCAGTTATTAATAAAGCAGCCTTTGCTGACCTGAGGTGAGAACAAGGGAAGTGCAGTGCTTGCTCTAGGAGCACACATCAGAAACCTGACTTGAGGAAGACACTGAAACTAGGCAGTAAGAGCAGTTTGCACTTTATCTGTTCCAAATGTAGGTTACTGTGCCAAGTGTGATGATGATGGCTTTCATTTTGCAGGAGTTCCTAGTAACTAGACCTGATGCCATTTCAGAGCAGGACTTTGTCTGGGAGGTGGACAAGCTCTGCAAATCAGGTAAAACACAGGGCATCCTTGGGGAGATGGGGGTCAAGGCTTTCTAATCCAGTATGGGTTAAATGTGAGAGACCTGTGGCATACAAGGAATTACACAAATATAGGTAAAATTGTTGCTAGTTGAGCTGGAAAGCCTCTTGTGACATGTGATACTTTAAATATCTCTGAAGATAGGAGGAGGAATCTGGCTTTCCTAGATAGAAGCATTTTGGAGGAGAAGCAGAAGATGTTATGAATAGCTGTGACAAAGGCAATGACAAGACAGACTTTTGCATGAGGCACAGAAAGCTGATCTATAGGAGGAAATGTAGTAGCTTTGGTGACAATAGTGTGAACCACGAAGAACCTTAAAACTGGTGGGTGTTTTATTGTGGTATGACAAAAAACCAAAAAGAAGGGACAAGCAGTGGCACCCACAACACCCAGCCAAGAACCAGAGACGTGAGAGACTGTTCCTTAGTTTGCCACTTTCTAAATCAAAATGGAGGGGAGGCTTCAGAAGGGAAAAGCCCTTCTAAATAGTAGCATTGCACAGTGTTTCTTCTGGCTGCTAATAATGCTTCTAAAGTTGTGACCTGACTTACAGAAAGAAACCTCTGGCCCAGGTAGTGAGCATCACATCACTGTGACAGAACAGGGCTCAGTTCAGATTGCAGCAGAGGAGAAGTGATGTCTTGGCAGAAGAATTGAGTGGGAAGTGACAGCTCTTGCTGTAGAAAAGCAGAGTGTGTCTAAGAGTTAAAATAGATTCTTTTCTGAAATGCCCATGTAGCTTCAATAGCTCCACAGGAGTTTTAGGATTACAAATGACAGCAAAATTTGTGCCATTCTGCATAATTGTATTCTCTACAAAGAAAGTTTCCTACATCTCCTAGCAAGACGGTACTTTCATTAGAAGGAAAATAATTTCAAAATTACATCTCTTTGTGCCAAGGATTAAAAAGATCTAACAAGGAGTTCTTAATAAAAAAAAAAAAAAAAAAAGAGCATTTACATTGAATCCTTTGGTTTTACTCTTTGTGCCAAGGATTAAAAAGATCTAACAAGGAGTTCTTAATAAAAAAAAAAAAAAAAAGCATTTACATTGAATCCTTTGGTTTTCCAGGCAGAATAATGACATGAAAATAAAAGAAAATTTTAATTGGTGAAGAGAAGGGGAAACATCCTAGTTCCTGACTCGTCACTATGTTCATCCTCTCTTGTAGCTCCCACCATTTTCACTCACAATATACAGGACTATATTTGTCTTTACTGAGGTTCAGCTCTGTTAAAAACAATCCAGTTCTATCTCTCTGCTAGTGTAAGATTTCAGCCGTCCTTAACACGAGTCTCTGACAGACAAGGAACCCAGAATGTCTTGGCTTGGCAGTGGTTCAATCCTCCATAATTTTGTTAATTTAAATGTAGTCACAGGCTGCAGTCTCAGGAAATGCCAGCTCTTTTTGCCCCACCACAGCCTAGAAACTCTCTGTGATGGCTCTGCTGTCATAGCTGGGGAGCACGAACCCTCTGTGCTCAGCTCGCAGTTCCGACTGCCATGTATGGACATTTCTAATTACTTTGGAGGCGCTCCATTTTGTACTGCATGCATAATTAGTTAGTTATTTACATTTTATTTCAGCATTTTTCCTAGCCCGTACACTAATGAAATCCCGGCGTGACATCAGAACCTTCCTGTTGAAGTGGGTCTTCCCTTCAGGGATCAGCCACCCTTTTAAATTAATGAGCCGCTTACAGAAACAGCTTCATGATTTTATGTGCAGTGTTTGCAAGGAAATTTATAAATGGTCTGACTCCTTTCAGATCCAAAATCTGTTGAAATTAAAAGAAAATCTCCCACTAGTATTGCATGCTTTGGGTCATCTCTTATGTGGATTTTTTTCCTCATGTATTTACCATAACTCAGTTAGGGAAAAGGGTCCTCAGTCTTTCATGCAGAGGAGCAGATGTACGGGTGGGAAGGAAGAAAAATGGATGTAAGGAAGCTAATTACCACTGGAGTCCCCAAAAGTATAAAGTGGCCTGTAGGTAAGAATTAGTAACATCATATTATTAAGAAACTTGTTTTTTATTTAAAGACTTTATTTGAAGAATATTGGAAATACAGTTAGTCTCCACAAAAGTGAGCTGCTTTTCGAGGCACTGTTTTCTTAAAGAAATTGATATTGTTAATCTTATGCTGTTTTTCTTGTAAGTGCAATTGAACAGAAAAAAGAAAACCAAAACAAAAAAACCTCCTAAACAAACCAAACCGACCCCAAAAAAACAAACCAAAAGAGAAAGGAAAAAGGTGTTGCTTAGCAACAGCCTCGTTCAAATGGTCAGAAACTGGTGTATTTGCTGGAATTTGGGAGATATCTCACAGAGCTTGCTCACAGTGCACAGGATAAGGAAAGAAAAGAATCAATGTCCAAAATGGAGAAGGGAACCCCTACTGCCATCAGATTAAGCATGTGCTCAGTGTGGTTTGCAACACACTTCTGGTGGCCTGGTTAAGCACATTTGCATCTCCTCATGTGCCCCTGTTGTTTCAGTGGTTTGTTATGTTTGTTAGTGTGTTTATTTTCCTTCATTTTTAGGTATGCTCATCTTCTCTCTCCTCAGCCTGGTTTACTCACTGGGCAAGCTTGTCTCGAAGGCAGCACTTTCCCTTGGGTAGAGCAGGAGGACACACCAGCTGATGTGTTTGCAGCAGCCACCTCTCCCTTATGCTTTCTTGCCTGTTCAAGAGTCCAGCCCAGTGTGGAAGAAGAGCAAAACTGCCCAGTGAGAACACCTGTCTATCTGGAGAGGAGTGGGGGAAAAGAGTGCTTAGGAGTGTTTATTCCTAAGTGAAGTCCTGCACCTTGCCACTTTCTCTTTCTCCTAGGAGAGACAACCCTTATGCTGAAAGCCTGGGAGGGCAGCATCACCGCTGAGTAGGAAGCCCACAAGGCACAGCTGAGGGCTGTATTGTGCTGTTTTGCCTGTGAGCTGCTGCTTAGGTGGTTTTTTGTCTCCAGTAATGCTGTCTGCTTTGTGCACTGGTAGGTGACCATGTTGCTTTTGGGCTGCCACATGATCATTGTTTTGTGACTTGGATTGTTTTTCCTCAACCTGTTGTGTTCCCTCCCTTTTTTTTTCTATGGTGTTTGAGGAAGGAGAGAGAAATGACTCAGTACTGTACTCTTGATTTGCCATTCATCAGCCTGGAGAGGGATCTCCAGCCTCCAAATAACCTTGGGTGAGGCAGGATGAAGAGAATGTGGCACTGGTATACCTGGACTTGAGGAAAAGCACCCTTGAGGGTGTGCATTATTCTGCATCCCTGTTGAGAGCTAATTAGCCTTTTGCTTTCCCCAGTATTACCAGGGATTTCTTAAATATCACTGTAAAAAGTATTTGTAAGTCTGGTTGTGCTCTTTAGACCCTGTAGCTGGAGCATGTTGACTTTGTGGCAGTCAAGTATTTGCACTCTTTGTACAATAGAGGGGAGGAACTGCAGGAAGGTGACTGAATCATCAGCTCTGTTTTGGAATTGACCATTGCTTTATTCCTGCCTTTTCTGCTGCTTTTTGGGAATGGCTGCCTTTCTCACACAGCTCCAAGTAAGAAGATGTACAAAAGAAAAGCTAGTAACTTTTCAATTGCACAAAATGAGGAAAGAGCTCTGAGAGGGAGAAAGTGACCAGACCTCACAGGCAGTTAAAATTCTGTGGCTCATTCCCTTTGTAGGGAAAGAATCTCATTCCTGTGTGGAGTGACTTACCAACTCATTTGCAGAAAGAATTATAAAATGCAAATATTTATGAATCAGTGTATATGTTGTAATCTTATTTCTAAAACAAACATTGCTTTCTACTGTGGCTCCTGTGTGCTGTGAGTTGAAAGATTTTCCAGCATTTATCCTGTTTTGAGCAATAAGCTGCAGGGAATAAATGCTGTTCGTCAGACTGGGATGCAGTGTCTCCTGGAGCATTTGTGCTCCTGGCAAGTTGTCGTCTCCTTTCAATAAGTGTTAGTAAAAATATTCAAATTAGCATTAAAACGGGGTATTTTCTGATATTTAACTTACATTTAGGCAGTGTCATAGCCAAACAGGTGATAGCATTCTTGTTAGATGTGGCTTGTACGGTCTGGCTGTGGTGTCTGGTTTGCAGGCAGGAGCTTCCTTCAGAGTGGCTCTTCTCCTGCAGCCGGGTGTGGAGGGCAGGCTGTGGAGACACAGACTGAATCTGCTGTGTGCTGAGATGGCCTGAGGCAGAGACAGCTGGCAGGGAAGGGAGAAAGGGCTAGAGACCACAGGACCGTGGAGGTTTAGGGTTTTGGTTCCTGCACAGTGAGCCTCCAGGACAGGGAAGGGAGTGCTTTGTGTTTTCCGGAAGGCAGGGTCTTGTAGTCAGGCTGGACAGGATCCCTGCTGGGTGGGTGTTTGTGCCTCGGTGAGGTGGTACCTGCTGGCTGGTGATGGAGGCAGGGCAAGCCCCGTGCAGCCCTCCCTGGCAAAGCATTCTGCTGAGCAGCATGGGCAGGGGACTCTCCTCTGCTTGGGTGTGCCAGAAAACCTTCTGAGAAAAAAGTCAGCTGTACTAATTTTGAGAGAAAGCAACTTGTGATCCAGTGTGTTGGCAACTGGTAGGAAATAAGGCGGCTGCCATAAAATTATGCAATGAATATCTCTTTGCATGATGAATTCTGGTGCCCTTTCTTGATTGTATTTCTTCTTATAAGAGGCTAAATAAACATTGAGGCTAAATAAAAGAGTAGTGTGGCTGCAAGGAGCTGCTTGGTGTCTGGAACAATTGGTCATATGGTTGTATACAAGTACAAATGGTTTGCATGAAGCCTGAGGACTTTAGGAACTGGGTTAAGTTCAGGTTAAGACCAGTCCTGATGGATGGGTGCAATGTCCTTTATCAAAATACCAGAAAAATAGGAGAGAGTAAATCAAAAGGTATGGAGGAAGCAGATTCTTTCATTGTGGAAAATATCTTGAGCATTAATCACTTCCTTTTGCTAGATAGATGCAAGCATGAGAAAAGAGATTATTTCCTTCCAAATTACACAATGGTTTTTAAGTAAGATATTAATCCCTGTGCAGAACAGTAGGTGCTGGTCTCCGAGCTGAAAATTATTATGCATTTCTTAATTTGTCTCGATTTATGATTAAGCTCATATAAATCAGGGTACAAATGCATTATTAGAATGAAGTTATATAATATGCATGTGCCTCTAATACTAATATGTTATCTGTGTCTGCTATATACAGCTGCATGACAGAGTGTATTTATTAAAAGTTTAGCAATTGGACATTCCTGAAATTGCAGATTTTTACTCAACTGCTTGTGAGCCTGGGGGTATGCAACAGCTGTTTATCATTGTACTCTGATGAAACCCTGATAAAGATGAAACTGCTGCAAAGAAATGTGGCCTTACAGTGGGAAACTAAAATTTCAGGTACTAAAAACACTTCTGCATCTCAAAAATTGACTTATGCCTTTGCTTATTTTCAAAGAGCTCTTTCACAAAATAGCAAAGATTATGTAGTCTGTGTATGCTCAGTAAGTCAGAGATAGTAGAAATACAAGATTTTTTTAAAAAGTCAAATTGAATATAATGTTATGTATTTAAGATTCTTCTCAGCCTGGTTGTGATTGCTCTTGTGTTTCCCCAAGATATCAGACTGCTCAAAGAATAAATCAAATAAAAGTTTAAATTACAAGATCCAGCCATGGTCAGAGGTGATGACGAGGAGCAATAAATTGGTGAGTCAGAGCTTTTCAACACTTCTTCTTCTTTTTTTTTTTTCTGTGGCAGGTCATAAATACTTACTGTTTTGGAAAAAAAAAGGTAAAAGTCTACTAAAAAGTAAAATCTTAGCTGAACGATTATGAAATGGACTGCAAAGACATTTTATTTGATTACATTTCTAACCATTTAGCTTTTGGGGAAAAGGTTAAACATAATAAAATTGTCACTCTTTTGAGGAGTCTTACAGGTAATAAGTAAACAGGAAAAGGCAACTGTCTTCCCTCATTACAGTCATCAGGGTTTTTCTTGGAATATGGACAGTGCAACAAGGAGCTTCTTTCTGAGTTACTGGGGGGAATAATTCACAGGCAAAACAACATCCAGATGCTTTCTGAAACAGGCTGGCTGCTACAACTTGCGGAGGGTGGGGTTTATTGTTGAGTACTGTAGGACCCCCCCTTCACTTTTACCAGGTCTGACAACTTCACAGGTGTGGGTATGAAGGAAGACATAAACCGGTCAGTTATAGAATACAGAAAAAGGAGCTATTTTTGCAGCACAATCCAAAATCTTTTTCTTCAGCCATCATGTGGTGTTTCTTTTTTTTTCTTAAGCCAGACTCCTGAATGATGAGAGCTGGCTTCGTGCTTCATCATTTTCTCTCACAGGAGCAGGGAAGCACAATGTGTTTTATTTCATGTTATTAGCTGGTCTGTCACTGGGTTGCTTCATGATTGCAGGCCTCTTCCTCTTGCCTCATCGTTTTCTGTCCTAGTGGTAAAAGCATGGCAGTGGTGAAGGAAGCAACCAGCCATCAGGAAGGAATGTAAACGCTGTAAATTACAGTAGGGCAGGAGGATCTGTAACCATCTCTTGTTCCCCTTTGTGGATATCTCTATAATTCTAATGGCCCTTGGAGCTGATATGAGAAGGCAGTAAAATTTCAAATAGAATGGACCGTGGGCAATTGCAGCACGTGACTGCATGTGGCTGCACGAGTGCAGATACTCCTCTGTGCTCAGCAGTGGGCAGTGCCAGGCATCCTCCTGTCCTGCAAGCTCTTACCTAGCAGTGTAGGGGGGCTGGAGTAGACTGAGCCTTCTGCAAGGAATGAAGGTTTCCAAGAATGGCTGCGGTGATCCCTGTGCTGCCAAAGGCACAGCTTGGAGTGAGCTTTGTTTGAAAATGCATATTCCTAGTGGAATATCTAGAAAGAATTAAAGTCAGGATTGTCATAGTGAATGAAATGAGAGAGTCACATCCTTTATATGTTTGAGATGTGAGGACATTGCTCAGCTGGAACCAGAAGTAGGTGAAGTCCTTCTATCAGAATTTGCCTCAGTCCACAGTTGCAATGTTTTGTAAGGGCTGCTGAGCTTGTATTCTGCATTTGAAAACCAAATGGCAAAAGTACAGATTATCCAAGCCTTCAGTAGGCTGTCAATTTCTAAAAATGGCCCCAAATATTGGCTACCTTCTGGGTAGCATATCAGCAAGTGTCTGTTTTGAACTTGTCCATGACTGTTTTCATGAACAGAGATGCTTCCACTGTGAAGGCAGTGCAGAACTGTTATAAATGCAGCTATTCAATGGTTTGTCCTTTTTATTTTATTTTTTTTTTTCAGATTAAAATACTTTATACAGCTAAAGCTTTTCTGAATTTCCCAGTTAAAAGAGCCAAGGTGTATCTTTCAGGACTTTGGCTGCTTGTGTATATTATGGCTTTAAAAGCTATTTTCCCTTGCAGAATGGGAGTAATGGACTCACGATTATTGTGCTGTGTAACTGAAATAAATCACAGTTCCTGGCCTGTGCTGTTGTCTGTCCAGAGATGGGCATAGTGGGTCATGGTGGAAGAGAAATCATAACCAATAGTAGAAAAATACAAAGGTTCTGGTCCAGAGGAACGTGTCCATAAACAAATATTTCCTAATGGGGTTCATAAAACAATTGGTTCTGAACTGGTGAAGGGTAAAATTGAGCCTTTATGTTTAGTTTTCCTGGGAATAACTTGTCACAGCAGTTAAGAATTGAAAACTGCATGGTTTGTAAAAGTCCCTCACTTCAATAAAACACCTGTTGTTTGCATCAGAGTGTAATTGTGCTGTGTGTACGTGGATATGTGGGCCTGTAGCACTATCAGTGAAAGGTGCTGCTCTCTTGACTTCTGGCAAGTTACCAACCTTTGGACATAAAACTCAGGGATGGAAAAGTATTTCAAGAGGAACAGCCCAGCCTAGTCTTTGGTGACTACCTGTTGACTCAAAGCAAGAGAGTGGAAGGTCAATCCCTCCGACAGGGCTTCAGAAATAATACTTAAGGACAATACCAAGAAGTAGTACTGCTGTATTGTGTTTAGTGTGACAATTAAAAGATAAGTTGCTAAAGGACTGAGGATCTAAGAAATATCAAATCAAAAAGGAAAGAATTGGTCCAGAACAGCAACACATGATGAGCCATGGTACAAAAGAGACAAGAACCGGTTTTAAATGAGCACCAAAAGGAAAAGCTGCCATTCCTAAAGCATATTATTGAAGCTGTTTGCTGGCAGCACACCATACAGTTTTGCAGCATTGTGTAAGCTTTTAAAGAACAATGCTTTTAGCTTGGATCATAGACTAAACTACTTTTTTATTGTACCTCTGGTGTAACCTCTTTTGCACTTGTCTTTTGAAACTCCTTGCAAGTTTGAACTCCTCCTAGCTTCTCAAGTTAATCTTTTGTCCTCTCAATTGCTGAAATGGACATCCCAGCCAGCAAGAATATTATTTAATTCTTCCCTATGTTTTCCATTAATTCCCTAAAGAACACCAGAAGAAACTTTCATATTATCTCTGTATTTCTCTGTACTTTTGGAAAGAACTGGCTGTGGCAACTAACCCCCAGGCGGATGAGCAGCACTTAGCTAATTTTTTAATTTTTGGATTTTTTATCTTTTCTGCACTGGCTAGAGCTTCTTCTGGGGGAGTTTGTGGATTTTCTCCCATTAAACCAGTCCATAGCCTGCATATCTCTCTGTGTGCTAATTGTCATTAATATCTTAGTAGTGCCCCTGTTCTAGAATGACATATTGTGTTTAATTTTCCTGCCTTCTTTCAAATAGAAATTACTATATTTGCACATAATGTGGAAACTTGGACTCAGTTATTTAAGAGGTTGGGATTGGGCTGAAGAAGGAAGTAGGACACTGTTGTTTTAGGAGTGTGAAAAACCAAGCAATGATTTGGACCTAATTGTAAAAGTGTCTTCTTACCTGTAAGCAGACAATGACTCTGATAGAGGTTGGAGTGGTATCCATCAGATTTGCAACAGATTTATGCTTAGATTATCAGAAGGGGAAAGAAGAAATATGTCTGAAAAATCATGACTGAGCATGACTAAAAAAATGAATCACTTATGTGTAAAAGTCCCATTTAATATGGTTCGCTTCTGAAAAGCAGATGCCATCTTCTAACAGCTTTCTAACAGTTGACCAGAACATAATAACCATTCAATGTTAATATAAACTGTGCTCAGCTACTCAAATTTGATTTTTATTTTCTGAATGATGCAAAATCTACCAGTCATCATTCAGAGAGCTATTTTGTCAGAGGCTTGGAGGAGAGTTATTCCTCATGCTAGTGCACCACTAACACAACTTTCTTTCAAAAATGCTTTTAGAAAGTGCCAAAGATTTGAGTCTTAATTTTGTAAATGCCATTTCAGTCACATTTGTGCTTTTCCTACCGTCATTCAGGAGCTCTTTTGTGCTAGTTGTTGAGCATTCCATACCTGTGGTCAGAGATTGAAGGATTTTTGTGTTTGACTTCTCTACATGTTCTTTTTTTTTTTTTTTTTAATGGTCAAAGGCAAATGCATTCCTAGATTTAAAAAAAGGAGAAAGCCTGGGCCAGTGAGGAGCTTTGGAAACAGGAGATAGAAGGATACTATAGCACTACATATTTTTTGGCTTCCAAATGGAAATGCAGTTCCTAACGCCACAAGCATGGTGGTTTCCTGGCCTGGGTGAGCAGCAATCTTGCTGTGGGCCAGGATCATGTCCCAGGGCAGGCTGTGATGGCTGGCAGGTGGCAGGGGTGGCTGTGCCACATCAGCCCTGGCCAGCAGCCAAGGGAGCCCTGCTCTCCTCCTCACCCAGGCTCTTACCTGCATTTTTCCCTGCTGTTTCTGCTCAAACATGCTCAACCAGGCAATTACACTGGGACAGTGAGTGGAGCATTTGTGATGGATACTGAAAACATGAAGTGTTTCCTTGTGGACGAGGGCCTGTGTGTCTACAAGAACAGCACTTTGAAAAAGCAAAGTAAACTCATACATCCCTTTACATGTTGAAGTCCTGTTAAAAGAAGCTTTTGATGGCCTTAGAAAAGCCAGACTAAGAAGGAAGACTAGCAGAATTATAAACCACCCACAGTTGTAAATCTTGGTTTTGATTGTGTTTCTTTTTTTCTGATCAGCACTACCCACATACTGTAATGTCTGGCAGACCTAATCTTTTCATGTAGCTGACCAATAAAAATAAGTGTCACTATAAGCCATTTAGATTGAAAGGAGAAAAAAAAAATCCCTTTTGTGATAAAATCATTCTTCAAAGTACAATCTGAAGAATTATGTATAGCCTCAAGCAAGTCTCATTGCTTGATCAGACTCTGCAAAGAATGGCTGGGGCAGTTTTCCTGGCCCAGAAATAGAAAAATGATGCTGTAAGTGTTCAGAGAGTCTATCTCCAGCAAAGGGAGGACATCATTCTCTCCATGCCATGAAGGCATGGCACTTTCCCACCTCCATAAATACTTGTGCTTATACTGAGGGTGCAAATTCCTTGAGTTGGTGTAATCTCTTTCTTCCCCCTAAAGGATGAGAAGGATGTTTGGAGAAGCAACGACTTCAGGTGTGACAGTAGAGTCAGTTTTGCTAGGAATACTGAGGATTGATTTTATGAAAGTTAATTCTTCTTCCTTTCAAGGACTGAAGGTTGTATGCAAGGGCATGAGGATATATTGACTGGCTGGGAATGAATGTAGGGTTTAAGGAGTCTGAGCAGCTTTGTGACACCTGTCATTTCTGGAAAAATGAGCCATCCAGAGAAACAGTTTGTCTGCCCTGATGTGCCAAGGAACCTTATGTATTGGCAACAGTGATGGAGTGAGAGTGCAGCAAAAGCTAAGCATTGTGAAAGACTTGAATTTTCATGAGGTACATAAGCAAAAGACAGAGCCGTCTGAAACACAGACCATAGAAACTCTGCTAATTTAGTGACTCTAAGCAGCATGCTTAGTAGGTACTGTACTTCAGGTGTACCAATAACCAAATCGAGAACAGTTACAGCCCACTCAGTTACCTAAATAACCATAAAGAAAGCTTAGGTAGCTTAGGAAGATAAAGGGGGTTTTTTAGTTGTTGTTTGGGAAGGGGGTTTCTTGTTTTGTTTTGTTTTTAATTTATAGTCCTTTTGATCTTCTTCTAACTGCTGTTTTCCTACCAAAAGATGTTTTCTGCTAGAAAAAAATAGAATTTTAGCAGCCTGAGGTCCTGTTTCTTAGAAGGGGTCTTTTAAAAGTAATCTTTTTAGTTCTGTTATCCACAAGTTTGAGAGCTATTTCCACCTGATGGTGGCTTGGGCTGCCTCCTTCTTAAGACTGTAAATCTTGTCCATCTTCTCGGCACTTTCAACACATAAGGAGAAAGTGACTTGTAGTCGTCTCTGCTTGCTCTGCAGACAGTTATCTTCGATATGCTTAGACTGTGTTTGATCTTGTGTCCTGGAATGGGTCTGTTTTTCCTCTTCAGGAGTCAAACTCCATATACCTCTGCTCAGTATCAGACTGGAAGATGGCCAGTGGCTTTCTCTGTTTGGACAGCTTTAAAAATATCCACTTGCAAAGGAAGTTCTGCTGAGATTTCTTCTTCTGACCTACAGACATAAGTCTGCTATTCTTGCCTTCCTTCTGGCAGCAGGGAGGCATGGAGGTGGGTGTAGCAGAATGCAAAGGTATGCATTCATTGAAGCAAAGAGTAGAGCACAGAGAAAGAGAGTACTGCAGGGGTTAGAGAAGAGCTTAGGAAAAATGTAATTATCAAACAAAAAGATACCAAATGCAGCAGTTGTCATGGTCAGTGGTTTTCAGGGTTTTGGTTGGACTCCTGTCCTTTGTGCCTGCTAGTGCAGTTTTTTGCACCTGACTTAAACAATAGAGAATCTAATATCTGGTGGGTTTTTTTTCTTTCCCTGTTGAGTAAAGCCTTCTGCTTTTGATTAATGCTTTAATGTAGAACAGGTGAAAACGAAAAAAAAAAGAAAAAAAGATGGGTGCACATCCCCTCTGTACTGGTACTGTAGGACTGTTGAGATGTGGGAAATTTGTGAGCCACAACAGATGAATGCCTGATATTAGAAGTTTAATCCCTAAACGTTTCTCCTTCATTTAATACTAAACTATAAAACATCAGTCTCTACTCAGGAAACAAAACATACATGAAAACTTAGAATCTCAAAGTTAATGGTTTTGGCATTATTTTCCTAATACAGGAGCCAAGAGTCCTTTTATTAAAAATGCACAGTGGCTATGCTTCTTTTTTTTTTTTTGAAGAACAGCACATTACTTGACTGAATACAGAGGTAATCAAAATTCAGTCAAGTGGGATGACTCTGTGAGTTCTGACATCAAAGGGCAATGTGTTTGATTGATATCAGTCAGATGGCAATATTGTTTGAAGAAATGTAGTCAGAAGACTGGCAATTTAAAGGCTGTAAAAAGTTAGGGGAGATGTGAGTGCAGTGTTCCATACTGATTTCCAGTGTACAAGACTGTGTATTAGACAATTGGAACTAACATGGCAATCTTGTCTCTCAGACACAGGCATCGTTTGAAGGGACAGAGAGGAAGAAAATCAAGCTCCTGCTTTTCAGGCAAGACAGTCAGTGAGGCATTAAAGATACAGTAGTAAATAATTGTTTTGTCATTGTGTTCCTTGCTGCATGAGACCAGGGTTTGCATTTTGCTTGAAATATATATAGCATGTGATATAACTGGGCATTAATAAGCAATGAGCAACCTTTTTTTTCCTTTGTCATATATTTATTTGTAGAATAGTATTGACTTCACTGTCTGCATATAGAGAACAACAACTCTGTTATGTCTTTCTGACAAATATCAAACATTAGCTGTACAGATACAGTTGTTTTTACTTTATTTCCCTGTCTTGTTTTTTGTTTTTTTTTTTTTTTTTTTCTTAATGTAAGTAATGGAACAATGTCCTTTTACAGTAAATGGTTACTTTGCTGAATATGTCACACAGTCATTACTCCCTGCAGGGTTAAAAACAATGCAGAAAACTACCTACAGGATTAGAACATTGCCAGCAAAGCAAAGTGAAAAGGAACTATTAGAATTACTAGAAAACATTTTCCACTGCTGGCAAAAGTACCAGAATTGCATGAAAATGATTATGAAAAATAAATTAGTTGCACAATAAAGCTTCATGGTAAAGAACTGTCAAAGTAGCCACAGAATATTAGAAGAACACAATGTTGAGATAAAAGGGCTAAAGGCTACCAAATAAAAGCTTGATACCATTTGATGTATAAATGCCACACTAGACATAAACAATAACTTGAATTACACTAGTCTTGGAAGAAGAAGCAAAGATATTATTGAACAAATTAGTATATCAAGGTTGTTCTTGAATAAGAATAAAGTAATTCTTATTACTAATAGAGATATGCCTAGAAATCCTGGCTTACAACATGGATCTCACTATGCCAGGTATTGCTCAAAAATAAGGTAAAGCAGTGACCTAATTCCAAACCAAAATTTAGAAAACAGGAGATAGGTGTAGTTGAGCCAGCATCAGTACAGTAGGGTCTCCGCATGGGTGGTTTCTTTATTCTTTCTCTTTGAAGGAAGTAAATCAAAGGAGTTTTAAGAAAACTAGAGATATTTATGGGCTTCTAGCACTGGAGCATGAGGAACAGTTAGAAGGAAGTAGTATATCTTTGGAAATGTAACAAGTAGAAGACATGTTAAAAATACCTCCATTCCATATTTTTACTTATCAGCTTTCTCTATAATTTTTTTTTGTTTGTATCATGAAAAGTGAGATTTGGCTCACTGTTAAAGTGATAGTAATTTACAGGATCACCAAATCATAGAGTGGTTGAGATGTGCTGTCTGGAGCCCATCCAGTCCAGCCTCCTGTTCAGGACAGGACGAGCCACAGCAGGTTGCTCCAGACTGTTGCCAGCTGGGTTTTAAAGATCTCCAGGAATGGAGACTCCACATCTTCTCTGGGCAGCCTCTACTTATGTTTGATCACTCCCACTGTAAAAAAAACCAAGCCAACCAACCAATTTGTTTATGATTAAGTGAAATTAATTGTATTTTCGCTGCTCATCCTTCCACTGGGTACTACTAAGAGTTTGGTTCGGTGGTTTTTGTTCCTTTCCATTGAGTATTTATAGGCACTGCCACTGGGTCTAATTGTGTAAAAACTAAAAAGTTTTGAAGGGACAGTCATCCTTATTTTCAGAGAGTTTAGTTAATGTTGAAAACTCAGGAGTTTTGTTCCTGTTGCCGTCTTCTTCCTTGCTGTGGAAAGCTGCAAACCAAAGAGTTGTTTCTGTTTCTCTTCCTATGTCACTTTAGCCCCTTTCCTCGTCTGGGGTCTGCAGAGGGAGGCTGTTGTTATGAATATCAGCATTTGCCACTGAGGACAGTGGCACTTTGGGAGCTCAGGCCTGGCAGGGTTTGGGTCTGGACACCACAGGAGGGTCTGGATGCAGCCTGGTTGCTGCAGTGATTTTGAAGCCAATGGCAAGGGGCTTGGCAAGTGCCTGGTGCTGGGTTTCTTTTGGATGGTGCTTCCACTTGGGGTGACATTGGGCAGCATGGAGGGAGCAGGGTCCTCGACAGAGCAGGAGCCAGCCAGCATGGATGTTTGCAGCACCCCACAGTTGCTGGCTCACTCCAAGCACAAAATGGATGGGAATAACTCTCAGTAGCTCCTTGCTGCCCAGGCTGGGTGCTGATCCGCTCCCACTGAGCAATTTGGGTCTTTATGCTCTGAGCATGCTGAGTCACTTTGGATAAAAGGCTCATTGCCCCAAAGCTGTCAGTGGAACAAAAATAACCATCATACATAGTGAGTAACTTCTGAAGCACATTAGGGGTCACACAGTATTCTGTTGCTGTTCAAGAAAAGAGAATCCTTCTTGGAGGGTAACATTACCATTTTAGCTCTTACATAGTAAGCTGTGCAATCTTGCCACTTTTGTAGTTTAGGGATATTTCTTCATAACTGTATGGAAATATACTAGCTTGGATTTTCAGCCAGGCAAAATGACTAATGTTGCTGTGAAGAGATTTGTAGAATGTAAGAAACAGGAACTGGTAGCACTGTCCACCTGATTAGTGTTCCATCTTTCAATTCCAATTAAGTGATAGTAAACCTGTTAACCTAAAGTTTTTGTTGGCTCTTTTGTTTGTTTATTTTTTAATCGAAAAAGAAAAAGAGAAAAAGGCAAAAAAAAAAAAAAAAAAAAGGAGTTTGGAAACTCCTTTGGATCTCTAAGCATAGTTTTGTTGCCAACAAGCTGGGGGATGTAGGCTGACATGCATCCTGTTTCTAATAGCACACACACTGTTTCTTTATTTAGAGCCTCTTTACCAGTATCAATTAAACCCCAGTTAAATTTGACACATCTTAACCTTGCGTTGGATCCAATTCATTGCTACAGCAGAACCCATATGGCACTGAGACAGTTGCAGGCATCAATTCATTGCTTATGTAGAGTTACTGGCTAAATGCCAAGCAGTAATCACTGCTTTTTGTTAATAGACATGTTTGCTTTTGCAGTCGTTTCTATACACAGTGCTCTAGATTAATTAGAACAAAATCTGTCATCCATCTAAGAAACAACCAGAACTCTTGGGATTTTTTTGCCTCAGATTTAAAGAGAAATGAGTTCTGCCTACCAAAGGTGGTGGTGGAGGAGAGTTGTTTATTTTATATACTTTGTTTTTTCTAGAATAACCTATTTTGTCTATTCAACACATAAGTATCTGCTATTTTCTTCCATTACTGGTGTTGCATTTTAAAGAAATTTTAACTTGTGATTATACAGTTTTGGCCTCCCGCCCCCAGTTTGGTGCCTGAATAATTAACATAGTTGAGTGAACTACTGGATATTGAAGTCTTCTGGTTAAATCATTAGCAATTTAAGATCAAATTACTTTATATCCAGATCTGTTCTGGCGAATATATATATGATGCCCTATGCTAAGCCTGAAATGCACTTGAGAGTATTTTACCGTGCTAAAATAGGGCAACACTTTTAATCTAGTGCATTACATGATAGAAATATCATAAATTCTTTCACTAGAAATACTTACATTGGTGCCTACTGTCATAAAAGTAGTTTAAGAAATAATTTTGGGGCACATTGTTTAGTCAATTGTCTAGGCTTTTTTATCTCCATAAGGATATTTTTGTAGTGTTTTCTTTAGGTCAACTATTTTTGTTTGCATGAATTCACAGTAAAATTGTTTTGGTTACCCTGATTTGAAAGTAAAGCTTTCTGATACCCAGTTTTTCCATTCAGAAATGTGTCACATAGGACCAGATTAAAAATTTACTGGGACTTTCCACTGGATTTATTAGGGATTGGATGGTGTCCACCATCCTGAGTAAAGACCTCAGACTACTGATTGTCCAACTGCTTGCTTGGCTGTTTCTTGCTAAGGGTTTGAAATGCCCCCATGTTGAAAGGAAGAGATTGTGTTCAGGGACTAATGGCAATTCCAGCTTTCATTTCAAGTAGCAATGCTGTTTATAAACTTTGAGGTATTTCTGTTTATAGAAGTGATTTAATGTGATTTATACGTTAGCAGAGGATCTCATTAACTGCCTCCCTTACTTCTTCCTCAGTATTCCTGATTTATGCCCCATACATGTTACATAAGAAAACGTGTATATGCACATCTGTCCATCTATCTATCCATCTATTTGTCTATCATGAATAGTTTCTCTTTGCACGAAGGGGCAATAAAAACACCTCTATTTTATGGAAGTTATTATCTCTTTCAAAACTTTTTCCTAATGTTGCGTTAATGTTTTAGTATTCCAGTGCTGTTGGTCCATTGTTCGGAAGTACAGCTTTATCAGCAGAATGTGTGGCAGATGGTTTACATTTGCATTAGCCTTCTGGAAAAGGAATCAGCTCCCACCAACATAAGCTTCATCTTTTCTTTTCAAAATTTACAACAAATTCGTCAGAATGGCATTTTTAGAGGAAAAAAAACCCAATCCGACTGTCTTTGAGTTTCCTTTTTGAAGAGAAAAAATGAGTCCTGTTCTTATGCCCTCATCTGCATATATATCTTCCGTCCCCTCCCCCAGTGTTTGTTAAAATGATTTAAGTATTTCATTATGCAAAATGACTTTTATAAAAAGACCTTCCTTTTTGCCCCACAGTCATTCTTAATTTCATTTGTCACTTGTTATAGAGTGGAGTTATGTGAAGCTAGGATATATTATTTGTTCTAGTCTGTATTGGATAATTTATTACATTAAGAAACCAATAATTTTCAAATATAATCAGATTTAAGTTTTTAATAAGATTCATCCTCCCATTCACACTTGCTTAATTTAAGGATATTAAATGTGCTCAGGAATGAGCTGCCTCTCAAAGCCTCATGTGCCTATTAAAGGATTTTATTCCTGATGTGTTAATAGGATTTAATTACATTAGCCCTATAGTCCAGAGACACACTACAATTGTTAAACTTGATAAACTGGGCAAATACATGCTAAAAGAGTCATGGCCAGATCCTCAAAAAGAAAAAAATTACAAGGTGTTAATATTTTAATATCTCTCTATGTAACTACAGGTTTGCATGATGCTGAAATTTTAAATATTGAATGTTTAACACATTGTTAATATTTTTTTCCTCACAAAAAATTAAAATCAAGGCTAATGCAGAAATTAATAAAGCTTTCTATTGAGTGTTTGGATTTGTTTCTTATTTCTGATTCCAAGAGATTAATTTAGATAAACTTTCAGCTTTTCTCTTCTTATGACATCCTCTTGTGTACAGACAAAAGCTGCAGCAAATCATTCTGGAAATTCAGCATACTAAACACTGCCTTGATTTCTTGTTTCCTGTTGCTAATTAGGTTAATGGCACAGTGACAGAAACAGACAACAATGGCTTGGGACATTTTGCAGAGGTGTGGTTGGGGAGAGGGAGAGCAAAGCCAGCACAAAGTGCTGTAGAGTGTGAATGTCGTCAGGGGCTCCTGGGGCAGCAGTGGCGTCGATCAGCAGGGCTGGCTCCTGTGGGAACGCCGAAAGCTCCTCACGGCAGGCCGCGTTCCGGGGCTGCGGACGTGCAGGGCCGGAGGGAGCCACGGGCTCTGCAGGGAATCACGGGCAAGGAGAAAACAACCAGCAATCCGCCATCCAGTCGGACATTTTGCTTCCCAAATTAGATTGATGTGAGTTATGGCACATTTCCATTGGTAATCGCACACACTCAAGGTGTATTTCGAGAAGATTTAGGCCCCAAGTTTTTCTCTTGCTTGCACAGAGCTAGACTTCGGGCCTCTGAAAACATGGTCTAGGCCGCATTTGTTTGGAGGAGCTAAACATGTAAAGTAGGCTTGCATTTCAAAAAAAGGAACTTTCTGGCACTTTTCCTTGCTGTGATAGCCTTGGAAATGTAAACTGATATAAACTGTTTTTCTGGTTTGCCTCTCTTCCTGGCTGGATGGTGACAGGGAAGGTGGGAGATCCCACCTTTGAGCCCTGTTGAATCCCAGCTACCAGTGATGGCACAGCATAAACAAAAGAGCAAGGGTAACTTTATTGGTGGTCAAACTTCCCCTCTTCAGCATCCCAGGACCCTGAACTGGCAGCAGACAATGACTTATATAAGGGGGCAGGTCCCAAGGGGAGGATACAATCTTGAACAAATCAGGAGAATTGGGAGTAAAAACAAGGCGGGGAATACAATGTATAAACCAATAAAGAATTTCAAGGGGGGAGAACATTTTCAGTGAGCTAATAAAGTTTGGAGAAATACAAAACTGACAGGGAAATGTCTCGAAAGAAGGCAGGTTGGGGAAGAGACTGGCATTTAATGAAAGGAGGAGTAAAAAAATTCTGGGAAAAGGGCAGGGACAAAAGGAACAGTATAAGGAAACTACAAAATTACAAATCAAACAGTAAACATACTAATAAAACAAAAACCACACTACAACACTGGGTTAAGCGGGAAGCAGAAGCAGGGCTGTGCCTTGCCCGGCGGGCGGTTGGTGTGACAGCCCCATGGCTCTGTGCCGCTGTTCTGCCCCAGCCTGCCGGGGCTGGAGAGCTGCTGCTCTGCCCGCAGCCTGGCAAGGACAGAGCAGGCTGGCCCTGGGATGGACCTGCAGGAAGAGGCATAGGAGAGTGAGCACAGGCTCTACACATGAGAGAACTCCATTCTCACCAGTCTTGAGGCTCTAAAAAACCAGGTTTTTTGAAAATCCTATTACTCTGGGGATTCCAGCTTGTGACTGAAAACACCCAGACCCACACCAAGGTGGGAGATGGATGAGATGAGCTACAGCTGAGGTCAGCTCTTGTTAAGGCTTAGGCTAGGCTGCCTTTGGACCACCTACCCAGACTTTGGAGCTGTTCAATGTAGGAACTGACTGCGGGGTCTGCATCCAAACCTATAGGGAGGAACTGAGACAAGTTGTGACTCCTAGCTGCCAGACATTGGTTTCCTGCAAGTGCAGGCAAATAAGCATCTGTAAAAGAGAGTCTGAATTACAGGCAAATAATTATAGTCACCTTATACTAAAGGTGGGTTCTGCTTTTTTGTACACTTGTAATGCCTTGTCTGTGTAATTCCTAATTTATGAATAGCTTTTTAAGACAGCATTATGGCTTTAACATTTATAGTTTGATAAACTGCTCAAAAAAAACTTCAGGCTTGGTATCTACTGTTTGAGCAGGATTATTGATTGCTTTGTTTGTCTGCATTGGCATATATAAAAAGCTGTGTGTGTTTATTAAAGACAAAAGATATCTTGCTTAAAGATGATTGCCTGTAAACATGCAGCTCGTCACCATTTATACATATATTCACTTTTTTTTGCCAGCAATACTGTGCTAGGTCTTACCTAATTTGACTTGGGATTTGTGGCTCTGTAGTGTTTTGTTTTTTTTTTTTTTCAGTTAGGTGCCTGTATTTCCTTTCACATGAATCTCCCAGGCATTTAAAGGGATATTAGCTGCCTTGTGTTGCCACTAGAAGCGGAAGCTGAAAAGGTAGTAGCCAGCAGGGATTAGCTGAGTGTGCCTTTGTTGTATCAGATACCAGGAGCATGAACACAGCTGTCTGTCAGGTCTGGCAAGGTGGTTGCCCCACTCTGCCTCCCCACTGCTCCTGGGTTTTGTTGCTCAGTTTATTAATGATAAAAATTGAAATCACACAGGAATTGTGTTCCTGTAAAAAATATTGAGATTTTGAAATTCACCTTTGTTCCTCTTCTGAAGTTTCAGGACTCTTCACTGAAGCAGGAAGGATGGTCACTCAGTGAGACTGCTGCTCCCAGGGGTTATGGGGCTTGTTCTGGGACACTGGGGCCATGCCTTGTCAAATGCCAGAGAAATGCTCACATGAAAAAAGGGTCTGAAACCACATCTCAGGCTGGAAGCAACGCCAAGGAACTAAACCATAAAAGTTTAATTGCAAAGGAAAAACAGGAGACCTGAGAGTAGGAGGATGCATTTCACAGGGACTCCCAAAGGAGAACTGATATACAGTTTGAAAAATAATAGCAGAGCTGAAAAAATCAATGTTCTTGAAAAGATATAATAATAAAAATTAGGAGGTACTTTCAATGGAGACAAGGGTTAGACTATGACATGAGCAGAAATAGGTCACAGTGCACACTGAAATATAGAAGTGGGATGAGTTTCATAGCGTTAAGTGTAAGGTCCTCTGGTGTAGGTGTGGTAGGGAGAAGAGTGAAACCTTTGTGGGGACATTTGTGATGAGACATTATAGCCCCAAAGGAAAGATTCTTCTAGGCTGAGGCACGTGGAAAAGACACAAGCCTCCTCACTCCCTCCAGGCATGCGTCCCATCCTTGTAAAATGTAGCCTGGCGTGGGAAAAACCAGCAACCTGACATGCCCTGCTGGTAGAGTCTGTTGGCAAGCACTGCAGTCTTTAACACAGTTTTGAATTTACTCTGCACATCCTTTTTATATCCACTGATGCTTCTCTCTAATGCCTCATATGTTGGTGGGGAGGAGTATCTATTTGCACTTGAGATGCTATTGTTATTCTCATGGTCTGTATCACTCACACTTTACTTCTCATACTGACAAGATGAATTTACCTCTCATCCTTTCAGTGCTATTTTTTAATTGGCTTGCCAGGCTCCTGCCTGCATGTCCTGCATGTCTGGCTCTTTCTACATCTCTTTGTTCAGGCTTCTAGTAGGACCTTACTGGAGTACAGGAGGAAATTCACATTTCAGCTGCTTTTCTCCACATCCCTCCTTGCCATTCCCTGCACCCATCCAGCCTGTCTGGCATGTTTTCAAGCTGATGTCCTCTGTGATGCATTCATTTGTTTTTTCATTTTTCCTGAAACCACTTCAGCTGCTGTTTGGAGTACTTTCCACCTTCTTCTTCAAAGTGGGAACCATCTGGTGCTCTGTTTGGTGTGTCTCCCACAGGATTTGGGTGACAGCAGGAACAAGGGAAGCTCCCTGCATCCTGTGCTGTTGGGTGCCAGGTCAAGGTCGAGCAGAATTTGCTGCTTCTGCCTCCTCAGACCATGTTTGTCACTGGCAAGTCTTAGCTACTCTTGCAGTTGCTTTTGAATTCTCATGCTTCTTCTTTTCTTTCAGACTTAAATTGGGGCTGAGGAAAAGGTCACATTAATAACAAAAGTATTAATTTCTAGGCGTCCAGAATAGTTCACTTCAGTGCTACCAGGCATTGTGTCGTCTTGCTTGTGTGGTTCATGAACTACATGCTAATTTTCTTTATATTTAATTACTGTCGAATGCCTCCTGTGCTTCAGGGTACAAGCCATCTTCTGAACTAATTAGGGCTTTTTCTCTGAACAGGCTGTTCCCTACAAGTCTACAAAGTGTTTCTTGTGCTTTCCTTTCAAGCATGTGGTAACCGGCCTCTGCCAGCAGTAAATGGATTGCTGGACACTCTGCTCCCAGAGTTCCTCTGTTATTAAATCCACAAATTTACACAAGGCAAACTTAATAAATGTAGAGCGGGCTTGGATCAAATCTTTGGCACTCAGATGTTATGGACTGCATATTGGGCAAGCTACTGTGCTTAAAAGAAAATAAATATATTTTATCTTTAGACAATTACATATTCTTTCATCATAAGAATGCACTCCATGTTAACTCCTTCTAGTCCAGGCTTTATCAGGCAAGTCTTCCTTGTCTTTATGTAAAAGCTGTGCAGAATTTCATCTTCTGTACTGCTTGGTCAGTGATTAAATCAGTGCATGCTGCATGCAAAAATGTTAAATATTATTATTGATTATGCATATAGCAGTCAATACCAATATATTGTGTTTCCACTTCAAAAATTATCATCTTAATTAGCTAATGATTTTTAGTCTGGTTTCTCAACAAAATGAGAAATGTGGTCGCTCTTTCTATCTGACTGTTCTCCCTCTCCCCTGTCCCTGTCACTTCTGAACCTGTTGGGTTCAGACAATGTCAGTCTGGTTTGACTGAGGGTGGAGATTTCAGAGGCATCAAGTCATCATGTGTTTAAATGGGGCATCTGGAAACCTTCCTGATACAGCAGTAGGGCAGCGCTGCGTTAAACCAGATCAGGACTGGAGGCACTCACCTTGGGAAGAGCTGTGTGCAGGAGAGAGGCTTCACTCCAGCTGTTACTCACCAATTCAGAGGATGTTATCAAAACTTCAGCTTTTTATTTATGAAGAGATGATGTGTCCTCTGCTATCTCTTAAGCAGCTGGTATGCTGAGATCATGTGAAGATCCAAGTCATGGTTATCACCTGCTCAAAAGCGAAACTTTGTATTATTTTTCTTTCTCTTGTAGATCAGGTTATCCATTTCAATTAATGAGCCAAACATGCTAGGCTGCTGTAGTCAGTCTTTCAGAAAGAATAAGAGCCATTTAATGTACCAAACATTTGTGATGTAAATGACAAAAAGCTGCCTCCACAGGCAGGACTCCCCTTCGAGAGGGGTTATACCAGGCTTCCTCACGCAGCAGT
Source organism: Pyrgilauda ruficollis (assembly GCF_017590135.1). Classification (NCBI taxonomy): domain Eukaryota; kingdom Metazoa; phylum Chordata; class Aves; order Passeriformes; family Passeridae; genus Pyrgilauda; species Pyrgilauda ruficollis. Next base: position 2,193,233 of record NW_024527710.1, on the reverse strand, counting down.
CACTTTCCACTAGGAGCTACATCTCCAAAGCATTTTTACTGACATAGAAGCATCTCATTTTCTGAAGTTGGGTCATGTCCAAGCATATGAGCTTCTTCAAGCATGAAATTCTACTTGACCCCATTAAGGTTTCCTTGGCATCAGATATGTACACCACAGAGTGGATAATGTTCATAACTCATTTCACATTACCCCCGGGTAGTGCCAGTGGAGAAATCCTGTCTAGTCTAATGCAATCAAAGCTGTGAATATGAGGAAATTGAAACATCTGGCCAAGTTCCTTGTTGTGCCCCAGGAGGTGTGACATGAGAGATTCAGGTCAGAAAGAAGGAGGACAAAGGCAACTCTCTAGGGATGCATGCGCTGCAGAGGACAGGTGTCCAGCAGTGTCACCAGCAGCACCAAGGGGTGCCTTGGCTGTGCATGTCACCTCAGCTAATTTCTTACACTTACACTGAAGTTCAAAGGTACAGCTACAGTTCATGTAAATTTGTCTGAGCTAACCTGAGAGTAGGGATCTGCACACAAATAGGGAGATGCTGTGGGCAGGCAGAGCTTTTCTGGACTAGCTGCATGGATATTGGAGTCCACTCCAACACTCCAGTGCTGTGGAGGCGTGTGACTCATGGACTGGGGTGGGTACTGCATGCTGAGGGAGCCCAAGGGCAGGGGCTCTGCCATGAAGGCACGTTTAAATCCTCAGAGAAACTATTCTCACTACACTTGAAAATTTGTCATCTTTTTATTTAGTGCCCAGATTCGAAGCTTGGTCTTAGCCCCTCAATTTTGCATTGCTGCATATGAGGTTCTCCAAGCTGGTTTCTTACTAAAGGAACAAATATTTTGCTGGAAGTCTCCAGGACACACTGCTCATGCCTGTCAGGGATGTTTTTGCCTATGCTGAGAAATTCTCCTAGTGCTCTTGTTGATTTTGTCCTTATGTTCATAAACATTTTTAGATTCTTTAACTAGAATTTCCCTATACAATATTTAGGGTGATATTCTTTCATTGCTTATTTTTAAAGGAGGAGGCATTGTTCTTTGCCTGCAAACACTGAAGTCTAGAGCCCTGCCATTTCCATCTCCATAATTAGATACCCTTGCCAGAGTTTCAGCTATTGTGATAGACACAGTTCCTTCTAAAACTGCTGAAACTTACTGCATGCCTTGAAAAGGAGAGGAGGGAGAGGGGAGAATGGTGATATCAGACTTCAGCTTTTAAAACCATGACATTTTTTACTGGGTATCTCCTGAAGTGATGCTTTAACAGGGATTGATGACTAGATATTTCTAGTCTTTACACCTTCTAGCTCAGTGGGTTTCAGTACAGAGGAGACCACAAACTTGTTCTCGCACAAGAATGATGATGGACAGACTTGAAAAAAAATAGTTAGTAAAATTGTCCCTCATCCAAGTTTCAGGGAATAATACTTTTACCATTAGTGTTCAGCAGAAGTCACATTAGCTTGGCTGGATGTGATAGCTTAGCTGTATTGCCTTAATTAAAGCAGTTAAACTGTTTATTCACAAAGTGCCAGTGTGTCTAGGATATGTGTTTGGAAAGAATGAAAATCAGCTTTCCACAGAGGACGCTTTCTTTTTGAAGGATGTTTATAGCCCGGTCCCCAGGTATTCTTCCTTTCTGAACACATCCAATTTTTTCAGTTATCACTGGCCGTTCACCACGATGATTGATAACAGCACAAAAACAAATAGTTATTTAACCATTATAAAAAAAAAGCCTTTCAAAACAAGCCTTGAAGAATGGCTCACTTTGTACAAGTAGGATTTTGCTGGGCTGTCTGAATCAAAATTAACCTGCTTCCTTCTGTGTCAGGGAGGATGTAATGGATGGCTCTCAGGGCTGGCAGGTTACTCCCGCCTGTCTGCCTGAAGTTACTCCTTCGAATGTGGGCTAAGTTGACACAACTTGAAATTTACCCTCAGGCAACATTCAGGACCATATTTGATGATTTTTGGGCTCAGTCCTACTCTCTCTGGGCATATGTTCTCACAATAAAAATATGCTCCCCTTCCCTGACTTGACACTAATTGCTCAGCCAAGAAGTGAAGGATTCTGACACAGATTTAAGCACGTACTCGAAGCCATCACTCTTCAGCACAAAAATCAGAGGCAGGTAACACATACTTAGCTGCACTTCAAGCACAGCAGTATACTTTAAATGTATACTGAGGTGCTGCCCTGAGGAAGGATACTTTCTGGGTCCACTCTGTGACCTGTCATTTCTTACCTAGGTCTGACTTGCCAAAAATGATAAGGCAACATGGAGGGATGTCCGTGGCATCTACAACTTTTCCACAGCATCAGGAAAAGGGAGAAGTCTATGATCATCAGTGGGGCACTTTCTGGGATGAGTAACATTCCCTTTTATCCTCTCTTCATCTCCTGGGAGGTTTCTCGTTTCCCTTCTCCTTGTGTTAGCTAGCTGGAGCCTTGGGATTACCACATAATGTCTGGAATCTTTTCTTCAGTGTTTTTATTTAAAGCCTCGAAAATTTACAAACAGAAGTCTAACTCTGAATAGACAACTAGCCAGCCCCATGCTGCATGATTACTAGCTGCACCACAAGGAAGAGTGAATGTGGGAGCCAATGCCTGGAGAAATGTTTTTAAAATATATTTAATTTTTTTTTTTACTTTGGCTTTCACTCTTTGTTTTTAGACTGTCTGTGGTTTTTGACATGTACATTTGGCTGTCCTGAAATGCGTGTGACTCCTTGAATGCTCTGTAGCAAAGATGTGTTTTTGTTTCTCACCACCTTCCTAATCTTCAGCTCTCCTGCCTTTCTCAGTGGGGAGGCTCTATTTTCTCTTGTATCCTGAGAAGTGTCAGCACTGTATGTCCAAGGGGCAGATCCTTGGGGTCCTCCCCATAAGTACCTGCTTTGAGATGACTTCTCAACTATAACTAGTTACTTCAAATTACGAAGATGAAACGTGACTGCCTGTTTTTAACACATTAAGTGCTAACTGTGTTGACCCCATATTATTTGATCTCCTCTATCAGGACTAGCAAGTCAAATACCCTACAGAAGGCTAAGTATATTGCCCTTTTCACTGAAGCTTGCATTTTTCTTAAGAAAAGTAACAACTGCTTGAAAAGTTCTATTCTTCTCCATAAACCCACATTGTTTTACATCACACCACCTTTCATCACTTTTTTTTAAGCTGCATTCTGTATCAAATGCTTCATATTTTCCTCCGGTTTCAAGCAGGGCTGAGAAGTCTGCAATTACCCAGATCATCTCATTTACCCCTGTCAAATATTGACACTAAATATTTAATAGTAAGTACTGATAGTAATGGGTAAAATGTTGAATTGATGGCTGTACCAGATTTCCGGCCCTAATGCAGGCCAGGCAGGCTCTCAGCCCTCACTGTGGTGTCCTGGCAAAGAGCTGAGGGCCTGAGCACCTGAAGGAGACACAGAATGAAAGACTTACCTCCAGTGTGTAACCCCCTCTGTCACTGTTAGCCATTCCAAGTGCATGCTCACTTTTCCTTTAGACAGTGCCTGAAAGCGATTTAGGAATCATAACAACAGCATCATCCCTCCCAGGTGAGCCCTTGGTTGTCTGTGGTGTTTCATGGTTTTAGGCACTTTTACTGAAATCTGGAGCACAAAGCAGATTCCCTTCTGATCAATGTCCCTGGGAGATAAACGTAGGGCTATTCATCAACAGTGTTAGGAGACACCTCGCAAGTGAAGCAGCTGTAGTTGCATCTGTTTGAAAAGTGAAATCAGATCCCATAGGTACTGTGTGTGGATGAAAAATAGTCAGGAGTTTTGTTCTAAGGCTTCCTCCTTTTGTATTTGCCAGGATGTGTGTGAAGCATCCAGCATCACCAAACAGGTGGTGCTCTTTGCATCCTTTCCATGTTCCTATTCATACATTTTTACTGTGATTGCTCTTTCAGCGGCTATCCTCCTTGATAGCTGAACAAATTAAGGCAGTCCTGAATTGAAAGGTCTGCAATCACCAGGTTGACCTATTGTTGTATTACTTTAATTTCTTTGCATGACCTCTGCCTCTTGCATGACAGCCTTCTAGTATATGGATGTTTTGTAGTGGAAAGTTGCTGAACGAGGAAGAAAAAACTGGCCACTCACCTTGAATATGAATCATGAAAAGCGCTCTCAGAGCTGTCTCTTCTTAATTTCCTGTGGTCAGTCTGTTAGCTACATTGCTGGTGGAAAGCCAATATGATCTGTGTTGCTATTTCAAAACAAATGCCTCTTTATCTGGTAAGATTATGTGTTCTTTCAGCTTTCCAAGCAATTCCAACAGGAAATAAAATCAAATGGCATTTTTTTTTTTTTTTTTTTTGCTTTCCTATTATTTTCCCCAGTGTTGGAAGTAGAAATGCTTAAAAATACTTAACACACACAAAAAAATAATAGTAGTAATAATATTATATGGGGATATCTTGTCTGTAAATCAGTGGTGACAGAGTAACCTGCAGTCCAAGCAAAAAGAAAAAAGTTCAAATGGCTTTATTGAAAATCAATGTGTATTTGTAACTGAGGATTGTTTTTTAAATCCTTTGTGTTCATTGCTGGCTTTGTAGTGATGATGCTTGCAGGGAATGCTACAGCTTTGTTTCCAGGAGTTAGTCTTAAATTAGTGGAGCAGGTAACTGAATTTCCTCCATTTTCTTTTTCCACCTGTCCTAACTGCCATCATTCTTGAGTAAAAGGAAGCTGGGCGGCAAATGTTTTTGCAGTTTATACTATTGCTTGTGGCATAGGAAAGTCGGCAAATGGCAGCGGGACACGACTCCCAGTGAATGGCTGGCAGTCCCCTCCCCACCCACAGAAGAGGACATGACATAAAGCAGGAGGATGAGAAGGACTCTGGTGCTTGGCATGCTCCTCAGACACTTGCTCTATTGCCATGGACATAACACTTCTGACATTTTGGTGATGGAGAATTTTCCAGCAACAGCGCAAGAAATGTGTGTACCGGGTGTTTTTATTCTCTGCACAAAAGAGAAAAACGCTTGTACCTCAGCCAGTCCAGGGAGTGTAGCTAAAACTGACGTCAAAGGCAGATTTCCACTAGAACACTGAGTTTGTAGAGGGGCAGCTGAGGTGTTGGTATGTGAATTTTCCCCCACCCCTTACAGAACCAGCAGCCTCCCGCAGAGGCGTGGGGCTCCTGGGAACTTCCATTGGCTGAAAGTCCAATTGGCTCCAGGTGTGAAAAGAGCTTTTTAGGGGTCCCTCAGCTGGGTGGGTCTGTAAAGGCTACCGGTTGTGCTTGAGGCTGCAGCTCCTCGAGCTGGATTATCCAAGAAAAAATAGGTTGCTTGGTTTTTTTTTTTTTTAAGTTCAGTTTTGTATTTGTGTATGTCAGTTATTTGTTGGAGAGCTGTTTTTCAGCGATTTCTACTTCTGTCTGTGTTGGCTTCTGGCAACATTTTTAGTTTATGCAATCTGGTGAGTTTTCAAGGTTGTTTTTCCTCAATAGAGATCTCTCCTGTATTGTTATTCTATCCATGTGCATGCTATAAACTTAGGTGACCTTTTCTATGCGCAGCTATCAGGTACATGTGGATCTCTGGAAATGCTAAATCACAAAACTGCTGTGACTCGTCTGTGTGCTCTGCACAATCTGCAGTGACTGGGCCAAGCTAAGGTGCGTTTTTAGAAACTAATAGAAATTAGAGTAAAAAGTGTTTCATTTAGGGAGTGTTATAATTGTCAAGAAAAAAGACTTTTCTAACCTTTGTAAAAATGCAAGAAGACTGTCCATCTTATCACTGAAGATTAAAATAGGGAATGCTACTTTCATTTGACTTTTGCCTGATTATCTAAGAAGTTTCACATGTATGCCATATGCTTGCATTATTTATACTTTCACATTTCGTTATGTATATATTGCTCCATCTGTGTTTTTTTCCTCTTAGTCTTTACCATTCTACATTAGGATTGTATTTGAATAGAAATGCGTAAAATAAGTTAAAACACCTGTTTCACTACTTGAAGTGCAGCACAATGTATTTTTCAGACAGGAGTCCTAATTAACGTTTTTTTTGCGTTTTCTTACAAGATACAAGGTTATGTATTGAGCATAGAAATGCTATCTTAAGTTATGGCCTACTGACTTGTTAAAACAAGACTGAATTAAAAAGAAAAGTGTGCTATAAGCAAATCAACTTGTGCTATCCTTTGTTGCTTTATTTGAATAGTTTTGCATATAAAGTGGTAGCATTCTGGATATAGTGAAGGCTTTTTGTAGAGTTTCTGAGAATGGTAAAAACCATTACTTTTCACCTAGTATGTGAAGCAAATAGTTTCTCAAAGCAGACTGTTGTTAATTATGTTCTGTGCGTGGTGTGTTGACTGAAAGTCCCTATTACCTGTGCTGCTGTAAAAAGAAAGGATTCTTTAGGATGTGTCCTTCAGCTTCAGAAACCATTCTATCAGCAAAGGCAGTCTCTTTGAAAAGACAAGGGAATGAGAGAGAGAAAAAAGCCAGATACTACTTGATGTGTGTGAATCCTATTCTAGCTGCTTACAAAATACCAGTTTTCCAAAAGGAAAAAAGTTAGAGAAAGCTTTTGTGCTCTGCTGTTAGAGAGGCCACAGCTCATTACCACCTCTTCGCAAAGAGGAATGAATTAAGCCCAGCTGACTTGGATATCACAAGGATGAACATGGCACAGAAAACCAGGAAAGAAGAAACCTAAATATGGTGAATTTGATCTAAGAAGCTTTTCAGGAAATGTAGAAAATGAGAAAAAAAATGTCACATAATAAGTGTTTTTTTCAGTGCGGAGGGAGGGAAAAAATGTTGTTTCTTAGTTAACGTCCTGGCGTGAAACAGTGCTAAGGGTTATAGCTGCTGCTTCACCAAACTGTGAACCTTCTGAAAGTTCCTTTGTGGCTAAAATACTGAGTTCCATCTGATAAAAAACCAGGATTTTACACGTGTCTGTTCTACATGATGCAATTACTTGAACTAGCTGTAAATGGGGTAGATAAAGTATCAGAAATAGTTGAACTGCTAAAATGTGGCATATATGGAGAGCTGCTTAATCCCACTGGGCAAACAAAATAATACTGCTGCTTTTATGCAAGTTGACTGCTGTCTAGACATACCTGTAGCCTCCTAAATCTCTTAGCACTTTTGAAAGTTTTACCACTGCACTCATCAGTCACTTTATATGCGTTAGAAAGCCATGAAATGGCTGTTTAATTATGCAAAGTGAAGGTGTAATTAAATTTCAGTGGAACTGTGGGGATTTGAATATGATGAAAGAAAATGGGTTTAGTTTTACAGGCTCAGTGTGCCACAGAGTAATCACAAAGCCTTCTGATTTTCTTTTTTTTTTTTCATATCTGTATACCTCTGGGGGAAGGGAGAGTTTGGGCCCAAGGTGGCTCTCTGCCTTTATGCCAGGCAATATGGATGTATGCTTAAAAAAGTTAGATGTTGCCAAGCATAACTGAAAGATATTTGTTTTGCTCTAGAAAAGCTGTCAGTGCTGCTAGTATGCACATCTGGAACTCCTTGAAACCTGGTAATAGGAACAGTGACGAAGGCCCAATGAAGAGTCTAAATAAGCAGCTCTACAATACAACATTCAAACTTAGAAGCATGAAACTGGACACCAAAGCATGAGGACTGAGAGTACAATACTGCCAGCGTGAGAGCTGCTAGCTCGGCTGCTCTGGCTAATTGGGCTGCTTGCCTAAAAATGGATGTAAGGGATTGGCTTTTCCTTGATACTGGCAGCTTTAGAGCTTCCTCTGTCAGCCTTCTAACACGGAGCTGGCTGGTTGCTTCTGTGTGCTGCTTACCATGTAGGATAGTGTGGCAGAGATTTGGTTTCGCTTTCTTTTTTCTGATTTAAGACCCATTTTTGAGAGGACAAATTGAAGCCAAAATTTGTTTAAAAATTGTTTGAGATTGTTGATTTCCAGCCAACGGAGTGGAGAGTGAGGAGCAAGAAATGGTTGAGAGAGAAGGAAAACGTGGTGGAATGCAGCATTTCTCATCTAGGTCAGGCTCTCCTGAAGGATGCTTAGTGCTGGTGGGCTGGTACATGCTGGCTTTTCACTGTCTTTAATACAATGCTATAATCTTGAAAAATAGAGGAGGGGAGGTGCTTTTTACAGTTGTGGATCGGAGGCACAGCTCAAGATCCCTCTATGATGTGGTTGTCTACTATTGCAGCTATATTGTACAGTGATATATGCACCTGGCATTACATAGTTGTTAAGGGCAGATTTATAGCTAATATCATGACTCTTATTTCTTATAGTGTTGTCTGATGGTACCTGTTGAGTCTGAATTTTTCAGCAAGCTGTCTGAATTGAGCTGGACTCCTTTTGTTCTCTCCAAAAAAAGTTTGAATGTAATTCGGCCATTTCCAGAGTGTGCATATGTAGAAAATGGCTATTTTTTTTTTCTGTTTCCATCTTTTGTGGGCTCTTTTGTGGTTTGTTTTTTTAAATTATTTTTTTCCCTTTGGGATTCGTATACTGTTTTTCCCCTTAAGTCTCTAAATTATATGTCAAGAATTCAGTTCTATTTGGATGTAGTCACACAGCCCCCATAATTGTTTAAGCAAATGTTTTGGAGATCCTGCACTACAAATAACTGGTGGGTAGACAGTAAGTGCATATGTCAGGAAAGACTTCCTGGCCTTGGCACCTCCTGTGCCACTGCAAAGCCCTGAGGTGACATGCAGCAAGAAGTTTCCCTTTGCATTATCTGTCAGTTGAGGAGGAAAATTACATTCATCAGGGATACCCTGCCTTTATTTCCTCAGTACTGCTTCCCAGCCTCACCCGTGGGCTTTTTGGGGTATGCAGGTATTTGTCTTCATTCTCTCATAAAGCTGCCTGAGCGTTACTGGGTGGTGTTGGACTCTCCTCTGAGAGAGCTGGCTCCTGAAGTCTGAGGAAGTTTTGACCAACTTGTTAGGTAATAGCTGTGGTATAAAAAACCATTTACTGACTTGCCTAGTGGAGCTATTTTCCTTTAGAAAAAGGAGCGAGGCTCCCCAAGGATAGGTGAAATTGAAATGCAATTGCAGAGGAAAAAGATGCTTTTTGAGACAAAACAGCTGTTTTCCTACATTCTTTTGAGGTAGATGACTGTGCCTCTTTAGGTTTCCCATAATCTTTCTAGACTACAAAGTAAGGCAAAGGAAAGGCTGAAACCAAAGTGGTATGAAGTTACTTTAAAAGATGTGCTAGATGTACTTGTGACACTCTCACTGAGACCTGAAATGATGTTGAGAGGGAGGGGTAGTAACCATCAATATCACAAAAATGAAACAAAGAAAACCCCCAACAAGAGGAAATGGTTCCTTTCAAAAAACACAGCTACTTATTTATTCTAGATGTTTTTGTCAACGTTGTTGCAATGAGGGAAGGAGGAAATCCTAATGGTTCATTTGAATTTATTTATTTGATATTTTGAACAGTTGTGTTCCTCTCTTTAATGATTAAACTTCTGCACACTTGCACACCTTCCTTCATAACTGCCCTTGGGTTTTTCCCCCTTCTTTGTGAGAATATCCTGAATAACTTATGAACTGAACATTTTAAATGATTTCTGTCACTTTGCCAGTGCTGTGTGGTTCCTTCACCTTTTCAAAAATGTGATGTTATGAGAACTTGAGGTAGCATATACAGTAAACGGGTGATATTTTTCTGTCATGCGATTACGCTTTGAATGAAAATCTTTGGTGCTTGTGTATGCATGAGCTGTAATTCCTGCAGGGAGCTTATGGCCAAGCTTGCAGATGACTAAATAGATTTGTTTGCAGAAGTGCTAAATGGGTAGATAGCAAGACTTCCCACTTGGCTCTTGCTCGTCTGATTTTTTTTTTCTTCCTTTCAAGTATTATTTTTCTCTAGAATACAGAGCAGGCCCTTGTTAATGTTTTCATCTCTGTTTGGGCAGGCTCTCCAAGAGTGACCTTATAAAAGAATCATCTTTAATTTCTATGAAAAAAGCTTGTCTACTAAGGAAATCAGTTGGCTTGAAGAGTTGTGATTTTATATAGCTGAGATCCATGAGAGAATGAAAAAAACTCAAAGTAGTACAAGCTATTCAGACTTAAAACTGTAATAAAAATAGTTTGTCAGCAACAGGTGTTCCTTTCACACTGCCAACTTTCTGTTTATTACACTGTGTAGGTCTGTTGCTCTTGGAGCTTCCTAGTAAAATGAACAGGATATTTTTCTCCCTGAAATCAGTATTCTGATGAAATCTGCAGACCAGAATAGATGAGGGAGTTGATCTTACCTTGTCCCTTTTCCCACAGGCATTGTTCCAGGGTCTGTGTTTTTCTTGCAGTGTGTGAGGGTTGTGTTAAAACACAAGAAAGGGGAAAGAGGGGTTGAGGTAGTGCTGGCTGTGGGGAGAGATGAGAGGAACTCAGTACTGGAAGAGTGGGCCAGAGGGGAAAAGGAACTGAACGTGTTTTTTGTTAGAAATGTCTTACAGGGGGGAAGCCAGAATAAGCAGTGAACAAGGATTCTCCCCTTTCTGAATTCTGAAGAAGGAGGAAAAATTAGTGATAAACTCTAGTACATGAGCTTATAGTCTATGGGCTAGCATGTTCAGTGACATGAAAGCCCATCTTTATAAAGTCAGAGTGCATTTCTGGTTTGGTCTGTGGAACCACTAAAGGCTTTATACTAATGCTGTTACTGGGGGCAGCTGCATTATAGTACTGCTTATGTATTTATTCACTGTACTGACAGTTACATTTCATGTAGCAGCTGCTGAAGCCACGAATATTCAGCAAGGATGAAATGTGATAAAACTTCAAAGAGGTTTTCTTCTGCAGTATTAATTCTTTATGTAGGAACAAATAGTTTTCTATTACTATTTTTAACTTTTCTATTTAGTATTATCAAAGAATTCATTAGCTACTGATTAGTGTCAAGTTCACTTTATAGCATTTGCTTTTCTTATATATGTATCTGTTCTAGATTTGTACAACCTAAATTCAGGAAAGTTATTAGTATGATAGCAACAGCCCACCTCATGTTATGAACACTTTCAGATTTCCTTAATTCCTCTTAGTGTAATGAGGACTTAGCCTCTGGGCACAGGGAAAATCCAAGTGGAGTATACAAATGATTTAAGAAACTCTTGGCATGTGCAGAAAATGGTATCTGTTTTGGAAGGACTATTGATTGCGTCTACTTTTTAGCTAAGCTTTGATGGGGAAAGGGCAAACTGTATCGTGCAGGATACCAATAAGATTCTCAGGTTAGTGAGCAAATGTGACCAGAATGTCTGTGGCTTAAGGGTCTTTATTCTGCTGTAATTTTTCAGTGTAGTCTTTTTTGTTGTGCGGGAAACTAGATCAGACATACCTGTGGGCTGTGTAGGGTTTTGGGGTTAGTGGGGTTTTTTTCTTTTGTCCTTGTTTTGTGGGTGTGTTTTATTGGTGGGTTTTTGTCGTTGCTTGTGAGTTTTTACTTTGGGGCTGGAAGTAGTAACTTGTATGGCTGTAATTGAAGGTTCTGGGTTTGGTTTCTGCTGGCAGCTGTGCTCTCATGAGCAGATCCAATACATTTGATCACCAGTGTTAAAATGTCTTTGCCTGGGCTGCCTTCAGCCTGGCTGGGAGTTTGTGATGTGGTAGCCAGACGTGTGCTAGCAGGGACTTGTGGTGGCTGACCCCAGACAGACCTGCTCCCTGCCTGTGACAAAGCTAATGGTGCAGTGGCCAGTCTGCTTTTGGGAACTGACTCTGGAGTAGAGCACAGACAGTTTGTCATCTTTTCTCTGTCTGCAGGAGGAGTTTGGCTACTGCCCAGCAAAGAGCAACACTTAGAGAAAAGGGTTGTTTGGCCCATTTCCGTTAATGGTGTGTTGCATCCTTCACTTAAAAATGAAACTGTTCTCTCTTAACTTTGAAGAAAAGTGTCTATAACTTCTGGTGAAGCACCAGTACTGGCCTCTGGACAGTAAACACATGCTCCAAGTTAATAGATGCTGTATGTATAATCAAATCTTGCCATAAGTTGCTTCCAAAGGCATCTCAGGCTTTCTCACAGTTGAGTACTGGTAGCTCTGAGAAAATACTTTGATTTGGGATTTGCTGCCCATGATAGAGAAGGCAGTATTGCTGCTTGCATTTTACATGCTGAAGGTTGCTGAAAAGCAGTGGTGTTTTGTCTTTAGTGCATATACATAGGACACCAGTAAGGTGACCGAAATGAATACTAATGTACTGTCTCAAGATGTTGCCCTCACATTTCTCATTTTTTGTGAGCTATTAGATAGCTGTACTGATGGAAAACAAGCTGCTATATTTAACTGTATTTTTAATATATATCAGTAACTGACATATGTTTCATGTTTAGCTCTAATTAACAGGTTTCCAAATTTATATTATGTAGCTTTCTGTAAGTATTTATTTTTGTGCAGCACATGGAATGTTATATTCACAGAGCTGGTCAGAAATTTTTCAGCAAAACAAATGCCAGAAAGTGGCAATTTGTTGAAACTTTCTTAGGGAATGTGGAATTTTTAATGAAAAACTTTTTTCATGAGAAGCTTTGACATGCCTTCAGTATGGGTTCTGATCTGAGGAAGAAAGACTGCTACGCTGGGGTGTAGGAAACTGAAGGAGCTGATATGGGATGTGCTCCTTTAGGCAGAGCAGGGAGTTGATCCTGGTGAATCTTCTCTCTTTGGCTCATTTACATCCCAGGAGGGAATGCAGAAATACTAAGTCTCAAACAGATCCCATGCAGATCTAATCACAGTAAAAATTAAGCTTCTGCAAGTAATAAAGCCCCTGTTAGGGCTGTTGTTCTGTTTGTAGGACAGCCAACACTGAGTGCTGCCCACAGAGCTCATGGGCAGTACCGGGCACCTGGAACCTGCCTCTGACTTCATGTGACAGTCCTGGCTCCTCCTGCAGCTCAGCCCTGCTTTGGAAACCAGACCCAGCCTCCATGCTGGGATAATTCTGCATGAGGGGGCTTCCTCCGGGCCAGGAGTCAGGGGTGGAATAAACAATGCAGTCTTTTGGCAGTCTCTTTGAAGGTATCTGGGGGAAAAGCCATGCCCCAACTCCTCCCTCCTCCCCACTGTCCCAAACCTCATGCTTATTTAATTCCTTTGAACATTGGATATCAAACATAAAATACTGCATCTGCTTGCCCTCATTCACACTGGTCTCAAAGAACAAATTCACAGGAGCTGGTGAGAAGCTTGCCAAACCCATTTGTCTACCTAAAGGTTTATAGGATAAAGGGACATAAAAACATATTTCTTTGCTTTTCAGGTCATGATCTGTAAAAGGCAGCTGCCTTTGCTGATTGCTATCAGATCCCAGGGAAGGGCTGCATTCAAGGAAGGTGGGACAAACTTGCAAGATGTTTGTGAGTCTCCATCCAATAAAGCAGTCTTGTTCTTGCAGGGAGTTTGTGACAGAAGTGGTGTAATTTGCCTTGAGTATTTTTTTTCCCTTCTTTAATTCCTAACAGAAATAGCTGACATTCTTTCCCAATAGAGAAATTTCTTAGAAATTCCAAGTTTGTCTCCTCTAACACCAGGTGTTTCTGCACTGGGCCAATTGGAGCCAGAGCTTGATATGCCTGGGCTGTGTGAGGTGTTCAGGAAGGTATTTGTTGCCTTCACTAGGCTATGGATGTGGCATTGCTGCTTGTCATGCTTATTGAGCTGTCCTTTAGCACTGGAGCTGGTAGTTCTACTTTTCTGATACCCCAGGCACGTGAAATAATTTTGTTGTTTGGAACCCTGTGTCTTAGCTGTGCTCTGTGCAGCTGCTCTCTCCTACATGATAAAGGTAAAGAAAGATCAGCATCTCACTTCTGGCTCTCCTACTTGTTGCAGAAGTTTCAGTAAATCATTGCCATATTCACTGCCTGTATAGCATTTGGCTTTTTTTTTTTTTTTAAACTGAGCTCTGTATCTTCGAAATGTGATGCCACGGTTTCCATCATTACCTTCCCTGCATAGGGTCTGATTTTGAAACACACATTTTCACTATGGTGAAACCATCTGCTGCGTGTGGGGAATTAGCAGTACTAGGCATAATGTTTCTTTATGCTATCTAGAAATGTGCCCAAATAGTGCAATATGATCGGGTATAATAAGATTTAAATGCCTGTTCAGCGCATAGATCTGCAGGAAGGCCATTTTCACATCATCTTGCATTGCCTTACATTATGCTGTATTGAATTTCATTTCAGGTTTTGTTTGTTGGTGTCATACAGGACTTGCTGTTGTCATTACCTCAGATACATGTGTTTTTAATAACAGTGTTCTGAATTCAGATACAGTTGAAGCGACATGAGCTGAACCATGAATGTGTTATAAGCTGTCTTGTATTTACTGGACAGTAAAAGCATACATGTGGGTAGTAGAAAATGTGTTGTAAATTCACACATAATCTCCCAGGTGGAAACTGTTTGTGTAGCTGTATCTAAGAGTGGTCAGGAGTTACAATAATAATATTGTTGTTCTTTTCATAAATCCATAGCATTTATAGGGCTCGGAGCAAGCCATATACTTGTTTTCACAATTGCTATTTATCTTTCAAGACTTCTATTTTCATCTTTCCTTTTATTTTGGCATGTCTCATATACAAATCTGGGTGCATTCTTTTCATATGGTATTGAATTACACTTCCATGGGCATCATAGAAAATGTGTGTCCCCCCCTGCCCAATACCTGGTGACAATTTTGTGCCTTTTCAAGCCTTAGGTCCCTTTGAAATATTAATCCCTAACCTGTAATAATTATAATCTGTAATTTGCAGAATTTAAAACTGAGGCAGAGAGGTTATCTTGCTGCAGATGTAGTGATACAGCAGTAAAGCATTAATTAATCATTGCAAGCATCCTTGTAGAACCACTAGAATCTTGTTAGACATCTAAAGTGTGTGTGGCTTCCCAGCTCCCCATCCCTGGATTGCACCAGTAATCTTCAGAGCGTCCCCTGTGTGTTTGCCTTGTGTCCCTGATGATGACTGCTCATCCAAAGTGAGGTATGCTATGCCATTAGTTACGTTTCCATACCGTCAGAACATAAAAACTACTGATGGTGAAAGATGTGGGGACACCTTTTGCTCCCTCCCTCCTTCCGGTTTCTGCAAGCCTTTTGCAAATTAGCGGTGTTGAAAGAAGTCATGAGGAAAGGCAGATGAACGCATGACTGAAGAAAGCTTGAGATGCTGGAAACCTGATAAGCTTCTGATGTCCTTCAGCTTCCTGGCAGGCTTGTAAGGGACCAGAAATCTGTCTTTACTGTTTCTGATTTTATGAAATGCTGTCGGCTGAGAAAATGAATGTTGAGGCCAAAATAATATTAGTTATGAAACACTTTATCTCTCCTTTTGTTCGGGCTGATAGTGTCCAGAAAAAGCAAATGTTTCACATGGATCCTTGGTGTTCTATGCCATCATGTAGAGAAATGTGACTCCATTCTCAGCACAACAGAGCAGGAGTTCTCTCACACATTTTCTGTCACAGATCAGGTCTCTCCATACCAGAAGATTGATGTGCTCTCTAATAATTAAATAGTAATAATTATTATGTAATTATATAAATAGTATCATTTTTTATTAAATTTAAAATAGAATCAATAATATAAAATAATCTCCTTTGATTCTGACCCACTTTTATTCTGTGAAATTATGCTCACAAGAAAAATCAAACCAGGTTTTACTTCCTTTTATAACACCTCCATGCCTCTACTGCAAAACACCACAACTTCTAGCAGGAGTGGGATTTAGGCTGCGGTGTATTACAGTTTCAAATATTCATCTTGGCACCATGCCAAGTGGTTAAAGAACATTTCATCTCTACAACGAGATGAAAGAAATACAAAAATCTAATTGGAATTGGTGTTGTTGAGAGGAGTAGGAGGATTTAAGGCTAATATCTAATAACTACAAGCTATGTTCATCTGCTGTTTGTGGAAATGAAGTACTTGGGAAAAGCAAAATGGCTTCTGAAAGAGCCTTCACAATCATGTATAAAATACAGGTTGAAAACATTTTTATGTCCAGAAGAAAGGCTGGAATCTGCTTTTTGTTGTCTTCATTTGAAATCAATAACAAAAACTGGATTTGCTTGCTAGATTTCCCCAAAAGAGGAGTACTGCAGGCTCTTGAAGTGATAGAAAGATGAGAGAAATACATCTTTGTCCAGACTCTTTAGATTTGTTTGGGTCTGCCTTGGACCTAAGCAGTGTGAAGCGCTGAACATTTCCAAGGGTTTGTGACTTCTGGGCAGTGTTGGCTGGGCCACAGCATCATCCAGCCCTGCTTGTGCTGTGTCTCCTGTCTGTGTGCTGGTGTTACAGCTGGTGAGGGCAATCCAGATGCAGTGCTCTCTGGGCCCCAAGGGATAGCTTTTTGGGAAAGCAGTGCTGTGAACTGGATCATGGTTTCAAGCCCATTTTGTGCCAGCTGCTGAAGGTACATCAAAGTGCTTAGATGTTATCCCCCAGTGGCAGATTTAGTGAGTACCCTAGAGCCAGGAGGGTTTTATGGTGTTCTACCCCTCCCACCAAATTTCCCTGCCCTGCTTCTGCATCCTTCTGCTGCTTCTGCAGGCCTGTGCTGTGGGAAGAGCTGTACGCAGCTTCTGGCTATGCAGCACTTCCAAAGCTAAGTACCAAACTGTCTGGGAAGTGCTGAATTGTGTGCACCCAACAATTCTGGGCACTTTCCTTTAATGTTTTATGACAAAGGATATTATTGAGTTATCTTAAGTTTTGTGACTCTCAGCTGTTTTATTAGAATGGTTTTTAATTTTTTATTTTTTTTTCTAATCAATTTCTCAGTCTGGTAAAGTGGTTGGCCACATACATACCAGTATAAATGGTAATGGTACCCTGACTGACTGGGGTGTAACCATGTAGATTGAATAAAGTTGCTGCCAAATGTATGGCTTGCAAAGCACACACCAAGAACTCTTATTCCTGCAACATCCCAGAGCCAGAGACAGGATGGACAAGATGTGAGGGAAAGAAGAGAGGCAACAAAATGTTAGCCTTGTTGAACAAGATGGAACATGTCTGTTTCGTCCTGGAGACGCAGGATTACATTTAGGACTCTTAAGAGAAGCAACCGCTAAAGTCAATCCCACTTTCACCTAGCAAATGGACAGACTGTCTCTTGGTGACAAAGACCCTCTGACAGGCATCAGAGCAAGTGAAGCTTGCTGTGTCACATTTTGTGGAAAATAAGATTGGACTCATTCTATCAGTCTCCTTCTCTAAACCTCTTTTTTTTTATTTTTGTTCCGCTGCACACCCCAGAGGACATGATGGTTATTGGATGTATTTGTTTGCTGTGTCAGATGAGTGAAAAGTTTTACTCTGATGCTGTGGCTTGTTCTGAGCCCCTGGTAGTGTCTGTTCAGCTGAGGCTCCCGTCTGAGCCTGCGGGGGTGTGCGTCAGCACGTGCAGAAACTGCCCGTGCCTGCCAGGCACAGTGAGAGCTTGCTGTTATTGCTGTCTCATCTCCATGACAGATTTATTTTCTTCTGCGTGGTTGCAGTGACTCTTGCTCATGTTCTGTCCTTATTGGTGTCACTAGCCTCCGAGTCTGATCTAATGCAGGGAGGAAAATCTTTGCTGATGCTGTTGGACTCCTTGGCTTTGTTCCCCTGCTGAATAGCAACTTGAATTTCTTGGCCTCTTGTCCAAGGTCCCACTGTGCCACTCCACAGTATGCCAGGCTGTCGGGATTTGCAGCATTCCCTGCAGCCATCAGTGCCCAGTGCACAGGTGCCTTGCAACTTGCTGTGCTGCTCTTCCACTTCCTGTAGCTCCTTGGGGAGCTTGCTAAGCCTCCAGGAAATTTACAAATTCAGGTTTCCATGTACCAAGTTTTTATGAGACGGTAAATAAACTTGCCATGAATTGCTGCTGTGTTCATGAGCATCCTTAGTGGCTTGTCTGATGTTTTCCTTCCTCCCTGGCCTTGTGTGCAGAAACATTCTGTTCAGAATATTTCCAGTCCTTTCCAGAGTGGGACCTTGGGGGTGGCAAGATGTGTGCAGGTCAAACACACTTCTTGTATTGGTGAAATTTTCTGTCAGTGTCTTGCTAGGGGAGTTTTCCCAAGATTATCCCAGGATGATGGCGGGAGCTCCATCACTTGCTGTAAAAAATTAAATTGAGGCAGTAATAATGGCTGCTTAACTGGAGTGTCTTACACCCAGAGGCTTGTTCTTTTTTTTTTTTTTTTTCCCCTCTCAGTGAACCAGAAGATAAGTGTTCAAAAGCAGACCTAGTCCTGAGCCTGTCTGCAAGATCTTAAAATGGACCCAAAATCCCTTCTAAATAGGGCTCCCTGGCTTTCATTTTAAAGAACATCTGAGCTCTGGGAGTCTGTCACAACCCACGCCCCGGCTGGTTTCTGCAGTCTGGTATCAAAACTCACTGAAGCTTTTCTTTCTTAAAAACCAGCTTTTGGGCTCCATCACAGCCACTTTTGGCCAAATTGAATATAAACTGGTGGTCTGATAGCAGCACAGCCAGCCATGGCAGGGGCTGTAAAGTGACCAGACACCCAGTTTAAAGTACTAAATTAAAATGAAATTGCCCAAGTAATATAAAAGGAAAAGAGATTTTGCTCCTCATGTTCACTGATTCTTTGCAATAAACAAAACTTAAACCAGTTTTGCAGTGGAAAACAGTAATTTAACTCTTTACCTAGTTAATTAATGCTTGCTAGTGCATTAAGTGAAGAATTAGCATTACAAATGATTCTACTCTGTTAGCAAATACACCGATATTGTCCTAGAAAAGCCCTTCTCAAAAAAATATACCTTTACTTTGCTGTTCCCAAATCCTAGAATTTCCAATAAGACCCAGATGGTACTTTAGGTTGTATTTAAATTGACCTGCTTGGTATTTTTCTGGCACTAAACACAAGTTCTTCCCCAGAAGTGCTGCCTGCTCCTCCTGAAATATCTAGGGTAGTGTCTGATGCTGCCAACAGTAAATAACAGCCCAGGTAATGGAATTGGTTCCTGCTCAGTGAAGAGATGTGAAGGAGTTAAAATTTCTCAAAAGTGGACTGTAGATGGAACTGAACTGTGCTGATGCTGAGCCTCTGAGATCTATTAGTTTTGACAGCCTCAGTTATTCTGGTGCTTCTCATCATCTGTAAAGTTAACAAGGGCTGATAAGAGATGATGAGGTACCACACGGGTTTGTATTTCAGAACTCATAAATATCTCACAATACCATTTTTCTTACAATCAGATACATTAATTTGTCGACTGTAGATGTTGTTGAATATTCACTTGGTGCAGAGGTTTAACAAAGGCACTGCAAGGATAAACATTTTTAAATCAGCAGATAGAAGCCATGGGTTGTGCTGTGTGCTCAGCTGTCATGTGTTTCCAAATGCATGTTCTAATTTTACTGAAATTGTTGATTTCTTTGACCTGCTTTCTTCCTTGAAAGTATGATTCATAGGCAACCTTCTCCTCCAGCTGTATTTCTGTCGCTTTTTGGTGTGACTTGGTAATTTCCTACTAGCGAGTCAGATACCTGAGGGTGAATTTAATTTGAAATAAACCTTACTTGGAAGAACAATTTTTACGAGGGGATCAAACAATGTAACATACAATTTTCTCAGGCTGCATGTAACCTGGAGATGCCTGCAACTCAAGTTAAGATGCTCTTTCAAGCAAAAAAAAAATCTGAAATATAGTGTGGACAAACTCTCCAAAGTAGTAGTTATTCTTGCTCCTGCTATAATAAGATGAAGCACACAAATATCACTTGATTAACAGCTGCAGTATTAATTTCCCTTTTTGGTTGCTTGACTCACAGCAAGAATCGTGTCAATGCAGCAGAGAAGCAATTAAATTGATTTTAATCTTTGTCAGAGAAGATAACATGCCTTTTTCTCTTCTCATTTAAATAATTAAAGTTTCAGCAGGTATTATTTCTGGCTTTAAAGAAATTGGTATCTTAATGTAATAGAATCCTTGTAATTATACACTTAATGGATCTTAATAAGTTAATCATGGTTTTTCATTTAAAATGTTTTTTTTTTTACTTATTAAACTTTTATTTGCTTTGATGGTTATGCTTTTAAGAGTGGAAAATATTAAAAAAATAAAGTTCTAAAAAAAGCCTCACATCTTTTTTCTGTATTTCTACATGGCCTTTCGAATTCATTCTCAATAGCTGGATTTCAACGCATGCTTTAAAAATTCTTATCCAGTGAAGCTTTCTGTTATGCTACAGTTAATTATTTTGTTGAAAAAGCTTCTTGTAATGAGGACAAACAAATGCTCTTTTATCTTTGTTGTAGTGCAAACTCCAATTCTGCAGGAGTATAGCAAATATTTCTTTGTCCTCTTTGATCCAAGCTGTTAGGCAGTATTTGGGGTCCTGCAGGTTATTCCCATTAGGCAGGAAAATGGCTGGTGGAGTCAGGTGTGCCTTTGATGTGATGCTCTGTTTACCTGGAGCGTGTGTACAGCCTTTCTCTGCACCCAGTAAGGAGACACTGGCTTGCCTGGCAGTCCTGAGCTTGCATGCTCAGGCAGCACTTTACCAAGAGAAAGATTGTGGGGTAATGACTTGACATTGCAAACTGCATTTATGTATTTTGTTTTGGGTTTCCCCCCACTCCTTTGGAGCAGGATTGCCACCAGTCTTGTTACTTGTTCTGGTTTTCTGGATGACAGAGCCTTAACCCTTCTTGCTGAGAACAAAACAGAACCAACAGCAAACCACTTTTCTCTGAAGCATCCATGAATGCTCCCTTCTCTGTAATGACACTTCATGTAGGAAAGGCTCTAGTAAAAAGTTTGCTTGCCTTTTAAAGGGAACAGATGCCTCAGTCTAGCTTAGGATGGCTGTCTCTGGGAAGACTTGATTCTTGGATTCTGGGACCCCCTGGCCCTTCCAGGGGCTGTAGTGAGCCTTTGGAGCCATGAGTATCTTGTGCTCACCCAGGGCAGGGACTCATTGATGCAGAGCCAACTTTTGCTTTGGAGTTGCAACCTGTATCTCTTGTGATTCTTTCTCTGCTGGCAAGAGAGGGGAAAGAAAAAAATAACAAAGATTAACTACTTTGCAAGGTTTAGTACTAAGGGCTCTGGAAGTATTTGGAAGGTGAAGATGTTTCTATCTGGGGATCTTTACATTTTGAGAATAAAAATAATGCAAAATAACAGTGACAGATCATGTTAAGTTTCAGTAAAAAAAAATCATGAAGGTACAACTAATATACTTTGAATTCTAGAAACAAAAATTGAAAACTCCTGTACCTACTGTATAAATCACTAGAAGCTAGCAAATCATTGAAATGGATGTTTTCCCATATAGTGGATTTGGTCATGCTCTTTGAGAATTCCCATTTGTTCCGTGACCTCAGTAGAAAATATTTGTTTGCGAGTATCATTGTTTATGTTCCTGAATTTGCATTGAAGTCAGTAGCACCCTAATTTTTTTTTTAAAAAGAACTTTTCCCTATGTATAAATTATGGTAGTGATGAGCAACACCACACATAAGCAGCAGGGAGCATACCAGCATCTGATTTATGTCCATGCTCAACAGCAGCTCTGTATTTCTCTTTTTTTTTTTACTGCATATTAAGGTTCTTTTTATGATTTTTTTCTCTTTGTCTAGAAAAATGCTTCATATTTGCTCTTTTCTTTGAATAGATATAAAATTTTTTAAGATACCTTATGTGTGATTTGGAGGCTGTATTAAAGTGACAGATTTCCTTTTCCTTGGATTTCATCGCAGGTGATGCAAAAATTTTGGCAGGGGGTTAGACCTAACAGATAGTAAAACTACATGAGAGATGTTTATATGACTTCAGTGTATCCCTAAATCCCAGAATGAAGTAATAAAAAAAAAAAAAGGCAGGAAAAGCAGAGAAAGTCACCTGTTTGTAGTCTCTTTCAGCCTGGTTCTAATTTCTCTGTGAGTAAAGCTACTGCAATGTGATTGCTGGACTCTTAGGATTTTCATTGCTTTGATTGGTAAAGGTCTTCACATTGTTTTGAGCTCTAGATATGGCTGTGTCTGTTCTTAGGTATGAACACTTCAGGGAGACAAACTGAGTTTCATAAAGCAAATATGCATAGAAAGACTGCTATTCTTTCATTTCCAGTTTTTGAAAGGAGGAATTCCTCTCTTCTGTGTACCAATAACTTGTATGTGCAAGAGCCTGTTGCTCCATGGCTTGGGTGACGCCTCTGTGTTCTGCATTGGTGAAAAAATGCTCATCACTGAACTTAAAATCTGTTTTGTGGGATCTAATACAATCAATTAACTTGGTCTCGTCTCATTTTTATCTTTGTGCCATATGGTGTGTGTGCAGGCAAAGATTTAGTCCAGGCAGAAATTGTATGGAAGAGAATTGCAAACGGGGAAGCAAGGGAGAAACAGGGTGGTTAATCAACAGAGACGGGTTCTTGATAAATACATACTGTTTACCCTAAATAGGGGAAAGATACGTAACAGATGCTGAGTTCTTCAGCATGCTTGGCAGCAGAACACGCTTGATAGCAGCAGCAGTGTGCACAATGCGAGTGGTGTAGCATATAGGAGGGGATAGATACTCCTTTACTAGAACCAAGTTGGAAAAGATACTGCTTGTTGCCGTGCCTACCAAGTCATTACTGGGAGTGTTACAGGCAGTGTGCAGATAAAAGATAATACTGTCTGAATGGACTAGCATTAGCAATTACTGCCTATATTGCTCTTTGTTTTTCTTCTTGTAAAATCTCTGCTCAAAATTATTGCAACTGCTTCCTAGTATAAGATTTTGTAGGGCAAATCTGCTCTTCTCTGTATTCTCAGTTGCATCCTAGGTTTTTGATCAGAAATATAGAGATATAAACCTTTATCTAAATTATTTTTGAGATGTTATTTTAAGAATAATCACTCTTGGCCATCCAGGTCTCTTAAATGTCAGCCAGTGGATATTTACCACTAGTAATACAGTGCACAGTTTATTTAAACTGTTTAGGTGAAGCCTTTGAATTATGTTGTATTTGGTGATGAACACAACTGAGAATGCTTTTGACTTTATTGGTGTATGTTTCAGGTTGATTTCCTTATTTGTATAGTTCTTGCAGTGCCACCTTACTTTTAGGACAAATCTGGAAGCCTTAAACTAGGATCTGAATTTTTTTCAGTCAAAATTTCCATAAGTCTGACCTAAAATGGTTTGTGTAGTAAAAATCACATGGTAGCAAATGCCACTGTCCTGATAGATATTTTTGTTGTATTAGATTTGGTACAACTAGGAACTGATTTGGCAAAACCCCTTCACCCTCCATATTAGTCATATAAAATATTATAATTTAAAAAAATCCATAGGAAATGCCTTAATGACTCTCCTATGAAAAATTTTACTGGCTTGTATATAGAAAACCTTCAAATCTTCATCACTGGGTGTATGTGTGTTAATAATGCTCTCAGTAACCATTGCATGACACACTGTTATCAGATGGCAAAAGACTCTCAATCTTCTTTGTCACTTCATTTGTTTGAATATTTTATCTAGGAGTCAGTGATTGAAATCACGTGGTGTTTCTGTGTTTGGAGTGTATTATACATTAATGCTTACCTGTAGCTGAGCTGAACAGCTTCTCAAGAAAGTTTAATTTTTTTTTTTCCCCAAAAGCAAATTCAGTTGTCCTGTTAGTAGTATGGGTTAAAAGCATTTCTCAATTTTAGATGCAACGATTCTAGTCTAATAGCAGTATCTTATCTTGCTGCCTTCTACCTACTCAAGTATTTTTAAAATGTGGTTTGATAGGAAAAGGTGTGCATGGTATGGCTGCCTGATGGTGGGAGAGTAGACCTGATGATCCAGGCAGCCCGTACCTATCCTGCCTCCCCAGTGCACTGAGGTTTGGGCTGAATTGTGTCTGGCCAAGCAGTGCAGCTCTCAGCAAGGTGGCTCTGCTGAAAGGGTGCCTGGGCTGGGTGGCAGCTCCACAGGTCTCCATGCCTGTGCAGCCTGGGGCCTATGCTGCTTTCCATGTCGAATGCTGAAGCGTGTCTTGTGGCTTCCTAATGCTCTGTGCCAACCAGCTGAGATGGAGCATTCAAGAGCTTAAACCTAGAAAATTAATGGGTTGACATTTCAGGTGTATTTACCTTTTGTGGCCTGCAGGATACTTACAGCTTGCACAGGAGGAAAATGAAGCTGAAATTTCACATCTCAATTAGGCTTGGTTTTCAGCCTCTCAGGCTGCTGGCAGTGCCACTTTAAAGTAGTACCAACAGTAGGAACATAGTTTACAGTCAGTAAATTTGTGTGCTCCAGACTAAGCATGGCTGCTTTATTTTGCCCTCCTTGTGAAATTGCCCATTGTCAATAGTGTGAATAGAAGGTGTTTAGAGTAGCAGTGGGAGGGTGTCATGTGGTAACAGGTGTGATGAAGGGCAGGAATCTGTTAAAAAAGCCAGAACTGTAGTTGCAGCACAGGGGCCTTTAGGGCATGGTAGTTGGAGCAGTGGTAAGATATGAGCCTCTGGGGAAAAATTAGAGAATGTGTACAGACAGTTAGACTTGCTTTTCCCTACTTCTATTTATTTGTGTGAAGTTTTACTAACAGTCACTGTTTTCTTTGCCTAGCATGAAGGTCTTGTAATTTTTTTGTCCTGCAGTGCTTTGGTAGGGTGGTTGGCAGGGTAAAAGAGTGGGTGCTCCTTGGGAAAGGATGAGTTAGTTGCACAGGAGATGTTGTTGTGTGCAGGGCTGCATACAATGCCTGCTCACCATCCAGCAGCTACACACACAGTGTGATCCACCAGAAGCTGTCTTGTGTGTTCTGGGGTTAGTGTCAGTGTATGCCATGGTTCTGTGACACCTGTTCCTGAGAAGGTCACCCTTGCTTGCGTGTCTGGTTTCTGACACGGCCCTCATTGGCCGAAGCTGCCGAGCCCTACTCCTGCTTTCCGTTTGCACTGCCCCGGCTGGCCCTGTTTCCTCATCTCGCGTGTCCTTGGTGCTCAGTAGTCATGTCTGTCCATTTGGGGTCTGCCAGGCAGGACTCCACAGCAGCTACTCTTTTTGGATAGGACTCAGTAATTCTGTCACTTTGACCCCAAAATAGTCACAGGATACCAGAAGTATCCTGTTAGTTAGGTTGGAAAAGACCTCTGAGATCATGAAGTTCCAACATATGGCCCAACATCACCATGTTAACCAGACATCAGTGCCATGCCACTTCCAGGGATGATGATTCCACCATCTCCCTGGGCATTCCATTCTAATGTTTAATCACCTTTTCAGTGAAGAATTTTTTCCTGATGTCCATCCTAAGCTTCCCCTGGTGCAACTAAAACCTATGTCTCTTGTCCTGTCACTAGTCCTGGACTCTCCCCAGGTTTGATCCTTGATCTGAAAAAGGGTGCTTCACTTATGGATTTGGTTATGCCTCTTCAGGGAGAACAGAGTAATAAAGAATAGAAACCCCCTTTTCTAATGACTTTCTCATTCATAAAGCTTAAATGAAAATGTGGGACTTGCAGGATAGTGAAAGTGGGATCGAGAGTGTGGGCTCTGATTTTACCTTGTAAATCTGTGCTGCATTTTTTCCTGCTATCCTGTTGTGATAATAGTGGTAAAATAACTTTTCTTTCACAGTATCTATATGTCAAAGCTTTGTTTCAATTCTTGCTAGTTCACTTTTGCAGACTTGTTTTCATGTTTGTACTGTAACAGTGCATTTGTACTGTGACAATAACAGAGCCATAACTGGCTGATGGGCAGTCAAAAACCACTGTGGTGACTCTGCAGCTCCACAGTGAGACGTGAACCCCAACTAGTCATCCACAAATAAAATAAAATAAAATTCTGGATTTTTTGGATATAACTCAAATACTATTGCAGTAATGTCTGCAGGCTCATTCTGTATGTCATGTTGTCCACTTTAAAATATACTGCCTTGTATCATAGAGAACATTGTGTGATATGAAATCTTTGAAAACATTGAAGAGCTGTACAGGTGCACCTGGCTGACCTCTCTCACTCCATTCACTATATTTTGTGTCATATTATTTAATCTTTTACTCATCTCCTCACTAGTTAACTTTCCCTTCTTTTTAATTGCTCATTATAAAGTTATTTTCCAAACTTGTAGTACTTTTCATTTACCTCTATGAACCTATTTTGGTTTTGATTTGTATTGTTTTTGTTGTCTTTAATAATTGACTGTGAAAAAATATGGCATTATGCAGGTTTTGGCTGGGGTAGAGTTAATTTTCTTCCCAGTAGCTGCTCTGGGGCTATGTTTTGGATTTGTGTTGAAAACAGTGTTAAGAACACGGGGATGTTTTAGCTGTTAATGCAGCACTTAGCATCAAGGCCATTTCTGTTCCTCACCTTACCCCATCAGTGAGGAGACTGGGAGTACACAAGAATTGGGAGGGGTCACAGCCAGGACAGCTGACCCCAGTGATATCCCAGACCATATGGAGATGCTCAGCACATGAAGCTGGGGGAAAGAGAAGGAAGGAGGGATGTTTGGAGTGACTACACTCAGCTGTATGGTTTTATGGGCATGGTGGAATTTGGTCAATGGCTGCACTTGATAATATTTGAGTTTTTTTCTGACTTCAGTGATTCTGTGATGGTGTTTGTCTTCCCAAGCCATAATTATGAACAATGGAGCCTGGCTTTCCTGGAAATGGCTGAGCACCTGCCTGCCTGAAGTATTGAATGAATTCCTTGCTTTGCTTTGCTTGTGTGTATGGCTTTTACTTTCCCTATTATACTGTTTTTATCTCAACCCACAAGTTTTCTCACTTTTACTTCTCTGATTCTCTCTGCCATCCTGCCTGGGGGAGTGAGCAAGTGAGTGGCTGTGTGGTACTTAGTTGTCAGCAGGCATTAAACCATAACCGGTATAAAGATGAAGAATAATGATATAATAGCTCCAGTTGTCTTCCCTCCTATACAACCTAATGATTATCACTACTGTTGGGAAACGAATTTTCAGAATTTATGGTTCTCCAGGAAAAGAGGTAAGAGGGAAACAGGAGTTGGGGCATGCAGATAATAACAGAAATAACTTCAACAGAGATATTCTTTCTCACCTTGTGTCTTATCTAATTATGACGTGATTGTCTGCTGTTCTCTGGTATTTTACTGCATGGGCAGGTGAGCCCATTTCTGAGATTTAACAGGTCACCCATAAGAAAACATAGATTAGCCTGAGCTTTCTTCTTCTTATTAGAAAACTATACTTGCTGGGTGTTTGTTGAGGGGTGCTCACATGCAAGGAGGCAGGGGTCTCAGCTCTCACTGACTTCTGCTTGGCAGATTCTTGAACAGCAAACTGAATGAGTTATTGAGAAACAAAGGTGGCGTGCAAGCACAGTGCCCAGAATAAGAGCATTTTATCTTCCTGTAAGTATGACTTCAGCATTCTAGTTTTGGAAGTCTAATTTAAAAATAATTCAGTGCTTCACTGTTTAATTCTCTTGTGCTGTTGATGTGGGAGACTTCAGAGCAACAACAAAAAAAAGGTAATAAAAGCAGACAATGGCTTTAGTTATGTATTGTGTATCATAAATATTTGTGTCTCTGACTGGTTTCATTTTAGCTGGCTGAGGAAATATAACTTGCTGAAGGCGGTTACCTTTGTTCAAAGCCAACTGAGACAGCACCAGCACTCAGTAATTACAGCCATACAGTTTCCAGGAGACTCCTTCTTCACCAGACCTGTCGTCTCATGTCCCCATTTGTAACACTGTTCATTATATTCAACCTGCTGCCATCACTCCAGAGCTTTCAAAAGGTGTTCTGTGGGCGATCGTGCTGCAGGACGTGGATAATGAAATAGTTAGACGTGACTTGTATTATAATCGGCTCACCTAACTTTCATTTGGCTTGAAAAGTAGACTTAATAAAAGCAAGAGTGAAAGGCATTTTATGTTTTTAATAAGGAGTCTCATGTGCTATAACCTGCCGTTTTTCATTGTGTGTCTCTTCTCATGGTTTCTTTTTGAGGCACCTGACAGAAGAAGAGCAGTGAATGTCTCTTAATCTTAAAGCTTTTTGAAAAACTGCAGTGGTAATCAACAGTACTCATCAGTAATTTCCAACTGCAGTAAGTGACTCAAAGTTTTTACATCTACATCTTATATTTTAAATGGATAATTATTTGTTGATGGTGAAGATAGTCCTCTTCAGCAAAAACAAAACCAAAATATTTACACACTCTAGAACACCACATCTGTTTAATAATTTATTAGCAATTTTTATTCAATACCTAATAATACATTTTTAAAAATCACCCTACCCTTACAGTATCTCCAGTTGGGCTGTAAAGGAGCTAAAGGAGTTTGTGCTGCCCTGTTATGTGGCGAGACAGAGCCATGCTTCACATCAAGCTTTAGAAATTCATAGAAGAGCAATGAATAGAGACAAGTTCAAACACTGAAAGCTGGGTGTGATGACCATTGGAAAGTAGCTTCCTAATGTAAACCAGAACTCTCTGTTGTAGTGCTGTTACCTTTGTTTGACTAGACAGTCATTGCTACAGGGGAGCCACAGTGTAGCTCCAGGGAAGCCCCATCCTTGCTGCTGCAGACTTGGATAAGCATGTGCACCATAGCAGAGATGGGAGGCAGGATGCAGGTCTGTGGGAAGGATAAATTGAAGGTGAGGTGGAATTGCAGCCACTGTAGGAACTTGTAAATAGATACTTGATTTCTGACGTCATATGCATGGTGATAATAGCAGTAATACAGTTAGGGGGAAGAAGAGCTCTGTGTCCCAAAATGGGCAGCTGTGCTCTCAGTGGAATAGGTTCAGTAAATGCAGGAGTGACTGATGGGATTGCATGAAACAAGAGCTGGCTGAAAAATACCCATCTTGCTCTGTAAAAACCAGAGGTAGTGTTGGTCAGTGGTGGAAAGCTCTTTGAGGGGGGGCAGCTGGTTACCTGCTCCTTTGGTTAAGAACATCTGGGCTTTGGTGAGCACCGTCTTCACCTCCCAGTTCTCTCTCTACTTGTTCTGGCTACAGACCCAGAGCTGTACCACCAGAAATACTACTTTCAGCTCTGACTGTTATGTCATGGTATTCAGTTTTTCTCCTTGTCACAGCTACTAATAAATAAGTAAATTTCATGTTTCCTGTAAACTTCAGACATCTACTTTGCCCCTTCTTCTACTCAAATTTGCCCTAAACTCCAGTTGAAATTGGTGGAACACTCTTCTCCTCATGATATTAGTTGTGCAAAGTATACAGTAGCTTTTTCTCTCGATGGTTTTTGATGGATTGGTTCAGGGACCTGTGTGTCAATACCTTGTGTTTTTAGCTCTGCAAGGAGCAGGTAGCCAATGGCTGGATTTTCTAGGGTGTTTACACTTGGGAAAGGTATGTGTATGGAAGACAAATATCTGTGATCATGCAGGAAATCTTGACTTTGTATATTTATAAATGCCCAGAGAAGTAATCAGAGAAATCTTGTGAGAGCTTTAGACAGAACTAGGAAAAAAAAATCATTACAAATAAATTTAAGAAATTTTTTAGTTAAATTTATTGCTGAAGAGAAGACCTGGAACATGAGCCTTGGTCATGGTCTTTGGAACCATGCTGGCATCTTTTAGCTCTCACCCACCCCCTCTCCCTGAAAACCTATTACTTGTCATCCCTTTCCCACTAACAGTTTCCAAGATTTCCTAAACTCCTTTCAGCTGCACTCAGGTATGACTACTCGCTGACCCTTGTAATCCATCCTGTCACTCACAACCTGTTCTGCAGACCCAGCAAAACCATGTTTTCTCTTCCCTGCTGCAATGCCTTCAGCTGGTGCGGCCCAGCTGTGCCTCGGTGGCTCTTTAACCACATTGACTTGCTCTGACCTCTCATTCTCAGCTTTGCAGTTGTTCTGGTTGGCACAGTATGGTCAGTTGGCAGAGGTGTGGTCTGTTTTCAGTTCCTTTAGCCAGGCATTGTTTGTGCAGTGTGAAAGGGAATGCTGCTTCACTGCATTAAATGATCCAGCTGTTGAAAGAAGTATTTTTAATTACAGGATATTGAATGGAGCATGATTTGTCATATTATGTACTGACTAGTGGATGTAATAATGTTTTTTTCCTACAATTACACAAGTTAATAACATTTCTATTGACTACAGTTTCAGGAAAGGTCTCTGCGGTGGGAGATATTTAGACTGTTGCAGTGACACAAGTCTGGTTGAATTCAGTAACACCAGGATTTAACCACTAACTGACAAATCAGATTAAATTAGATGAAATAGCAGTGAAATTATCAGATCACTTGTACGTTATTCTTACTCTTCCTCAAGCTGCCAAAGCATTATATGATATTTAAATCAATTTGGTAAGTGTTTTTCTTTACAACTGTGACTGTGTGCTATATCCTTTGCAGCCAGAGGTATTTCTGCACCTTTCCACAAGTGGTGGGCAATACCTCTGTGGTAGTATACACCCCTATTTTAAAAATAACAAAATCATATTGGACTAAATCCAGAAGTGCTGTATGTGGAAATGAGTTGTTGCGCATACCCTGTGTAGGAGGACTGCTGGACCTGAAGTGGACATAATTTGCTCTCTTCAGGGGGTTGGTCTGAGTTACTTATGGGAGAGCTAATGCTCCTTGGAAATGTCAATCAGTTTTCATTTTAATAACATGCCTGGTTGAATTCAAAACTGGCATTTAATATTGACACTGTGCATGAACTGCCATGTCATTATACACATGCTAACCTAGATTTATAAAATAATAAAATCATTGTGGTTTAAATTCCCACAAAATATTGATGGAAAAAGTGTCATACACTTAGAAGAGTAGCTTACTTGCTAATGTGTTTGCCATTTTTTACTGACCTTGTTGTGAATGCAACCTTGCTGCAGGCTCCTGCAAATTGGAGCTCTGCTACAGTATTTCTGTTCAGTTAATACCTGCAGAGCCACATATTTACTGGAAGAGCACTCTATTCTTCCTCCCTTCCTTCTGGAATACATTACCCTAATAACCAAAATGACAGTCTAGAATAATACATCTTTATTTATTGATGTATTTCTTGGTTCTGCTCTGTGATAAGAGGCATAGTGATTTCATTCAAGCAGGGTATTACACTGACAATTTCTTTCTACTTCAGTGTTCATCTACCTGAAGGAAAACCAGCCTGAATCAAGAAGAAAGAGTTTCCCTTTATTTGCTGTGCTAAAATAAAGCTGTGCTAAGGGAACATGAAGGCTGCAAAGGCACGCTTTCAGTAGGGGGAGGAGATTCCAGGATTAACACGGTCAGTGTCATATTTTAGGACTTTCATACTCATGCATTATGATACTGCCTTTTGTTAGAATTTGCATACTGTTTCAGTTGTACAGTAATGCTCATAATGTCATTTCAGTTTAAAATGGTTTTCAATTATGAGTATGGTAGGCCTTTTGGGGGATACTGAAGACAGAAGTCTGATTTTCGTAATTTCTGAGCCACAAATGGTGGAAAGATTGAAGGAAGACAGAGTGGTATTCATGTGGTAAAAAGGTGGGGTGTTTTTTTTGGTAGTGCGTTGCTACTTATCTCCTAGAGGTAAAGGCTTAAAACTGGAAATGAGGTTAATTTGTGGCATATCCTCCACTGAAATAAATTACAAATTAAAAAAGAAATTAAACAGCTGACTGGAATTATTCTCCAACTTGGGAAAAAACAAGTGTTGATCTTTGACTGGAGCTCTTTATTTTCAATTTTATCTGATTGTGATATTGGGTAATTTTAGGGATGTCTCTGAATTTTACTGCATCAAATTATTATTTTATTCTTACGGCAACAAGGCCTTCCTTATTAACTCACTGAAATAATCATACTACACCTATGTGTGTGATTGAATGTCAAAGTCTTGATTATGCACTTAAATAGAAAGCCATGCTTTTAGAAAAGGCTGCATGCTCACAGATTCCCCAGCTCTTGACTTGATGTTGTTTTCCCTTTCTTGTCTGGTTTTCAATTATGAGGACTGTAGCTTGGTTCCCTCCTGGAGGAAATTTCCTTTTGTGGTGGGTACAGACACCATTATGCTGGTGAGTTGTGTGTATTTAAGAAAACAAAAATAAGAAAAGAGAGAAATGCTATGTCTGGAAAAAAATATTTGTAATTTGGCCTTGAATTATCAAGCTTTATATAAATACTGTGCGGGGAATTCTACTTTTGTGTTTCAATGTAACAAAGTGGGATAACAGCTAGAGAAAAATCTAAGAAATTTAAATAAAAATAATGTTAAAAGAGCAAATATTTAATAGAAATACACCTCTGAGCGGGTAAAGCCATGTTGCCCTGCAAGGATTCTGTCAGATCAAGGCTGTGAAGAGAAATACAAATGAGTTCTTCCAAGTTGTTTTGGACAGTTTGTATCAGGATCATTGATGCCAACCTTCAGAAGGAGTGAAAAATTAATTTTCCAACATAGTAGAAAGGGAGAGAGGCACTGAAGCTATGACATCTGTGTTTGAATATAAAGAGGACACAGAAATTGAAGAACAGACCTGAGATGCTAAGGGAGGCACAGGGGGATTGTAATGACCTTGTCTCTTGTATTCTACAGTAATGTGCAATTCTTCCCTTCCTGCAGAGATTTCTATTGAAATCACCCATATCTAGACTGTTCTAATAAACCTGCATGTAATTAGTTGGGCCTGAGTTGCTTTCTGAGATTCTCTTTGGAAAGAAAAATGGAACTAGCTGTTCTCAAGTGAAATGAACTTGGTGTTTGATCACAGGATGTGCCGAGTTGGAATAAAAAGTTCAATATTTGATGTTTGGAGAAAAAAATAAAGAATCTTAGAATTGCCTCTGAAGAGAGGAGCAAATTAATTAATTGTTTCTTTTGGATTGGTAAATGGAAGTGTTACAGTGTGTACAAAAGAGAATGCTTTACATTTCTCTTGAAAAGAGCAGAAAAAGAATGTTGGGTGAGCAATGCAGAAGGAGTTCAGAAGCATTGGAATATGTGCTAAGAGTTGAAAGAGGCATTTCAGTTCGATAAGTCATTTATGAATGGCATTGAAAAAAATAATGATCTTTTAAGAACAAACATGTTATGCATTTTGAAGAGGTAACTTTTAAAGTAGTTAAATAGTTTTCATGTGATTAATTGCTTTGGATTTGAAACCTATTAGATATTTTTGCCTTTCTTTTTAGTAGTGTCAAGGGAACAAATATAATGAACATTAAAGGAAACGGCAAGACAGAGTGTGTTTCCCTAATTCTTTCCAAAATTATGTATAATTTTACTAATGTTATTGTTCTGCACCCTCCCAACTCCTCTTTTTACAGATATACATGGATTAATGTGTTAAAATGGAAATTTGATTTAGGGCTAAGCAAACTATTTCCATGGAAATAATAACATTGTTGATGTCCTTTGGTTTGGGAAGCATCCCAGAAAACAGGCAATCCATGTTTTTCTTTAGTCTAGACACAAGACAGAAATAATGATCGCTTTTGCAAATGAGTATTAATAGGAACCTTTGTATTTGGATTTTCATGGATTTTGAACAGCTGCTGTTTATGGGGGGTTGGTGTGTGTGTGTCTATATAAAAATATATTTATATATATACACAGAGAAATAACAAATTTCATTGTGTTCAGATTTTTTTTTTGCCATATCACTTTTCTTAAAAGACCATAGATGTCCATGAAATTTTCTTTGACCATCTTTTAGTCTGCAGACAGTTCACCATAGTTTGTATTCTTAGCCATTTATCTAGTTCTGGTGAAGTAAGAACTAAGAAGCACTGACTATCTAAATGTATATGATCCTGTGTGGGACTAATGGCTTTCTTGAGATGAATCACAAGCAAAAGTCTAAATAAATCGAATCCATTTGAAGAGTTAAGGATAAAGCAGTCTCACAATGAATAGTTAAAATTTGTATTCTAGTTCCAGAGCATCGTGTGCTAGGTTTTACCAGTGGACACACACTGGTGGTGCTGGGAGAGCCAAGAAGTTACACTTCATCTTGGCTAGAAGCAGGGTGGCTAGTGTTCAGTGGGCTTCTGTCTGATTCTCTTGGATACTTGCAAATGGCAAAACTAACTTGAGAAATGTAAATGCACCTTAATCTGGTGTAATTGTTTATACTTTTTTATTAAGAAAAATACCAAAAGTACTGTTTTGCTGTAAGTGATGGCATGGTTTTGTGTGTTTGCAGTAATATGTATGAAACTTATGGACAAAAGGCCATTGTTAAGCCTTTAAAAAAAACATAAAAGATATAAAGGCATTTCCTTAAACGTCAGTGCATGTAAAACAGTATTTATAAAACCTTTATAAATTAGTCTTTACTGATGAGGCATATTCATATTGATGTTCAATTTATTTACCCAGGAGACCAATTTATTTCACTACCTCGCTGTTAACTGTTCCCATTGACACCCAGGTCTGCTCTGACCAAGCAACTGTGACAAGTGGTTTATTGAACTGTGAACGGGCACTGTCTGGCTCTAAACAATGGCTTTATCTAATTATGAAACCCTGTGCACCATTTCAGTCCAGTGTTGTTCGTTAGACAAACAAGATTTTAATGTTACTGAAAAATTAATTTGAGTCGGTACGCTGTGCTGCAGTGAAAGATAGTCTGCATTTTGACTTAATGTGTCTGCATTGTGACTTTATAAGCTGGTAGCTCACATCTCAAGTGAGCTGAGATGTTCTGACTGCAGTTTTTTGGACACTATGAATACTTGAGAGGGTGGAAGTGAACTGCCTTAGAAGAACATATAAAGGAAAGGAAATAACAACATTTATTGCTTATACATTAAATGAATCTGATATTATCAAGATGATTTTTTAAGAATAGCATTGATAGAAGAAAAATAGGTGTACTTGTGGAAAGGAAAATTGGATCCTCAAGAAGTTAACTGTGAGGCTTGGAACTACTAGCAGAAATTGAATAGACCCACTTGGAAAAACCTCCACTACTGTCCCTATTGCTTTGCTAGAAGATAATTGATTGCAATCAAAGCTTTTGTTTTCACCTATCAGTAAGTCAGCTTCTTCAAGAACATTTACCAATAACCATAGAAAGAATTCAGAGGGTTTATTCTACTTTATTGCTATAGTAAAAAAAAAATAATAAGGGACCGTATGTGTATATTACAGAACTGACGAAGAGTGATATGGTAATGTTCTAGTAACATGCATGATACATTTGTGAGTGAAAACACATCTCCTTTCCAGTGAGAATTTGCACAAACCAGTTTGTAAACAAAATTCGCTTAATTCCTCTTTATCACTGAGAACTGTTTGGATTGCTTTTTGAGGCATTGCTTAATAGTCTTGTGTAATTGGTTTCACATGTTAAGTCCCTATTGGTAGTTTCACTGTGATTTTCTTATGAAATATGAAAGTCTTAAAAATTTCATGTTGAATTAATATTAATTTAATCAAATATTTCAATATTAAATTTATTAATATTTCATCTTCTATATAGCTATGCAGATTTTTTGAAAGCCACTCCAGTGTTGTCTGCCAAACTACTTGGTTATACAAAGACTGTTTAGAAATTTCTTGGCTCATGTGGTTTCTGTGCAGTAGTCAGGCTGCCTGGGTCGGTGGTTATTTTTATTCACCCTCCAGAGTGAATATGAATGAGGTGCAGGAAATGGAGAAGCTAAAGAAAGTTTACCAAGTCAGATGGAGTCTGTAGTTTCGCTGTGCCTGGCTAGAATACACACTTAAAAGGAGCCCTGCATGATTTTGCAGGCTAATCTCTGTTCACAGCAGGGTCCGACTTGTATCAAGCCTGCCATGCTTAGGCACCTGGGGGTTGTCACTGACAAGGGGCTGCCAGGGATGGACTGCCACCGATCAGGGCTAAATGAGTCAGTTGCACAGAGCTGATAAAGCCAGAGATTTACTGGAGTAGACAAGCCTGTGCTAAAACAAGCTCCTCTCTCGATTGAAACCCTGTCACTTTAATCAGTCATCTCCCCTTGTCAGGCACAGCCAGCAGAGTGCAGGAGGTGCAGCTGAGGGGTGGCAGTGGCTGGTGGCTGGGCCACTGCAGGGTGGCCTCTCTGCTGCCACAGGACTCTGCTGGGCAAGGGCAGGGTCCTGGCACGCTGCTGGGGGGGGTTTTGCAGCCCAGATGCACTCCAAGAAGTGACAGGTAGTGCTAAAGGAAGACTGTTTTTCCTAGGTGATATGTGCCTTCTGTTTTTTAATACAACATCATTCTTGTGTCCCAGCTGTGCTTTTCACAATCTGGAATAGTCTCCTTGACAATAACTCAGCTCTTCCATCTCTGTTATCTCTATTGCCATACAGAACTGTTGTTGTAAATACGTAGCCGAGTTCCATAACAACATTTTGAACCAACAATCAAGAGGTGACTATTGATACAGTAAAGAATCTTCAAAGTAAGTTTTTTTGGTCCAGGAAATTTCAATTTCCTAGTCTCTACTTTACATACAGAAATCAAAATCCATGCACAAACTAGACATAATGACAAATTGTGAAAATGCATGAAAAAGAGCTTTGACCTTAGAAGCTCCCAAACTGCAACAGACAGATCTACTTGCCAAAGCCAGAGTAGTCTATTGAATCATGTAGGCACCATAAACTTGGCTGAAGCGCTAATTAAGTATGGTGATCTTAAAAGAATTCATGCTTCATCCTGGCAAGATGCCCATAAGGAAAAGATAGATCTGTCACAGTCTTGCAGACTTTAGTAATTAAGGTTTAAAATACTTCTCAGTCTAAAACAAGAATAGTTCAGACAGAGCTAACTGTTTAAAGAGCATCCCTTATGAACTGACGCTGCTTTTCTATTTCAGACTGGCATGTTTTAACTCTTTTTTGTTATAGGCATCTGTGCAAAATGTAGAGGAAAAACAGAAATTAGGATTTCTGAATCTTGCATTTCGTCTCACATTCCAACCTGAGAATTCTGAAGGAGGGGGACCTCCACCAATGCTTTAGTCATATTGCTTTGAGTAGTGACTAAATACGAAATGAAAGGTCAAGCTGATTGCATATGCCCTGACTTAAATAGGATAAACACGTATGTATGATCCCCCAGTATAATTTTGAATAACATGGTATCTTTTTAGATCTCTGAGCTCTCACAATCGATTTTCTATTCAGAAAGGTCAGTCTAGTTTTAAGGGTGCAAGGTATTCAGGGGCCCAAGATCATGAGCATTTTGTAGTGCACTATTAGTCTGTGTTACATTTCTGGAGTAATCCAATACTTGTCTCAGAACAGTCTGCCCTCTGGCATAGTCACTCTGCTGTCATAAGAGTTTAGTTTTCTGTGATCTTGGTGGTATTTAACAATAAGGTCTGAACTGCATGTTTAGCAGAAGCTGTGGGAACATGGATGTCAAATCCATTAATCACAGGTTAAAAAAAAATAAAAAGAAAATCCCCTGGCTGGCCTGTCAACCAAGGATTAGCTGTGTCCACACTGCAAAACCTATGCAAACAACACACCAATTAGGTCAGCTAGTCCTCCTGCTAGTCCTCCTACCCTGAGACTTTTTGGGAGAAACTGCCAGTTACAGCTTACAGTTGTTGAGTCTGTGTGTAGATGGGCGGCTGGAAGACCAAAGGCTACTCCTGTGCAGTGTTTGCTTTCCTCATGCCAGGCTGACACAATTGCGTTAAATCCGTGTCAAACAGCATGTTCCAAGAAGCAGATGAATGCATGAGATGGAAGGGTATCAGCAGCACTCTGATATCAGCTTCTGAGCATGTTTGTTACTCAGCAATTCATTGTTGATCTGACTTTATTTGAAAGGTAAATACTGGGTGTATACATTTATTAAAAGTAATAAATAAGACAAGTTTGTTAGCATGTTTTCTAAATGTTTTCTCATATACTGAAAAGATTAATTTTTTGCAGTGATGATGTGACTTTCATATAAGCATGTCGGAGGGCATGTGAGGAAATCAGGCAAATGCTGCAGAAATTTTGTCTGGATCTGCTGCTTTGGTTTGGCTGATGAAAACAGGCAGTGTCTCTTCTGGTGGGGCCTGGTGACCTGTCTCTGTCTTGTGAGTGATGTTGTGCTGGTGATTTGTGGTGGGTGAATTGAGATGACTTTTTTTTTATCTGGTTAAAAAGGTCACAAAAATGTCTTGCAATCCTCTGTTGTGGAAAAAACTTTTATTTTTCTCTACTGCAGCTCTCAATCAATGTGGCTGTTCTGCATGGTTAACAACATATCTCCAGAATCCTATTACTATGCAAAGTAATTTCAAATTATTTTGCAAATAAAGTGCTCAGACTCGGTTGGATTTCCTGACTTTCTGGAGTTATCTTAAATTCTCAGAACCATTTGGCCCCATTCATTTTCATTTACAAAATTATCAGTAATATGGAAATCAGTGTTAATTATTTCTCTAGCCACTACTGTCAGCACTAGCCAAAAGTGACATTTTAAATCTTTGTCTTATTAGCAATTCTGATACAGAGGCACTCGTTCAGTGTGGTGGTCTATTTCTCTGGCACCTTCACTGGCCTTCTAAGTCCAGGCTGCCCAGGGGGGTCAGTGAGAGGCAGAGCTGGGTGGGATATTCTCACTCCAGTAATAAATGCAGCATCATCTTCTCCCTGTCTGGTTTGGCTTGAGTTTTGGGAGCCTCTCAAGGTGCTTGCTTCAAAGCCTATGGCATTGGTTACTTTGCATCCAGACCCTGCAAATCCTGTTCCCTTCATTAGCTGCAAAGGTGGCAGAATCCAGCTCCAACAAACACTGTGGGTGTTTAGTCTTTCTGGCTTGGGAGCTGGCTTTGGACCAGGATGCTAGGTAAAGGATGTGGGAGACATGCCCAGGTTGTAGCTCACTGCACCAGATTTTGGATGTGTGCCGAGAAGGCCTTTCATTCACTTTTGTCCTCCTGGCATAAAGAATTAAGATTTATATTTAAAATTCAATTATACATTTATTAAAAGGCTGAGGCGGAGTATGAATATGTAAAGTGAGAATTGAAATTAAATGTTATATTAGGGTTTGCTTTAGGGTCTGCGGAATTTGGTGTACCTAGAATATGGCTTAAAAATCTATAGCAGCCTTAATGAGTTTTCAATATACCTGTAATTCTGAAGCTCTTGAGAAAGGTAATAATTTTTCTTTTTTGTTAGATAATGAATGACAGGCCAAGCAGAATAAGTTCAGAAATTTTATATTTTTTCAATGAACCATATATATAGATATAGAGTAAAATGATGACAATGGAACTTGTTTATTAAACTAATGTAGTGATTTTATCACTTCATTCTTGGTATCTTAGTACCTGATATTAGCCTGGAATGGTTGTCATGGTAGCAGAACACACTGTTCCTTTAATTTGACCTTAAGTTCAAGCCTTGCTGTTGTGGCAGAAATGCCAAGAACACCTCCACTTTTATTAAAAAAAAAAATCCTATCAAATACATGCAAAAACAAAAATGGCTGAAAAGGAAGGACAATCTGACATGACATTATGAGGCCAAAAAAGAGAAAAGCTTTATTTTAACTAGGGGACCAAGAAATAAACAACTGTTAGGATGCATTCACTGTTTACAGTGTGTTTTCTGTTTAGGCTGACTTGCTCCACCACCATTAAATTCATTAGTCCCAGCAGAAGTGGCTTCCCTTTAAAAATTTGCGTTTCTTTGTGTTTAGAGGGTCTGTTGAGTTTGATCTCAGAAGAGCAGCATTGACCAAACTGGCCAACTACCAAGGCAGAAAATGGAGGGATCAGAGGAGGTTCAAATTAGGGTCTGGCCAGAGGAGAGCTCCTGCTGGCTAGTGTTTAGGGATTTCTGTACCCTTTCTGTCTAACCTGATCACTCCACATGACTTTGTGGTCAGTGATGTTTTTGAGGCTCTGATCCATAACCCAATGGAATCCATTTGCTCTTGGATGGAGCCCAGAAAATGGAGAAGTTCTTGGTATTGTTGGAGGACATGCCCTTTCCTGAGGCCAGCTAGTGAGATGAGAAGGTAGGAAAGATGATCTCAAAGAATACTCTGGAAGTCAGAGCATGCTCAGATCACTGGAGTTTGAAAACATATTGTGCTGAAGGAGTAGCAGTAATGCTGTTGTAGTATTTGGAGATATTATGGACACAACGTAAATCTGTGATGCAGTGGAAAGGGTAAAATGTGTCCTGCTGCCTTTGTGTCCGTGTGCTGTGCTGCTCTCACTTTGTCATTTTTGCAGCTTCAAGGAAGGTGTCTGCTTCAGATGCCCTTGGTGATCTAAACTGGTCTAGTTTTCAAGAAATGATGAGGTAACAGTTTATAATCTCCATCTTTGAATTTGAGAACTGACAATGATTTAAAAAAACTAAAACCCTCATGACTTGAGCAGACCTAATGAGATCTTGGTGCTGTTCACTGCACAGGAGCTTATGCTCTACACCTGTCCAGAGACTGGGCTTTGCCAAGTCATGCAGCAGCTGCTCTATTTTTGTTATTTATTGCTGCTGAACATCAGCAGGGAGCATTTTCAGAGTGATGTGTGTCATCCATGCTGCAGCACATCTGCACATTGCCCATGTCAGCAACTGTTTGGCTAAATCAAGGTGGGTTGGGTGGCCGGTTGCCTCTTTAGAGTTCAGGGACAGAACTGTGGGAGCTCCTTCATCCATGGAGTACTGTCCTGGCTCATTATGTTGGCTGTTGACTGAGGACTCTCTCAAGATTAAAAGAAATAGAGGTGAACTTCAGCAGTCTGTATTATGTGGACATTTGGGATTGGTGTAAAACTCTTCTAATACCCAAAACATTCTGTCAGGACTGAGCACTGACAGCAAACATGAGTTAAACACTAAATCTTTGATGCATGGTTGTGCTAGAAGCCAAAAATGTGGGAAAAGTGTGCTGAGGGCAACATGGGCTTGGCAGATCCTCAAGGGTTGGCAGACTGGCACTAGAGGACCCTTGGAATGGTGCCCATTCTGCAATGCCCTCACACTGTGACTGGGGCTGGCCCAGGACAATTGGGGTCAGGCACACATCAGTAGTTGCCAGGCAAGTCCATGGTGGTGGAGCAAGTCTGATGTCCAGAACAGATAAATCCTATGGTAATGAAGAAATGTAATCTTGAGTAAGTTTTCAAGGTCATTTACTGCCCTAAAGATTTAGTGGTTCAATTTTCACACTGCTGTAGACTAGAAGCATGAAACCTTTGTGGGTATGTGGTTGGTTCCCCCCAGTCCTTTTTGAGACTTACAACTATTTTGGAGCATAATCAAAAGCTGTGAGTTACTAGTCTGTTGTTGCATTTACTCAGAACAAAATGATAGGGAGAATTGTGTGTCCTGGAGAATTATTATTGCCTCCAAAGAGTGAAATATGAATACAAATCACTTTGCAAATATCATTCTAACATCAGTAATTTTGAGTTGAAGAAAATGCAAACAAAGTATAAATAACCTAATTACTAGCGTTGTTCCTAACGCAAATGATGCCTTGTGAATTCTGATCTTATGGGAAATAGACGGAAAAAAAAGACACAAGTACAAACATGTGAGAGTTACTCTGTTCTGTTGTAGTAGATCTGTTCAGGATTATTTTCCATGCAGTGTGCCCTTTGATAAAGCCAAAACATTCCACCTTAGTCCTCTTTTCTGTGTTTTCACGGCTGTGATACAAGCTTGTGTTTTATTTTACAGTAGCAAAAAAGAGTATGAGCTGAACACCAGTGTCAAACAAAAAAGCATCTCCCAGTGTTGCTTCTAATGTTTCTTTTGAAGATGCCTCTTCTCTTTCCCTCTAAAAGCGAGTCCCAGATTTCATCCAATGAGCTGTACTTGTTTAACCCCTCCCAAAGGGGATGAGCACCCACTACCAAGGATGCAGCCTTTGGTCCGTGGTGTGCAGCTCTGGGGTTGTGGAATTTCGTGGCTGTGGGATTTCAGGGTTGAAGCACACAGAAGACCCAAGCTACACAGTGTGCAGACGAGTATAGGTACTTCCTTTTTTTTCTTTTTCTCCTAAAGTAATGTAAAAAACCCAACCCAAACCAGCCCTTTCCCTTGTTTTCCAAGCCTTCGTTTGATAGCTCAGGCATAGGCACAACCCTGCTGCTCTTTCAGAAGTGCCTGAAGAGTTATTTGTAGCCTTTGCTTGGGTATAGTACAAAAATGACCCTGCATGTTTCCAAACTGCAAAAATCAGAAGCCTCAACATTTTGGTATGTCCTGCATATAATGGAGAAAAATCTGCTCTCGAAATGCTTGACCAAAGATTTTTTTTTTTTAGGATAGTTTAACAAAGGTTTTAAGTGTTCCATTTTTCACCTTCCAAAGTTTAAGTAAATGTTTTGTAAAAGATGTACAGTGGTCTTAAGTATTTCTTAGAAGAATTATTTCTGTTGGAAACTCAGTGTAATGTTCCTTTTTTTGTGTTTTTTTTTCTTTTTTTTTTTTTTTTTTTTTTTTTTTTTTTTTTTTTTTTTTTTTTTTTTTTTTAGCCTTGGGCTGTATTCTAATGTAATTTGTGCTTGCTGGTTGAGGAAAGAAAATTTTGAAATAGATAATGAAGGTATAGTTGGCTCTGAATAAAAAGTTATGGTGTATAAGAATACCGTTTGTATTATTAAATCAGCTTTGAATTTTAGTAAAAGTGAATAAATTAGAATGTATATTTCTTCCTCTTAGTGTTTCTTTATCCATTTAAAGGTGGGTTTTGCCTTCATTTTTTATTAATAATGAATCTTGATTCTGAGTCAGTCTTGACCAAAAGAAGGGCTGGAACAAGAAAAATGCATTCAGGTAATTTTAATTGAAGCAGCTGTTTAAAAGGGAGAAAAAAATTCTTTTGAACTGCTATCTAAATGACCTTTCCTGAGGAAAAAAAAAAAAAGAAAATTCTTTATTAGTAAAAAACCAACTTTCATTTTGATTCTTGTTTTACTTTTTGTTTGCATGTCTTTCAGTTAAAAACTTTCATTAGCAGTAGTCTTTGCTATCATTTTCTTTGCACTCGAATGCTTAAGAACTGTCATACTTAATACTTTCTTCCTTAGATTTTTTGGGGTAGTTTTTATTTAATGTAACAATCTCACATAAACTATAAACACTCTTAATGTAAATAGGCCAGGAGTCAGTTTGACCTAGAAGGTACTGTTGTCTTTAGAAATAGCATACCACATGGTGTAAGGACTAATGCATCATTAAAAAGCATCTGAAGATTGGAGTAAAAATCAAGGAATATAATTTCAAAGTTCTTCCAAAACAGTATGTTCAGTGTAATTTCTGTAGCGTTTTTTTTTGCAGGAAAAAAACTGCTTTTGACCTGGCTTAGATTTTTAATTGTTTGTTTGTCTTGCAGCATCACTGTTCTAGGCAGAAAGAATCTGAAGTGTGTCATGTTTAGGATAGCTCAGGCTAAGAATTCTAATGCTCTTGGTCATTCCTCTGTGTGATATGTGCAAAGGTGTCAAGTAACCTGTGATATCTGATAATAGCACTCCCTCTAAACAGCCTGTGCAAGGAAATTAGAATATTGCCAAATCCCATATGCATAAAAAGAGCGTATTTTGTCTTATCCATTTATTCTTCTTGAAGGTAATCCAGATAATGGCATGTAATGTGTGTAGGTACCTCTTTAAGTAATTTCATTGAAGGTATAGTTCATTCAGAGTGACTAATGTGTGTTCTACTAGAAGAGTTCTAAAAGCATTACATGAACTTTTAAAGCATTACTTCGTTAGTTAAACAAGAACTGGAAATTCAGATTTGTTAATTTTTAACTTGACTCTTTCAAGGTGTGTGCAGGAAGGGAATATGAAATTCAGTTTTCCGTGGCTTTGCTTGATATTGGGAAAACTTTTTATTTCAACACAGCTATTCATCTAATCCTTTTGTTAGCCCAAGAGAAAATTAAATTAATCTTGGTGTGGAGGTACTTGTACAAATAAATTCTGGAGGTGATCAGAGCTCTAATAATTATGGTAGAAGTCAGTTATTCATTAAAATGACCATTTATATCTCCTAATTATTTCTCATTTGTGCAACGTGAACTAGTGGCAGGGTCCAGTCTCTCCGACACAGAATGGATTGGCCACTGCTTTTTTTTTTGGCATCAGCTGCTTTGTTAGCTCCTCAGGGCAGTGTCAGTATTGCAGAGAGGTGTGAGGTGTGACTGCCAGAACCATCTTGATTTTCCGTTTCATTCTCATCTAGTTACCTGATCACTCAGTGGCCTGACAGCGTATCAGGTGATGCACTGGAATCAGTGGTCTCTCACCAGGGGGGTGCCAGGTTGTACACCTCAGATTTAAAAA
Organism: Pyrgilauda ruficollis; assembly: GCF_017590135.1. NCBI lineage: Eukaryota > Metazoa > Chordata > Aves > Passeriformes > Passeridae > Pyrgilauda > Pyrgilauda ruficollis. Next base: position 2,148,980 of record NW_024527710.1, on the reverse strand, counting down.
GAAAAAACATTTCAAATCTGGCATTAGGGTTGATTGGGTCTCTGGTATTAGGAGGCTGGCTAGTGCAGAGTGCTGGGGCTCAGATGAGCTCTGCTCAAATTGTGGCTTTTTCATAGGTATCCTATATATATATTTGTTTTTATTGCTATGACTGTTTCTGCTGACATGACTGTTACAAGGATAACTATGTATATAGTTGAGTCAAGAATATTTTTTTGTCCAAAATAAAGCTGTATTGTTACATCCTGGTGTTTTGGGGACAAATTATAATTTTCCCACTTTAGCTAGAGAGGAGTATAAATTACTCTTCTACTTTTCGTCTGCTTATCTTTCCAGCCAGCCACTGTAGGAGGTAGAGTATCTCTGTGTGTGATACCTCCTTCTTGCTGAAATCCTTAACGTTTTAGGCTTTTTTTTTTCTTTCCCTTAAAGACCATAGTTGTATATAGTGGGTTATACCCAAAGCTGTGTTGATGTTGGCAGAGTCGAAGGCTGAGGTACAGTGGTGCTGCTGCCCACACTCAGGGCCCATCCTGCTGCCTTCAACTCCCCCCCTGGCTTTAGGCTGCATCTGCTGGACCTGGGTCACTGGGTCAGATCAGTCCAAGGGTGTAAGCTGCTCCTTGCACTGCCTTTGCAATTCAGCACGGAAGGGAGAGCCTGCAGCCTCTGACTGTCCCCGGGGCATGGCTGGGTGCCTGTCCAGCTCCCAGCCCACACAGAAAGCAGGGCAGCCACTGCAGCCTTTTGAAAGGGGCAAAAGGTGGGATTTAACTGAGGAGGGTGATCCCTGCCACAGCTCTTGATTATCAGTGGCATTTGTGTTACTGTCCTAAAAATAACATTAGTCAGTGCTGTAGAACTACAGCTGGGGGTGCATATTGCATTGGAATTTCTGAGCTTTTTCTTTTCATTGAAATATATTCTATTAAGGAGTATATTGCAATTTTCTTTCAGCATTGAAGCTGCTCTTAAATTTTAGGTCAGCCACTGTAAGTTGTGCCAGGAACTTAACAGTATAGCTGTTAAGTTGGTGGCAGCTGTCAGCCTCACAGTTTGGGAACTTTTTTGATGGAGTACAAACCTTGAAAGCATTCTACATGCACAGCTCAAAATATTAGTTCTGCTTCTAGGAAAGTGTAGACAAGGATGGTGAAGTTGCCAGCTGTCATTTTATTTTGGTGCTTATTTATTTATAAAGTTACCCTATTGTCATCATGCAAGTGTAGTGGTGGGTGGAATGCTGGCTCATTTTTAGCTGCTTCTTGGTGTTGAAGCTGCACCTGGAGTTTTAAATAGCATGCCCAGTTCCAGAGGAAAGATTTTTACCAATCTCAACAGCCTGATACACTTTTAAACATGGCTTGCATTTTCCATCATGTCGCACAAGTCAACAACAAATCCTAGGTTATTGTACTACAATTAGGCAGGTGTATTGTGGTCGTTAGTTTCCTTTTTCAAGATCCACCATGAGTATATTGTGGAATTTTGCTCTTAAGAATAATAAAAATAAATGTATCCATTATTACCAACACCATTTGCAATTCCTGTGTCCCAAGATGAGAATTCTGTAATAAAAATTAGAGGTTACATGTTTGGGGAAATGAAAGAAATACTAAAATAACAAGAATATAATGGCAGAGGAATATTGAAGCCTCTTTTCTTAAGGAAAAGAGACTTGGATGGCACTGCACTGTTGATATGTCTTAACTTCTGAGGTTGCTGGCCAACTTCGAAAAATTCAGTGGATGTAGCAGGATCTCAAAGGTGTTGAGTTTCTAGAAGTTGTATGAGAATAAGAGTCTGGAGAGAAGAGAGAGACATTTCTAACCCAGCCATGGGAAGAGCAGCAGGGTGAGCTCAGTTACGTGATCAGAGCTTAGAGATTTGGAAGAAAGTAGCTCTGCGAAAGCTGCAGCTGGACAGGCTTCCTCCAAACTTGCTCTCATATTCCATTTCTCTAGGAAATGGAATCCTAACTCAAGACAAGGAGCAGCAGGGAAGCAGGCTATATGGGGCAAAGGTGTCAGTAAGGAGAGAGCCAATCTCAAATGCAGGAGCATGATGCTGAACTTCTTCACACCAGTTTGACTGGTGTCTTGCCTGTTGGATCACTTTTGGTGTAAAATTGAGCTTGTGTGATTCTCCTGGCTCATTCCTATTGGCTCAGATTGCACTGGGTTGGGAAAATACCTCTGTAATGGAAAGCTTTTTTCATGGGAATAATTGCACTATAGTCTGGAGTGGTGCTGAAGTTGCTGCTGTGTGGGGTGGCTCTGGCCCACCCCCTGCTTTATCTTTGAGTGGGGCTACCTGAAGTGCTGGATTCAGCTGCAGGGGCTGGCTGGGGAAGCTCAGCTTTCCACTTCTTTATGAAAACCTATTAGGTAGTTATTACCCTTAGTTTTCCTCTCTTCCTTGCTTTTATTAAAATAGGAGTCATGAAATGACTACCACAGTTAATTTTGTAGGTTTCGGCTCCCTAATAGATCCCCACGTAATTCTGGTACACATCCTCTTGGGTCTTGCAACTATAAACCAACTCTATAGCTTTCACCATGGCAGCTTTTCTGCAGAATCTGTTTCATAAAATGGCCTGTTAAAGGTCTTCAATATTTCCTTATTGTTGCGGGCTTCCAAAGTACCACCCTGAATGGCTTATTATATTTCTGTTCTTTCTTATGCTCCTTAAGGAGAGTATTTTTTTTGTTGGGTCTTGTTCCTCAAGGACAGACTCGCTGTACTAGGCTTGTTATAATTTTAATAGACTTTCCTGTCACTTGTCTTGTACATGGGCCATGAAACTTCAGGAATCTCTAAGATGTAATGTTATTTAAAAAGTGCCTCCTGCTTCTCTAATTAATTGCAATCAGAAAGGCTAGTTGGTGGACACATGGTGTCGCAGCTTCTGTGAAATACTGCCTGATGGCTATAAACACTGCCATATGTTCTCTGTGAAATATTGCCATAATCACTGGCAACAGGAGCAGCTGATAGGAGATGAAGGATTGGTTTTCTTCTGTGTTTTTGACTTCATTTTCAAAATCTGGGAAACGCTTCTTGATCACCTTAGTGTTTTATGTAGTTGCTGCTACCTATAGTGGGCTTGTTTCCTCCTAAAATGTTATTTCTGTAGCTTTTATCCCTGTTACAGCTGCTAACAGCTTCTTTGCATGACATGTCCATTTGCTGAAACCACTGCTTAATCAAAGTTAGCAGTTAAAGGGAGTTTTTTTTTCCCCAAATGAAACAGGTAATCTTGTTATGAAGCTAAATAGTTAACAAATTAATTAGAACTCTCAAAAGCTTGACAGGCACTGAACTGCAAGTTTTCATCTAATGAGAAAGTTCCTGTTCTTCACTATAACATAGGTTATAGGACAATTTTGGACAATTAAATAAACAGCTTAGCTATTTACTGACTCTTGATTGTGAGAAAGTGAAGTCTTCATTAATGTTATATTTCTTTGCCACCTTTCATCATAAAAGGGATGGCTGTTGCAATTTGTAGTAACATCCAGCGGTGTTAATAAAACATTATTTCCTCTGCTAATACAATTTCATTACACTATAGCTGTAGCTTAGTAAGAAAGATCATCTTTTAGTAAAAGAATGTATTTCAAGATTGTTCATTGGCATTTCTTAAAAGCTTTCCTTTGTACGCTTTGCCTCTGACATTGTTTTGAAGACTTTGGCCTCCATTATGAGGGGACCATTCATTAGAGGCAGCAATCCTCCAATTACCTCAAAACAGCTAGAAGTCTCAAAAGACTGTTTCCACAATAAGCGTGATTCAATAAGAGGGAAGGCAGTGCATAAAGCATGTAAAGTGTTTGTGTCTCTGGTTAGAAGCATAGGGTCTCATGGAAGTAAGTGAACAGGATTGATTCTGCTGCTTTTATTAGAATTTGTTTCTTCTGAGCACTGCTTTTCTGTCTCAAATTGCTAATTTTAATAGGGTACTTGCTAGCTCTGAGAAATATTTTGTTTTATTAAAGCAACAAATGGTTTTGCATGTCCCTCTGTACTTCGGGAGTTGTGGGCTATTGAAGCAAGCTCTGTCTTACATGCACAGCTCAGGCTATTAAACTGTACACAGGTGATTGATCTCCTTAATAAAACCCCGTTCTTTAGTAAGGAAAGAGTGATAAACAAATGTACTTGTTTGTCCAGTGCTTCAGAGATTACAGTAACATGAGGACATCAAGAATGCCATTTTAATGAGTAAGTTAGATGAAACACATCAATACAGTCTTCGTTTTAAGCATGTCTGAAAACCAGTATGCGTTAATTTAATTTGATTCATGCTTTTCATTCATTTGTAACACCATGTACATTCTAACAGAAAATATTTTGTACTCAAGCAAAGAAAAGATCTGGCAGGTAGAAGATTCTGGCACTTTCTGCATGAGAATTGAGCCAGTGAGGAACAGCAGCTTTGCAAATCCACTCTCCTGTGGCTTGTTGTGGCTCTGGCTCCTGCAGAGTTTCGAAGGATATGTCACAAGTGTGCCTGAGGGGGTCTGGCTGCAGAACTGTGTGTGGTGTAAGGGATAGCTGGAGAGCTGCCCTGAAAATGCAGGGCTGTACGCATCACCACAGCCCCGGTGCCAAAGATTCTCCGCTGTGAACGTATCAGGTCTGTCTGTTCACGCTGATGTTTTTCAGGAATAACTCTGCTGATGTCAATAGTTACACGGATTTATATCTTTTTTTAAGACAAGTGAGAAAGAGGGAATCAAATCCTCATTTCTTTTGCCATCTACTAAAAAGCACTCTTTCCATGGCAACCCCTGTTTCCATGGTACATGCTGTATTGCCCTTCAGAGAAGCTTTATTAAGAGACACATAGACACGCACACACTGTCATGTGAATGTGGTTGCATTTTATAGCACTCTAAAGGAAAGCTATAGTGAATTGTAATTTTTTTTTTTTTTTTAGTTGTAGTGCTTTTTTCATTATACAGTGTGGTGAAGGATTATTGCTGCCACTGTTTGGCGGTGTCATGGGAGTACAATAAAATGTGGTTCTTTTCACTGTTGTTCAAGGATATTAATCAAACCTCTCTATTTACTAGTACATTAAGATCATTTTCTAAACTCTCTTTAGGTGTAAGTTGGCATACAAAGTAATCAAACTCCTTTTGCAACATTAAAAATAAATATACAGTAAAGATTTTCTGCTCCTAGATTGAGTGTGGGAAATAATAAAGACACTGGCAAATTTGGAGGATTATCTAAAAAGGGTTATTCTAATAAGAAAATGTGATTCCACAGAAATTTGTGTCATCTTTTCCATAATGGCACCTATTAGAAGTTACTTTGGATGTTTAAAATTAGCTAAATTTACAAAAGTCAGACACCGTACCTTTCTTTTTTTGATTATGAAGGTGCAACTTGTGAAACTATTAAAAGTTATATCATTACTTTTACCTTAGGAAGGTTCATTTATAATCATCCTTTTAGACTTTACAGCTCATAATGACAGTAGGTAGAAAAGGTTTCTGGTACTAAGTATAATATCAGTCTTTCTCAGTATGAGCTAATGCATGCTGTAAGTACGTGTTAAGGTGACACAGACAGAAATGTATCAAAATTTCCCTGAATTTTGGAGAGCTGCTTCATGTACTATAATTGTCTGGGACTGGAGTCTGCAGCTACATTTTGAAGACTGTTTAGTGTCTGCTTTTCAAGTGTTCTCTTCAAACCTTGGTCAGAAGATCCGTGTAAAGTGGAGTAAACCTAAAAGTATACCTGTCCCCAGATAGGTTTATTGTCTCATATCTGTTGTTAATTTCAAAGGTAACCCTGATAAGAAAGTCAGAGTGGATCCTCTGTGTAGAAGGAACTTTGTTTGTGGCCTGAGGCTGCAAAGGTAGGATAGTGCTTGCCCTCACTGATGATACCAGTAGGGAAGTAATATTTGAGTTCATATGAAAAAAACCCCCAAACATCAAAAAGCTTGGAGAGACTCTTAAGGATCTGCCACATGAGCAACAGAGTGCAGCTATCAGTACCTCTGATGGTGAGGTTGGGAAAGTCAAAGTAAAGTGATGAGACATATCAGAGGCTTATTTTGGGGAATTATATGTAACCTTTAAAGTCTAGTCTATTAGTCACTAGATATAGTTTATGTACAAATTAGAGGATTTTATTCTGCATTCAGATGTGGTGCCTGTCCTGTCATCAGGAACAGTCCCTTAGCAGAGGTTTCATTAATGTCAATTAATGAGAATTTTATATTAGTATTTTAAATGTTTTTATATTCATTTTTTTAATAGGAATGAAAAGTACTGTTTGAATGAACAGTTTTACTCCTTTAGAGTCAGTCTATAAAGGTTTGGGTTGGTCTTTGTGAAAATGCTGAGGAAGGAAAGGATTAAAATAATATTTTTTTATTTATTTAAATCACCAAATGCATCTGTACTAATACTTTTTGCAGTATTACCCTGCAGCGGTGTGAATGAGTCAGAGAAGTCTGTGATGATGCCTCTCACCAGAATGCTCTGTTAAATTTCATTTTTGGTTTTGCTAAATCTGGGCTGACTCTCCTGAGTGATCAGAGGAGAGAGATAATGCTAACAGTCCTCACTGCTGATACTGCTGAAGTCAAGCAATCCTCATAAGGAGAAAAAGTTGCTTTGTTTCTTTTCCTCAGTGCTGTGCAGCCCTGTCTGTGAAGGGTGCATTTGGCGGCTCGGTGCCACCCTGGGATGGAGCACCTGGCACCAAAGCCAGCTGTTGGTGCTGATGGCCGCAGGAGCTGCCGCACTGCCTGGGGCAGGGCGCGGGAAGAGCTGCTGGGCAGCAGCCAGGCACGGAGGCTGCCGTGCCTTCAGCTGCTCGGGATCTTGCTGTGACACTGCAGGATGATGTGGAATAGCAGAGCTGCCTCGGCGGGTGGGTGACCCAGCCCTGGCCCCTGGGGCCTGCAGAGCAGCTCCCTGCCCAGGCCGGCCGCCCTCCGGCCCGCGGAGCGCTCCGCGGCACTGTGGAGCCATCGCTTGGCCGCTGCTCCCTCTGTGCCGGCAGCAGGGTCCAGGGCCTGGCAAGGTCCAGCCCAGCCTCTGAACACCTGTGGTGGAGGGCCAGGTGTGCTTGCCAGGGTTACACAGACCCTGATGTTCCCTCTGAGTTATCCATGGCAGAGGATTTTGGGGAAGAAGTATTTGTGGAGGAAGATTTCCCCTCTTCTTTCCTCTTCCAGTAAGAGAGAATTTATGGTGGGAGTGAAGAGCCCCTGTGCCCCAGGGCTCCTCTTCTGTTCTGGCTTGTGGTGTGCCTGGGGCAGGGCGTCCAGGCTCTGCCAGACCCCGTGAAGGCTGCCCTGCATCCATTATGGGACCACCTCCACCCCCTTGTTTCCCTCTTCATTCACAGCAATTTTTCAGAATCACAGAGTTTGGAAGTTAAGAAGCAGAAGACATCATTGCTGGTGCTGCAGACACCCAAGGGACATAAAATTACACATGTGCCTTTTACATTAATGTGACTTGCCACCAGGCAGAGTCCCTCAGCGCCGTGAGCGAATCCTCCCGCAGCCTGTGGCCCTGGAGCAGGGTGCGGGCACAGTGCCTGGGGTGCAGCCGAGCAGGCAGCTCTGCCCCGCTGGCAGCACCCTGCCCTGCCCTGGGTGCCCGCCCTGGCACTGGGCACTGTGTCTGCAGCCGCGCTCACTTCAGCTGCAGCGTGGGCTGAAGTGGCAATGCAGTCAATTCTCCATAGTAATAGTGCCCTAATAACAACCCAAAATATGGTTTGTGCTGGATGTTGATAACTAAATGCTTATCCCATATACAGATATTCAAATAATTGGAAATTCTTATAGCCTGGATCCAGTTGAGACTGCTGAAGGATACTTTGATATTCAAGGTTAAAATCAATAGAGTGTGTTTTGATTATTTTTCAGGTGTCTGTTCTGTGTCTAATATAGCATATTTCTGTTGTGGGCTCTCATTTCTGTAAATCTGAGGTCTCCCATTCTTGAATGAATGAAGAGATAAGCAATTGAATTTGAAAGATACTTTATTCAACAGAAAAGCAATTTGGTTTCTGGTTATCAAAGGCCAAGAAGTAAACTTGCAATTGAATACTCAGTATATATAACCCTTATGTTGCCAGTATGCCTGTACCTCTGAGGAGCTCTGGTTTCAACTGTGCTCCCAGGGCCCTGTACTCAACAGGGGTGCCATTCTCTGGCTTGGCAAGCTGCTCTGACATCAAGGTGGCTCTTGGCATCCTTGGAAATGTTACAGGATGTCTTCCTCAGTGTTAGCGTTTCCCACTTGATTTTTGCTGTAAAAAGTCATTAAGAAGAACAAAGAGGACCCACTGTGCCTCTTGAGGCAGAGCAGCAAGGTGCAAGCCAGTGCCAGCAGTAATGTCCCTTTTTTGGGGCCTCTTGAGCCTCTGTGGTGGCTTTCCTCTGGCTGCTTGGTGCTGGGACAGGAGCAGAGCAATCATCAGCTGTTGCTGCTATTTCATAAGCTCATCATAAAGTCACAGGTAGCTGGTGAAAATGAATGTGTCTGCATTTGGCACAGATGCTGTACTTGTGTCTGTAGCATTTTAATGCTGTTGACTTCACAGTTCTGGGAGATGTGGAAAAAAAAAAAGGCCTAGAACGTTGTGTGGGAAGCAGTGGTTGAGAGTCAGTTTGTTTGCCTGGCTGTGTGTCTACATTTGTAATGATATAACTTAGCTGTGGCCTTCAGTAGCATTTTCCTTCTGAGAAGGCTGTGATTAACTATCTTAATTAATTGATTATACATAAAATGTAATTATAGGTGTTTCATACCTTAAGTGTAGTTAAAAAAAAGAAAAAGGAAAAAATATGTTAAGAATTCTGGAATTGAGACAATAATAAAAGTAGCAGCTGGATATGCAGATGTTCATAGTGAGTATAACAGAATGCAGTAACAGGAGAGTTTTAAAGAGGACTTATCTGAGAAAAAAATAATTATGAAGCAGTATAGCTTCACCTCAGCAGTGGCTGGGAGCAAAGGAAAGAACGTCTTGCCTCGAAACTTGAGAATTTATCTGTCCTTTGCATGTGGACTGCAGCTGCAGGTGTTCTGAAGGCACCATCCACATCCAGTGGGGGTGGCAGAAGCCCAAAGCTGTGCCCTGGTTGTGTTCAGTGTGACAGTGATGGGACACTACTGGCTTCAAGTTTTAAACCTTGTTTTTTTTTTAAGCAAAAACTTAAATCAGAGCAAACACTTTTTTGTGGGGAAAAGCTGTTGCAGAATTAAACTACCGTGAGAAAGTCTATATATGATTCTTATCAGTAGTTATTTAATGACTGAAAAATTGTAAAAATACTAGATTTGTGGATTTTTTAAACAGGATTGAAAAAATAATCCATTAACTGGATGTTCTGAATAAAAGGCAGTGTTGCACATCAAATTTGCTTTTAATTAAAATATACCTTTCAAGGTGGTAGCAACAAGTACTAATCATTGCTCTTTTATCCACTGTCACTAAGAATTATGTATAAATGAAGAATTTTTAACACAAGTCAAAACTGCCTGTCCACACTTAAGATTCCTGTTTGAACAAGATAAATATGTTCTCTAGTTGCTTCTTAAAATTCTCCTTAGCAAAATACAGAGACAAAGGTAAAAATTAAACTTCTAGAAATTTATCACAGTGCATAAAAGTGCAGATTTGAAATTGAGATCTGCAGAGTCAAAGGAAGTTGTGCTCATTGAATGTCAAGGAAATGGCACAGAAAGATTTCTGTCACAGGTCCTGTTTGATGGTTCTGTGGATTTTGTGTTATTACTGCTTCTTTGTGATGATCGTATTTCTAATGGATACTAGAAAAATCTAAGTACAATAATATACAACCAATGTAGTGGCTGTTAAAAAAATAGCCAATTTCTAGATCTAGGTATGAATATTATCTTTATATGTGCTGTTAATGTGTGAAGCTGCAGGATCTGAACTTGTGCTGGAGCCTGTAGGAGGCATCTGTGGTGAGCTACAGAGCTGTAAGGCATGGAGGGTGCAGCTGGAAAAGGTCTTAGAGAGATGCAGGTTCCTTTTAGCTAGACAATGTTTACTAGCATTGCCTCAGCTTACAGCTTTGAACTAGTTAATGGAGCACATTCCCTCAGTGCTCTACAGCAAAGGTTTTGGGTATTTTTCAAAGAAAATTAATGCACTTTGCTTACCCTTTGTCAGTGGTAGTTACAAATAGAACTACTATTTCAAGTAATAGTTATAAGCCATTATTTTAATGGTTTTACAAATACCTGGGAGGACAGACTGCAATATTTCATCTGAGAAAGGACTGAATATTAAATAAATGTAACCTCCCATCGGGTCCTGCTTTAACCTCCTGCTGGTTTTGGAAGGTGAATTTAAGAGCTGAAAGCATTTTAGATTAAGTGTTGTTAGGGGAGATGTTCAGTAAGACTTAGACAGCAGATTAGCACTTTGTGTTCACAACAATCCTTTCCCTCTTCGCCTTATCACTTCAAACACAACTTTGCAAGGTGCAGACTTTAACTTTAGTCAGGTATACAGCTGGCTTGTATTGATTTTCTAATAGTTTTGGGTAATAGATTAGTGTATTGATTATTAATAATATTTTTTTCTTTTAGTAAATGTTTTTCCATACTTCTGATAGGTTGGACTGAGAATTAGGATTTGCCCATTAACTCAGAAGGTTGAACTTCTAAATGTAATTCATGAGGCTGGTACCCCATAGAGAAATTTCTCAAGTCCTGACCTGTTTTGCTTTACAAGTTACAAATAGTGAAGTTGTTGAAAATGTTTAACTCAAGACTTAATGCAAGACTTAAATGCAAGCAGAACATTTAACTTCTCAAACCAAAAGGAAATGTTTGCTATAATAAACTATTCCCTATTTCTATGTTATTCCTTCTTTTTGTGGAAAAATACTTTTGGCATCTCAGCTAGGGGTAACAAGGTATTGCTGGTGTGAAATATTTTTGTCCACTGTGAGAAGTAAAAATGAATTGCTAATTGTAGTAACTTTTTTTTTTAATGGTAGTGTTATATAATGGAAATACTTGTCTACATATGGAAAGAGATTTTAGAATAATTGCAAACCATTTTAATACAAATAACAGCAAAACAGCTATTTGAATATCAAGCCCTTTAATTATATGGGGGAAAAGAGAAAAACATTAGAAGTTGTATTTAATGTCTCTTTTCATTCTATATTTCTTTTGACAAAAGAAGGCTATTTTGAAAGGATTTGATTATTCAGCTTGTAGCTGTTATAGTAGACAGACAATCAAAAGGCAGTTTGTCTTTCTAGATGAATTCTGGTTATCAATTATGTCATGCGGACCAATTAAAAATATTTTAAAGTTGTTCCGGTACCTTTATTACAGTCATAATTCAATAAGTAATGAAATAAACTGATAAACCAAGTCAGTGAGAAAATGTCTCCCACTGAAACTAAATTGCTGCTGTCAAAGTCCCTGTTCATTTGGTTCCTCTTCTGATCCACCTGGCCTGCACCTGTGACATGTCTTACAGATTAGTTGGTTTCCAAAATGCCTTGATGGAAACCAAGGGATTTAGTGAGCAACTAACAAATTGCCCCTTGTCTCTCGGTGAGGGGTGCATAGCTATAGGGAAGCATGAAGAGTACCTCCCTGTTGAACTATCCTGGATCAGGCAGGTAGCCAGCTTGTTTTGCAGATGGATCAGTAGTCACAACACTATGGCTCTGGTGTCCAGGTGTTCTAGTGGGTTTTTTTTTTGGAGTTGAGCCAGAAGCCAATCTTTTCTAAGAAAAGAAAGTGATAATGAGTCACTCACAGATGTCTCAAACACACTTAGAAGCTAAATATCTTCCTACTATAGCAATAATAACATAATATTAAGACGTGAAGGCCATCAGCTCAGTCAAATGGAATCAAAAAAGAGTCTCATACTTTCTTTTTCCTTTCCCTTAACTATTATTTATTACTTAGCAATAGCAACCATGATGGGCTAAATGCTTTCTTGCAGCCATAATATCCTGGTCTCAGCAAGGAGTGCATAATTTGACAAATGGATGTTGCTGAGGAAGGAGTGCAGAATGCAGGCAGGGTTTTTCTGATGAGGTGATGAATATTAGTTAAATTGAAATAGTGGGATCAGGGCTGATTTCATATAGCCTGACCTTGCCCATTCAGTGTTTTTTCTTCTCTGTTCTTCTTGTCTGCTTTGTTTCCATGACTTGTTTTCAGCACACAGTGAAAAAGCCTCACAGAGCTGCACTGTGTGTGTCTCCCAGTTAGCTGTGCACAAAGCAGCAGGACTCCAGCGTGGCTGCAGGTGAAGCCTCCACCCTGGCAGCAGCCTGTGCTCTGCTGTGGAGGAAGCAAGTTCTAGGTAGGGAAGCACCTGTTAGGAAAGAGTGGCCGATTGCTCAGATGCAACACTTGTCAGCTGCTGCTGTAGTGTCTTCTTGCAGTGAGGTGCTCCTGTAGCAGGGGCATCTTCAGGGGTAGGAATGTCAGAAGTTGCCATGGGAGCCTGGCTGATTTTCAGGGTACACCAGAGAAGCCTGCAAGGGACATAGAAGAGCGCAGTGAAAGAAGAAAGGGAGTCCTCTCAGAACATCTGCAATGCCACTTAATAGAGGCAGTAAGAAGCAGTAATGAGAGACGGAAGAAAGGAAAACTTGAGCTCTGTCCCACCAGCTTTAAGGCCTACTGTGTAAGATGAGGGAATTTGGTGTGCAATGATAACTTTGGAAAACAGACCTGGTGAAAGGAGGGTAATCAATGCTGCTATATCAGCTTTATAAGAAAGTTGAGATCGACATGCAGTTGTAATGGACGGGTGCTGTACAAGAAGCATGATACAAAGCACAACAGCGTAAAAAATATTACGGGAGAAGAGCAGATCCATGGAACCACTGTGGGCAGAATCTTGTGCTCTAATGAAAATGCAGTGCTAAGATTGTGTTACCAGCCCCCTGCTCAGACCTGTAATAGTGCTCAGGAAATGTGAAATGAGAGTAGGGAAGCTGCAAATTCAGTACAGGCAGCAACAGTGAGACATTTCAACAGGTGCCCTGTAGAGACTGGATTGGTGCCTTATCATGATGGGAAAAAGAGAGGATGCATCCAGATGTGCAAAGTGGCTGCTTCTCAGAACACCTGGTGCATCTAGAAAGGTGTTATTCTGGATGTGCTCCCGAGTGGTGCACTGGAGCTGCTTGGTAACTAGTGATTGCCGTAAGATCATACTGAGCTCTACAGCTGAAGAGAGCAAAACAAACACATGCAGAACATGGTCGTTTGATTTTAAGTCTGCAGAACAAGCAGATGATTGGACAACAAGCACTTAAAGAATTAATCTAAAAGACCTATAAGCATCCTGAGGGCTATTAACAATGCAGTTATTCTAATATAGTTATCAGAAGCCCCTACATATATCTCAAAGTAAAAAAAAATAAAAATACTAAACCATCCTTAGGAGCTTACCTCACTAGATAGATACCTCAGTGGAGGGTGCTGTAACAAGATGGCCAGCTGCTGGAAACAGGAAAGCCTGCTCAAATGAGCAGTAAAGGAAGGTCCTTGCAACATGGCAGGCCAAACACAAACAGGAAATTAAAAATCTCATAAAGAATTACAAAAGTGCCTTACAAAAGATGCTTGAGCTGTTGATAAAAAGCTCCTTAGTGTATCAAACCCAGGAAATCAGTGTGACTGCTCAACAGCAGCAGCGTAACTGGGGGCACTCAGTGGAAAGCCTGGGCCAGGGATGGTCAATGAATTCTTTGTGTTGGTCTCTGCTGCTGAAGGTGCTGAGAAGATCTTTCACAGGATTTTCTTATGTCTGTGATAGTGGTGGTGTGGTTTTTTTTTCTTTTTATTGTGTTTTGTATTGGTGGTTGTTTGTTTTTCAGCAGGTGGGTCAGAGAAAAGGAATCAGCCTGGAGTGAGTATGGAGAAGCTGTGCTGCTGCTGCAGCCCATCCTCGCAGGAAGCTGGTGGGTTTTCAGTGTATGTCCTGTCCATAAATTTGCTTCTAGAGGGTAACCTGGGAATTACTGACCAGTGTGTCTGATCTCCATACTTAGTGAGCTGGTAGCATCCCTTTTAAAGAATAACGCTATTCAGTGTGTGGCTGATCATAAGTACAAGGTCCTTGCAATGTGAGCTTGTAGCCCTGAAGTCCTTCTGAACAGGGGGACTTTTGAGGACATGAATGCCATTACTGCCATTTATTTTTGAGTCTTGAAGTTCGGGAAGGGAAGAGAGCATAAAGTGGGATGGGTCTATCAAAGTAGGTCTTTCGTTTGTCTTTTTTGTCCCCTGTGCATATGTTAATTAACTAGCAAGAAACAAAAGACAAATTTGTGCTACTGGACCTGCAAACTTGAGAGAAATATACTTCCTACTAGTTTCTTCCTTAAATGACTTTTTAAGAAAAAAAAATCCTAAACACAAGCCAACTTTATTGTAGCTAATTTTATGTTCTTTTCAGAAATCAAACTCTTGCAAATGAAAGCAATATTTGTGTTGATTCATTGGGACTATGGTGCATAAACTTAATTGCAGAAATATTGCTACACAAATACTATTAAATATTGACCACAAATATATGAGTTTATAGCTAGAAAGTGTGTTTTTCATTCACTTTTGCTGAAGTAATTTTCTGCCCTTTCCTCCCTTAGGCAGTAGTGTGATTTGTTTATAACATTAAATGTGGGTACCAAAACCACATGATTGAGCAAATAGTTAAAGCAAAATTGACATTACTAGTTCTAAGTTTGATACAGAGAATGCTGTTTCTTTTATTAATGTGAGTATCTGTAAAACTCCTAGGCAAATCATCAACAGTAAGTCAATAGTCTTCTCTGGCTGTTAGAATATGGCTTTTCTGTGGAAAAATAGATATAAATAGATTGAATTTAGGGCTTTTTTCAGAGCCTGGGTCTGATTGACTTGCCTGATTTTGAAATGTGAGGATACCCATAGACTGGGTTTCTTTATGACTGTGTTTGTATGATTTATTTTTTTTGTTTTGCATTAGTCTTTCTACTATGAGATAGAAGTCAAAATCTTGGCTCTTCTGAAGTGAAATGGAAGTTTCATTTTTAAAAACCAAACCAACCAAAAGCAAACAAAGCATCCTCTGTAATGTTTCAAATAAAGTTAGCTTTCATTAAAAGTATGTTAATTCTCTTAAGAGCTTGTGCAAAAAGATAGTTTGTATGGAAAAATAGGCTGGATAGATCCTGAATACTTATAGGACTTTTATACTATCTCTGATGTTCTTGCCTCTGATGTAGGTAATTTTATGTAAAACCTTTAAAGTTGCCGTTTGATTACAGTCAGTAAGAGGCCAAAACCATTTGTTAGCCAGGATAGGCAGTGCTGGGGGGATGTGAGTGATGGCTGCGCTGCTGTTAGCTCTGCCTGGTACCTTTGAGGCTCTTTGAAAGTTACTTTGTAAAACAGAGAGTAAATAGAAAGTATTGAGCGTTAATATGGCCATTTTCCTCGGTGCCCAATAGCCTTCAAGTCATAAAAACAAGTAATACGTTTTGAAAGAAAATAATTAATATCTACAGTTTCAGAAATTACTTTGTTAATGGATGTTATCATCAATTAAACTTAATGGTCTGAAAAGTGTTATTGATTGCTTTGATGTTTTATCTAAACACACACAAAAAAGGGAAAAAAAGTGGTTTATTTATTTATATTTGGTGACTATTTTCATGCCCATCTATAGTGTGAGGAATGCTAAGGGAAAGTTGTATCAGTCTTTTTTTTCCTCCATGAATCTGTTTGCTCATGTAGTATGGCATGAGTGGGCCTGGCTCCTCTGTGCAGGAGAACTGATAAGATAATTTTGGGGAGATCTAATTATTCCTTGGACTAAAAACTTTCTTCTGCTGCACAGCTGAGGGAAGCTTGCACACATCTTATGTACCATTACAACTGGTTTATTAAATTAGAGATCTGTGTGACTTGAAGATCAAGTACTGTATTGTATGTACTTAGTAACCATAAGGGTTATTTGGCCTTCATTATTTACTTGCTAGACTTGATAATTTTAAGAGCTATTGGGTAATTCCTGTTCTTTTTCCTTAATTCTTTCCTTTTATTATTTTTTTTTCTCCCTGATTTTGTGAGGTGATCCAATCAGAAAGTGGATTTGGGTAGTGATAGTAAGGGGATGATGTGGTGTGGCTCTCTCCTGTGTTTGTTTTGCTGTGTCCCTGAGTTTGGAGGCAGACAAAAGCACCAATATCAGTGACTGAAGTTTATTCAGTTCATTGCTTCTGGTCCACAGACCATGCCAAGGTTGGTTGTCATCTTGTGCTCCAGATTGTAAAGCTACTGATAGGATAATTGTGGCTAAAGCTACTTGGAGGTGTTTGTAAGACAAACTTAAATGTCAAGATATTTGTGTGGAGACATGTTTGGTAAACGGTGTATCTGTTACTTCATCTGTGGTAACTTAGTGATTCATCATGTGCCTTTTTCTCACCTCTGACTTTGTGCCATGTCACCCTCTCAAGCTGTTGGTTCCTTCATGTGCAGGATGGGGCTGGAGGTTGAATTTTGATGTTAAACATTACATTTTTATGAACACTGTTATAATCTTTAATCACTTTTAGTTACCTGATTCTTCAATTTCACATTTTATTCCTGGTTTTTAATGTTAATGCCATTTACTTGGCAGAGACAGGAAGAAGGTGGCTGTTTCATCTAATTTAGAACTTGGAAACTCATCTTGAGAAATAAAAAAACATATGCAGCTGATTTCTGGAGTTAACTTACGACCCTGACAACTATCTGTCTCTTTCAGGAAATGCTTAATAGGCTTAAAGTCATGTGGTCTAGACTTTTAGGATTTTTATTTTTCTTTTTAATTCTGTCTGTCTTTGGGAATATATAAGGGAAAGTTAGGACTATAGATTAATTTGGCTGCCTCTTTTTTAGTGCATTTGAGAAGTACTTGACAAAGCTTTCTCCTGTATCTATTTAGAGAGATTGGGTTATTTGGGGTAGAGGCTCTGACAAGTGATGACTTGTGTTGGATATGTGCTCCTGTGAATTGGGTATGTTATGCCATCCCTGCTAGAATTGAATTTCCTGGTATTTTCCCACCATCAATTTCCTTGTACTTGTCCATCTGGTATAAAAATCTCGCCCATCCCCTGTCAAGAGACCAAAGCAGAGTAATTGAAACCCCAGCTCTGCTCTGCTGTGACCACAGGGAGGCAGCTGTTGAGCTAAGTCAGAGGGTGCTCATGTTCTCCCTGCCAGGAGACGCAAGAAACAGTGACATCCACTCAGTAATTTCTGGTATTTCTCCTTCCTAAATGCAAGGCTGCCTGCCACCATCTCTTCCTTTTGAACTATGATGCTTTGCCCTTGTGGTTGTGAATAGTGCCTGGCTCCTGCTCAGTCTTTGTAAAGAGCTGCTTTAAAAACAATGCCTTGTTTGTTGCATTCATCTTTGACTACAGCAGTGACCTGGCTTATACCCACATCTTGTTATAGTTTATTTTCAAAAATCTTTGATCTTCTTTGGTACATCTGTTGGAGGAGCACTAGTCTGCAACCTCATGTGTAGGATATATCAGTTGGCAGCTGAAGATACAGAGCAAGACTGTGCTAGCTTGTTCTTGTAATTCAGAGTTAGTTATTACCCTGAAGATTTTATAGTCTGGAAAGGCTTAATTGAGTGGCAGTAACCATAGCCAATGTTTTTCCTTATGCCTTGTGCCCCTGCTCCCTACCCCAAAATGTGCTTGATACTGACTTCTCTTGTCTAGTCTGCTGGTGTGGAGGCAGGCTTGGTTGGATTTATTCTTCTGTGATGAGATTAAAAATAATACCAAGTTTTTTTGACCTTAGGTGGAGATGGCAGAGTTGGGGACATGGGCTGTGCCTCTCTGTCCCTTCATATAAACCAACAGGGGGTTTCCTCTTTTCCTAGGAATGAACAGTCAAAACTTTAAACCTTGGAAGCAACATACAGAAAAATTGTTTACATGCTGGCTGTTAGGAAAATAAATAGAAAGGGAGAAAAGTTAGGAGTAAACATCTGTGTACTTCTTTTGCTCAGTCTTAATTTGGCAATGAGCTAAGCAGGTAAGAGTTCATTTTGCTGTAGCTGGCGAAAGTTGGTGTACCATATACAGAGTGTATACACAGAAAATGAAATGATACCATGCCTCTCTATTAAGGAGTACCATTTTTGGTATGAGAAGCTGTGGCTATACATTTTATGGTAAT
Organism: Pyrgilauda ruficollis; assembly: GCF_017590135.1. Classification (NCBI taxonomy): domain Eukaryota; kingdom Metazoa; phylum Chordata; class Aves; order Passeriformes; family Passeridae; genus Pyrgilauda; species Pyrgilauda ruficollis. The sequence goes on along the minus strand of NW_024527710.1, from coordinate 2,130,741 downwards.
GAGATGATTAAAATCTGTGTTAAAGTTGTATTCTGAAATTCACTTCCAAAGTACTTGTGTAATTAACATAGGAAAAAGTAAAAATTCACTTCTGGAAAGATAATGAGATACTTTGCATTAAAATATACATTGATCATGGTCAACATTGTGTGATTTAAGAAGTTAAGAAATTAGAATGCTAAGATTTGCACAAACTTGCTCTTGTTACACAAGATTAAATTTTATTAGGGAGTGGAAGGGTTTGTACTACTTTGGTTATTATTGAAGTTTTTTTCCCAAGCATTTTCAGTATACACCATGCTCATTTCTACGAGCACAGCTTCCCATGTTCACTAAGAACCAAACACAATTTATTTAAACATTCCTAAACATTTTTTAAGAGTCATCCAAGTTTAATGAGAAGGTACAGGACTGTTGTCTCTAAGAAATGATAATTGTCTTCAGTGGAATGAAATGGGTGTTAAGAAGTCATATAAAGATGAAATAACAGGAAGAATCTTGCCAATTAGAATAGGTGAAGTTTATCAATATCAATTTATTTAGTGGAGTTAAGCAGTCTTTTCTTCTCTTTAGGTTAGTTAATAGTCCCATGTGTATGATACTCCAAACCTTTTTCATTGTGGTTTATTTAATTTCTTCTATTAACCTTCTGAACTTTGCTGTACAGGTAAAGGGTATGGAGCTGTAATGTCTGCTGTTTATGCTGTGTTAAGCAGTGGCACTGTATTTAGATGATATGCTCTTTTTTCTTCTCAGTGCTACAGGAAAATACTTTGATCTTCCAGGAATTGTTTTCTGTCAGTAGTTAAGTGCGTTTTGTGTCTGGGTATTCACTTTTATTTGGGTACATTTAGTCAGAAATAAAACTGTGAACAAATTACTGGAATTTAATCTTTGCAGATGTGGTTTCTTTTTCAGTCCTTTGAATATTGTTCTAAAACCATCTGGTACGCTTAAATTCACATTTATGTGGTTGCTTAGAATGAGTATTTTCTGTTAAGGCTATCTCTGAAGCAGACGGTCTTCTTGAAGATGATCTTGCATTGCACCATTGACTATTTGGAGTGTAGACCCTAAGGCACACACTGATGATTTTAACTCCTATTACACTATTGATTCCAGAAATCCAATGAAACTGCACAATACAGTTTTTTTCTAACTGTTTCCATCTATTATAATATCCATATTTGTAAACAAACCTTCATGATGGAGCAGATTTTTTTCCTAAGAGTCTCTCCTGTTCAGAAGTCTGAATCAAAACCAGCTTGTCATATTGACTAAGAGATAAATTTGATGTTGCTTGGTCCATCTCCCTATACAGACACATTTTGACACAGTGTATTTGAGTGCTAATAATGACATTAGAAGATGTTGGAAAGAGATCTAATTTGGCATGCAGGAGTGACTTTGCTGTCATCTCCTATTTTCTGCACAATTGACAGCAGATACTTGGGGCTGAATTTTTCTTTCAGGTCAGATTTCCAAGGCATGAGGCTGTCTGTTAGAAATAGATAAGACCAAAACCAATACAGAAGTACTTGTTGGAAGTGTCAGCAGTGCTGAGGATTTAAAAAGGGTGCTTCAGTTTTCTGTTTAGTACATGACACAACAACATATATTTCACTAGCAATAAAATCCAACCAACCATGCCAGTTTTTAAAATTTCTTGCTGAGAAAATTTTGTATTAGTAGTCTTATCTGGGAAGAATAATTTTTTTTCTACTAATATATCTATTTTGACACACTCTCTACTGTTAATTTATTTTTCAAGAAATAATAATTCAGTTATTCAGTATAACCCCAAAGCCTCTATACTGGTTGGTGACAATCAGCCTGGACCACACACACACACATATATATATATATGGAAAATTCTTTCACTCTTCCTATATCTCCTGTTCCATGTGTATCACTTCATTAAAAAAAAACAAACTGCTTTTGTATCTAGCACCCAGTTACTTAATTTGTAAATTTCTGTTGCAGTGTTCCCTTGTTTCTAAATTTTTGGGGGTTGTAAGGAAAGGAATATTTCCAGTAAGCACATTCACATCTCTACTCATTCTATTTCTAAACTGTTTAGGAAATTTTTGTTTCACAAGCTTGAGGACAAGTCCCTGAAGAAGCCCATGTGAAAGCAACCTGTAAGTTGTGCTTCATCCTTGAGACCAAAGTAGCAGTTCCTGTTTGTTCACCTCTGTCTTGTACCTCCTGAAAAGGTGATTTATAAATCAGATTGGCAGCATTAGCAGAATTTGGATGAGGCATGTGTTTAAATGTGTGAGGCATGTGTGTTGCCCTGGGATGCCAGGTGTATACTGTGTCCTGAAGTATGAGGACACAGCCCTGCAGGAAGACACTTGGAGAGCGAGTTTCCACACTGGAAGATGCTGTAGGCACAGGGTTCATGCTCTGGCAATATGACAAGAAGTCTCTCAGCTGAAGTACATTGTTTGATTTGGTGTGAAGGATTAATGTCACAACTTGGTCTCATGACTGCAATCTGAAAAGTGACCAGATGTGCAGTAGACCAGGTGCTGTGAATGTTAGTTCAGCCTCTTAGTTGGGGAATTCCTTGTGTGAAAGTGGATCTTTGTTCCCTGGAAAAATACGCTCATTTGAATTCCCCTGTCCTGACTAATTGCTCTAATTAATTTTAATAGTTTATTATCAATCTCAATTCTTCATTAAAATTGGTAATGGAAATACTCAAAAGGAATTCTGAAAGATTTGGAGTGAAATATTGTTTTCACCACATATTTGCCAGTGTGTTCCCAAAAATCCAAGAGAATACATATATATATATATATATATATATATATATTTAGTCAGCCTGGGGAAGGAGTGGGAATGTATGAGAACTGTAGTTTAATCTAGTGAACAGTTTTGCTTCTTAGTTCTTTGCCTGCCAGATCAGGCTTTGAAAAATAGCGAAACTATTTTGAGATTTTAATAAACAATCCAGGAAATTGGAAGTTTTCATTTTGACAGTTTCAAGATGAAGTGTTTTAACTTTAATATCAAAAATAATTTTTCATCTTTAAGCATCTTTTTAAAAGAGGCAGAAAGCAATTTCATGTGGAGATGACTGATCTTGATCATGGGTGATGTCATGTCCCGTTGGATTAACAGTGCAGGAGAAGTAGCTTGGCTGCCACTGAAGATACATTTGCTCTGTAAAAAGTAGAAATTTTCTGGTTTGGGGTTGTAATGAAATGTGTTTCATAATTTTCTAAGAGTAGTAAGGAAATAAAAGGAAAAAAATTATATGGAGTTAACTGGATTCTCTGTTCTGCAAGCTGCTGATCATATAAGGAGTGGAGCAACTTCCCCAGAAGGAAGGAGAATACTTGCCCCTCTGAGCTGGTCAGTAGACCTCAGCCCCAGACTGGAGTAAATCTGACTGATTATGGTTTTTAAATATGAGACCTGAAGCTGAATTATGCATAATATGCCTATTAATTTTTATCCATCTCTAGGTAACAGTGTTCTGAGTTTTCTTTCCAAAAAGGGCATTTTTGTAATGAATTGTGAACAAGTGACACAGTGGGTAATGGAGGATGTAGAACCAGCTACAAGAGCAATTCCCTATATGAATATCTAGTGAAATAGAAAATAGACAGGAAATATGTGTTTACCCTTTAGTGGTAAAATGCATTATGGGAACACTGAAGTGTGTTTTTTGCTAAGCCAGTATTTTGAACTGGTAAGTGATCATCTTCTACTAAAATGGCACCAATAGAAGAGAGATCAAAAAGCTAATGCCACACTGAGATATCATCTTACAACCCTATACATTTCAAATATATTATTAGGGCAGAAAGCATGAGCATGTTGAATATTTTTTCACTTCATGAAAAGGAATAAAAATAGTTTAGAAATAATTTTCTCATAAACATGGAGTATGTGATCAGCTTACTCCAGGAATAGTTAAAATGAAGTGCATGGGATATGGCAAAGATGAGATAATAAATTGCGTGAATTGTTCTTTTAGTTTATAATAAAACTTAATTTCTTTTGCAAGCATATATTTACAGGCTTTTTTGCTACTGTTACCTTGCTTGTAATAATTTTTACACCATGCTGTATAAGGCAAGTAGCACCATAGCCAGTGATGAGGCTTGCAGTAAAAATAAAATAGTGTACCTATTCACAGGACTGGGTGAGCTGAAGCTACTCCTGTGTGTATTCAGCTGGCCTCAGTCAAACTTCCAGAGTCTCCAGGAAGAACAACCAGCTCCAAATTCTCATTATTCAACATGCTGAGCAATATCCTCTGAGTTGCCCAGGTTGGTTGAAAGAGGTTTGTGCTGTGGCTGGGACCTGCCTTGTCTTTGCCTGAGCATCCCACCTTGCCCCTGAATTGGCATCACTCTTCCAGTGCTGCTGCTCAGGAAAAGACCTGCCCTCTCTGCTCCTTCCTGGGTTGCTTCTTACCGCTAAAGAGCTGAGCTTAACAGCAGGGGATGGAGCCAGTGCTCCACAGCAAAGTTTTGTCTGCCATGGGACTTGGTCAAGGTCAGTCTTCTGCCTGTCACTGGAGCAGCTGCCTTGTTAAGTGGAGGGAATGCATTTTTACAGTTCTTTGCTTTTAGCTATGGTTCCCTTTCCCACTATTTCCTCTTTTCTTTTGTTTCCCCTTTCCCTCCATTTCTGTGAGCATTCAAAACCAATTTCCTATCCTATGTTTAACTAGCTGTGTGGAAATGTATTTTACAGTTCAGTATATCTGTTTGAAAACATCTCTCCTGCTTTCTCTGCAGTTAAAGTAGAGAAGTTTCTTAATGTATGTGAAGTGTGAGTCCAGATGAGTTAGACAGATTTTATTTTTGATTCTAATCACTCAATAGAATGATCAATCCCGTGTTTAAGGTGCTTGTGCAGTATCCTAGTTTTCCTCAAGGAATATGTAACTCTTCCCAAGCAGTGTTGGAGGACATGCTTTTTCTAATAAAATGTCTTTGCTTTAATCCCAGAGTCCTTAAAGCCCTTTAGGTGGCTGCTAAGTAGCAGCACCCAGGGAAGAGAAGGCTGCAAGAAGAAAAAGATGAGCCAAAGTATTTTTGTAGGATAGTTATCCTCAAACTGAGGGATATGTCAGCTCCCTGACAAGTTCTGGGATATATGTGTTTCAGCATCAAGCAAGCTGGGCAAACTGGTTCATGCATGGCCCCCCTGACTGCCTTGCCCCTGCACTGCTGTGGCATGGGACCTGCCTGCGTGCCGCCCACCCTGTGTGCCTGCAGCGCCTGGCACAGGCGGGAGCCAGGGGGATCAGCGCTGCCCCACCCACCCCCGGGAACTGAAATCACTGCCCGTGTTCTGCAAGAGTGGAGGGCCCTGGATGCTTCCCCTCTTCTTCCTCTTCCCTCTCTTTCCTTTCCGCACATTACATGCTCCCATGTGGGGAATGCTGGGGAGGTTTTAAGGGTCTAGGTGCTGCTTTTGTGGAGATACGTTAAAAAGTTGTGACAAACCTGTATTGCTTGGGTATTCCATGGTAACCTTTGAAAGTTTGATGGGAACTTACTGCTGGCCTTTGTATTTTGATGCCTAGATACTAGTTACGTGGGTGTCCTAAACTTTCTGTCTATAATAAGACAATTAATTCTTTTGATATTTTGCTTTTTACAAGACTATTATGACTTGAACTGCTTTTCTCATGACTCATGAGAATGGCAATTGGTAACCCACTAATATTTCTGCCCACAAGGGTTTGTAATTTCAGAAGTAATCACTTCGTGGCTGATGTAAATTTTGTAATGAGAAATACTAGATTTATGACTGCAGGATTTCTCACAGACTGTTTTATTGCTTAGAGGAATTGCTTTCTCTGTTGGGAAAATCCATCATTAGATGTCTGCCTCAAATGTTTTGTGGGCGGTTTATGCTTCTAGAATGCTAATGCAATCATTGAAACAATAATGATGATTTGAGATAGTATAATTGTTCTCCTTCCTTCACTCCAGACACAGAATGAGCTGCAAGTGAAGCTAGGTGGGGGATTGTAAGGGGACTTTTCAGCCAGGAGGTGACTAATTGCACTATCTGGTCACTGGGTTCCTACCCCACCTTTTATGTTCAATGCACTTTCCTGGAATAGGTAACTATTTCTGTATGTACTAGCTGAGATGGGTTGTTTGGAAGAGTGCAGGATTAGTCACAGTGATGATGACAATTGATTTTGAGGAAGGTCTTTGCTGGTGCGTTTCTGTGTGGAAGCTCTCTAGATAAAAGTACTGCCTGACTGTGGGACTGATATTCTCGGGCAGAATGTTGGGGGAGTAACTCTTTGCAGCTCCTAATGAAGTTTGGGCCTTAAAGATGTGAATTTCCCAACCTGCTGGAATTGAGATGTTTCTGGGCATGCCTGCTGGATGAGGAAATTTTGGGACCTCCTGAGCTTTTGTGATAAAAACCTTAGCATTCCCAAGGTTAGTTGATGTAGGTTGTGAGGATTAAAGTTCTGTTTTGGAATACAAAGTATGGGTACCTAGAGTGAAATCTGTGGTGGATCTGTGGCCAGGGTTTGCTGTAGGCACGTGCTCTCCAGGGGTGTGTTGGAGTGGCTCTGGACAGTGTGGCTGTGCTGTGTGGAGCCAGGCAGCAGGCACTGCCTGGTGCTCTGCAGCTCCTCAGGCTCTTCTGAGCACTGCTGGGGGAGCCTGGCACAAGGGTGCTTGGCTTGCCAGCTCTTTCTGTTCCTCCTGTGCACTGATGAGCTAGTCTGGCCTGGGAGCACTAGGCAATAACTGCGTGAATGTGACTCCTATTGCAGCTAAGGAAGGAGTTGCTGTTACAAACGCTTTTTTTTCCTGGTTGTTTGCTCTTCCACTCTGAGTGGAGTATGTGTATGATTTCGTGTTTAAGTGAAGGTAACTTCTAAGCTTTCTATTCAAATTTAGTATTGTTTTGCCAGCTTTATGCCAATAGCACATCTCAGCAGAGAAATTGCTTCAGTCAGCAAGGTCTTTCCTTCATGGGTCTGTGTCTATAAAAAAGAAACAGAAAAGAGAGTGAGAAAATGATCTTAGAAATATCATGCTTTGAAGCACCACCATGTAACCTCTAGTGCCTTAGTTTCTCAAATATATTTTCCTGCATATACTCTAGCAATGCTAAAGGCATCTATTTCCTGGAGTGTGGGCAGCAGGGTAGAGAAGAAGGTGGGAACCTATCTTTGAGTCACTTGCCTATTCCCTCTGCACCTGCTGTATCTCATTTTTCCCCAGTGCCTGCTTTTAAGGACCCGACTGAAGCCCTTCACTGCTTCTGTGAAGCTGCGTTGTTGCATGGATTAGCATTTCTTTTCATTTTCTGCTTTCTGTGTGCAATAGGTGTATTCTGGGTGGAAACATGTGCTACTGGAGAATCACCTGTGATGTATTGGTGTTTCAATTCTTTGTCTGATTTAGCATATTTTTGCTTTTTAATGTAATTCATTTCTGCACTGCTGATCTTATTCTGTATTGAAACAGCACATTTGTGCATGATTCAAGTTCGTTTCTGGAAACCAGTTTCAATAACTTTCATTTATTTAAACTATTGAAATAGTTTAAAGTACAGAGAAAAGTACCACTCACTTTCTATTTAAATTGCAGCTCTAACTGTTGAAATAGCCTTGAAATAAAGTATCTTGGGTTCTGCTTGACCTGATTCAATAAAACACTTAAAAAGTAGAATTACTGAAAAGATAGTCAGATGCATTCCCTATTTGGCTCAGGCTATTGAAATGGGAAGGGTATGAGTTTGCCACAGCTATTAATATGATATTAATCCAGGGTATATTATATATTGCTTTAAAGTCTTATCGGGAGGACTGGATATCCTTTTGTAATGTGTTCTTTTGCTTTTTCTATACAGTGATATTTTGTAGATGAGCCATTGCTCAATATGTGAAGTCTAAATGGCTCTTCTTATATGATCAAGTATGATGTTACTGAATGCCTTACAAAGAGGCTGTATCCTCTGCACATTAAGATTGAGTCTGGTGCTTATTACAAAATCCAGACTTTTCAGATGCTAAATACATGCTCTATCTTACAAGCTAAAAATGGTAGACTCCTGACAGTTTTAGGCTGTTAAGGCTAAATGACTCTTATGTCCATCTTTCTCTCTTTTGTCCTTCTGGTTTCAGTTTAGGCCCTAGTTCTTAGCAGTATTAAATATCTCTGTGGATCCAGATGGCTAGAAAGTAGCAATGCCATTACAGTCTCTAATTTTCTGAATCAGGGCATTTGTTATTTTGACTTTTCCTATAGAATATCACTGTAAAAATATTAGTTTTTGACATGGTGGTAGCTTATTTTATTTGATTTGCTGCAGAAGCTTTCACTGGTTATGTTTAGGCTTTTAAGATGTGTACTATAGCTTCACACTGCTTAAGTTCACTTCTACTTTTGTTATTTGTAGGTGGGTTTTCAGATGCACCAAGGAAAGTTTTAAAATCATCTATATTTACAATTGTTTGTGTGCTATCTCCTTCATTCCATGTAAGTAAATAGTTCAAGAATTTCTTGGTTAATTTCTTGTCTTCTGATGGGAATCTCATAAGAAAATTGCATGACAACCAAAAAAAAAAAACAAACAAAAACTCTCTTGTGTGCTTTTATGAATAGTCTGTCTCTTTCTCTCCTCTAATTTTTTTATTAATTTATTTTTAAAAGAAGTTATTCTGCACCTGGTTTATCCATTTGTTGGCAGTGTGTTGATAAGAACTTTATTTTCATGGCTTAGTCTCTCTGAGATAATTAAAATTTAAAGGTTCTACTCCTGTTTTCCTGCACTCACTTCATTCAGTTCAGCACATTGGCTGCAGAGGCACAGTCTAGTCCTTTACCCTGTCCAGTGTTCAGCTTCCCATGTATCAAGATTAATAATAATAATAATCAGAGAGCTCACACATAGAGGGAGGGAGGTATTGATTGTCATTAAAATGTTGGATTCTGTCTCAAGGAGTCTAGTTTTGCTCCTTACTCTCACAGCACCTAATTGAATTTGGATGGATAAAATTATTTCTAGGCTACATCTGGTGCATGATGCGCCAGAGCCCTTACTTATTTAAATATATAAGCCCTTTGAAATAGGGAATGCTAAAAAATAAGTGGGGTGACAAGAAAAATGATCTTATTTTGGAAGGAATGCAGATACCCTTTAAAAAAAAAAAGAAATAAAAAAGAGAAGGAAAAAGCTAATAAACGTGGATAGTGGAATTGTTCATAAAGGATTCATAAAAGAGGTCATGAAAAGCAAACCTGCTTTGAGTTAAAAAAAATAAATTCAAAGTATGGAAAGTGAGATGTATGCAGATCATATTGTTCCTGAAAGAGGTTATTAAATACAAGTGTCACTTGGTTTTATTTGATTAGGTTATTCACAAAATTGGCTGCATAGCTATCTATGTGAACTTGCTGAAAAAGCATGAGAACTCCTTAAACCTTACCCTGGGCTGCTCCTTTTCCACAAATTTTGTGATTCCTGCACATGTGGGGAAAAATATTCTTTTGATCTACATCTTAATTCACGCACCAATTCCAGAATGAAGATGAAAAACTTACTTGAATCTGAATAGGAAAAAACCAATTCTGTTGTAGTGCAATGAAAACTTGGTGGAACTACCACTAAGAGGAGCATAAACGATGTAGTAGATTTTGTTGACTACAAAAATAAATAAATGAAAATGATATTATGTGCCTTTCACGTTTGGGTTGTAGCCTTTTCTGGGAATTGCTAATTATGTTTCAGTGATTGTTAATAATACAAGTTTCTTATTGGTACATTAGTACATATTTAATTGCATCTGTACAAGTAGGAAATGGGTACAGAGTTGTCAGAACTGACAAACACAGAATTGAAGTTGTGTTGTGAAACGAAGTAAGGCTTGAATTCAGCCTACAAGTTAAATTGTTTTTGAAAAAGTAGTCAGCAAAAACATGGACTTATTTCATGGAAGAACTGGACCTTATGTTGACAGAGTCCTTTTTCAGAATTATTTTAAGAACACTGCAAAACCTTCTCCTTTGTGCAAAAGGTGTGAATAAATATGCACCCAACAGTCAACCAAATTTAAGATATGTTAGGAAAAAAAAAAAGCAGTCAGATTTTTAATGACCCCTGACACAGTTATTTGAAGACCCTTCTCCCATCTATGGTCATTGTATCCCTTGTTAGAACATGCAGATTCCAGGTCTTCCTTGTACAGACAGCAGCTAGGGCTGCTCCATTGCACTTACCACATTTCATTTTTTAAAGATTAGCATGTAAAAGGTGAGTAGAAACACATCACAACACTACATCTGCATGTGTTGTCTTATTTTGAAACTGGTGGAAGATTAAAAAAAAGACCCCAAACGAACACAAACCCAAGAAAACAAAACAACCCACTAGCAAATAAATGTTGGATGACTCCTTTGCTCTCTGTCTCCAAAGAGGGGACTTCAGTCATGTGCCAGTGGTTGTGTGAGCATTTCAGAGCAGACTTGGGGAATGAAAATCAGATCTCTTTGTCTAAGCCAGGTTGTCCTTTCTTTCTTTGAAATGGACCTGCACATACCAAGTAGTTAGGCTACTTCCAGTAATTGTTACAGGTAAAATGCTTATTAATTTTCCTATCAACCTCCTATCTTTGCTAGTACTCACTTGGACAAGGTGGATTGTCTTTTCTTCATTAGTTACCTAGGTGGTCAGTGAGAAGCAGGGTCATGTGGAGGTGGAGAGAAGAAGGGGAAAGTTGTGGAACATGAATTTACAAGTTTGGCATGAAGCAGATGTGTGTCTTGATACACAGCTGACAATGTTTCTTGTCCCTTTTCCAGTTTGGACAAATTTGTCTCCTTTACCACACTCTCTACAGTCTTAAGGAGGAGGCTGGACAGCAGAGCTCTTTAACATCACAGGCATATTTCTCAAAGGCAGCAGTTGAAATGATCTGACACTGAATATGTTTAAGGCTAAATTGTGCATATTTATCCTTAGTTGAAAAGGATCATTAGATTATGCCTATGCTCGTATGAAATCGATAGTAACATGTGCAATGAGCCTCTCCTCTTTTTTATGGCATTATAGACTCGAGTATTCTACACATAAATAGGGCAAGATATGAAACAGAGTGCACACTACTTTGGGCTGGGAGACATGGACCATAAATCAGGATATGTGTGCATAATTACAAGGTATCAGAATAAGTCCCGAGGGTACTTTTAGCACTGTAAAATGTTGGATAGACCTGCTTTCCTACAGAACATTATCCTTCTCATTTCTTCACTCCTAGGTACCAGACAGTTTTGTTGGTCAGGTTGCTTGAAATGGTAGCAGTGTGATAAATGGCAGCTGCAAGAGTATATCGTGTTTAATTGCACAATCAGAGTTTAAAACTTCTTCTGATTAAATTGTGCAAAGGCTCTGAACTAATTTTCTGAAAATGTCTCCAGGGTTAAACACTTTCTTAGCTAAGATTTGGATGTGAAAATCAGAGGCTTGATTTTTTTCTGCTGAAATGCAATGTTTTGGGAGATAGAATCACAGAACCATTAGGATGGAGAAGTCCTCTAAGGTCTGACCGTTAACCCAACACTGCCAAGGCCACCACTAAACCATGTCCCTGAGTGCTATATCTACACACCTTTTAAATCCCTTTAAATGGGATGGTGACACAACCACTTCCTTGAGCAGACTATTCCAGTGCTTGGTAACCCTTTCAGTGAAGAATTTTTTTCCTAATATTCAGTCTAAACTTCACCTGGTGCAAGTTGAGTCACTACCTCTCATGCTATTGCTTCTTTTCCAGGACTGGCCCCTACCTTGCTGCAGCCTCTTTTCAGGCAGTTTTAGGGAGTGATAAGGTCTCCCTCAGCCTCCTTTTCTCCAGACTGAACAGCCTCAGCTCCCTCAGCTGTAAATTCTTGGCTCCCACTTCAGGATCTACTTGAAAGCCATCGGTGAATACGTGGTGCTCAGAAACTCTGAATGACGTGGAGTTTTTCATGCAGGCAGTGTCTTGTGCAAAATTCTCATTTTGATGCATGTAAAACTACAGCAACAAAAAAAATGAGGGAGGTGTGAGATTAATAAAAATGTCGCTCTGCTTGTAGTGTCCACTTGAGCTGCCGTTGTCTGAGATGACTGGAGGGAGGAGAGTGGAAAACAAGCCACCACTAAAATGAAAAAGTGTGAGAAGCATCCCAGTGGTAAGAAAAGCTGTGCTTTTTTTCTTTTTCACGTAATGGAAGCTTCTGTGCAGCCTGAGAGTGTATATTCCCCATTGCTGCAGAGTTCAAGCTGAGGAGTTTAGTTAGAGCTTTCATGTGATATTTTTCCTAAGAGCCGATTTTAACCCTGCAGTTTAGTTAGCATTATGCTTAGATCCAAACAGAAGGGGGGGGGGGGGGGGGTGTTTATGTTTTTTTCTGCATTACCTGCACTAAATCTCTAACTCTGCTCCCAGTGTAATGAATCCAGATTCAGTTCTCCCTAGTTGTTCAGCTGTGTTTTTTAAGTCCTGTGCCATCCCCTGTTTTACCCTACATTTGCACAAAGCCAAAGCAGGATTCTTATAAGGCCTTAGAAAGCAGTGATCCCGTGTGATTTCATAAGAGACTAACAAGATTGGTTGAGCTGTCCCTAGTGTCATTCCTGTCTTGGTGTAAAAAGAAGCACCTTGAATGGCAGGATGTTTTCAAATGGGTGCAGCAGGTTCAGTAAGAGGGGATGGAAGAACAGAGCTACCAAGCTGTCTTCTTTTTCCTTGAGGAAGATAGGAGAGAGACATCTGATATAATAGATATGAGAGATCTTATCCATTTCATGGAAGAGGATCTGGATGAAAAGATTCTGTCATGCTTTTGCCATGAAACTCTCCACTGCTATTGTAACACCTGTAATCTTCTCAGTGAGTTTCTGAATGTGAATTACTTGTCATCCCTTTCTTAAATTCTTATTTTTGTGAAAGTGAAGATAGAAATGTCTTTTAATGTGTTTCTAAGATTCAAAAGGAAAGACCTCTGCACTGATCTAATTTTCTGAAAGCCCCTTATTGTGATATACTACTAGCTTTTTGGAGCAACTAGCTGTCATTTAGCTTGATTCAGCTAATTTACTCATATCAATTAATTGGATAATGAGCTACAGGCAGGCTTTCAGTATGTGAAAACTACTGTCTTCCTTTTGCCATTCACTGCAGGAGAAAATAGAATATAAAATTTCTCCAAATATTCTAAAAATATATGTATATTTTAACGAAATTGAATTGTCACAATTTTATTAGTCTTTACTGTTCAATATTATCTTCAAATCAATTTTTACATTCTTCTTCACTTATTTGTACTGCAGAAGGATGTTCTCATGTCCTAAAATGGCTGGATCACTCATGATGCCTGAGCATTTGCACCTATTGCTTAAATTTGTGTAGCTTGTACTAGTAGTTCTGTGGGTGATATGTGGTAGATAATTTCAAACTAGATTGATAATCATAAAGTTAGTGTGCTGTCATTTCATTCCTTGAGCTAATAGATAAAAGAAATCAAACCAATAATATTCTAGTTACTGCTAAGGATGGCTGGGTGACTTTTTTTTTTTTTTTTTTGTAGCTTGTTAAGGTATTTGTACCATGGCTTAAAATATTTTGAGATTAAAGGTGCTACACCAGCTAAAGGGTACATTAAGCAATACATGTTCTAAAAGCAGACCTTATCCAGCACTTAAAAATAAATGCAAAGAAAATACTTGGCAAAGGTATTAAACATTTAACAGCCTTAAAAATATTTTTTAATAACCTTACAAAATGGACTTTTAGATTAACTTCTATGCTGTGGTAATGTTTTTCAGATTTTCACCTATACTGATAATAATATCAAAACACCTTTAAAGTTCACCTTATGAAGCATTTTGGGAACTTTTTTATTACATCTGGTACTTGTAGTTTTATTATTGGTTAGAATTATTACTATTTGACTAGCACCTGCCTTTTCTTTATGCTCCCACCTAGGTAAATCAGTCTGTTTAGTCATACCAAACTCTACTGAATTTTGATAAGACAGAGCTTTCAGCAGCAGTCCAGGATCTCTGGATTTTTCATACTGTGGGTGGACTTCCAGGGTGACTGGAGTTCAAGTCCCTTGCATCTTAGAGATGCCTCCTCTGTGAGCAGGTGATGTCAAAATGTGTGAGTTATTTTATATGCTGTCATTAATTTCTATGAGTTGGAAATATCACACTTCCTATGCAGAAGTGCTGGATCTGTAACTTTTTGTGTTTGTCCTCATGACAGGTCTGTTTTTAATGTATAGTTCAAATGTATGCCCAGAGCAAATAAACACACATCCAAAGAAGGTGAGATTTTTTTCCATATTTGTATTATTCTTATTTCAAACCGTGTAAATCGTACGTGTTCCTGTCGGGGAAAGTGTAGTGGTGAGAAATTTTACATTGGCCCTAAGCTAGACTTTGAATATTAAGGGTGACTCTTTTAAGGTTTTAATAAGCATTAATATGTGTTTTCCAACAATTAGTAGAAACTCTAATGGTGCTTTTAGTGGTGGCCTGGAGCATGTTCCTGAGGGCTCATTATCCTGTCAAAGCCTGTAAGATACAGACCCTGCAGGAGTGATGTTGTTACTCAGTGAGTTAATATAGAGTTAGATTTTTTTTTGCCTGGTCATAGGTGGGAAAGGCTACTGTAGATACAGATGGAGATGAAAATGCAAGACCTTGGTTCTAAATTTATTTTGGGAAAATTGGATTTGTTGCTCTTCAGCTTTCCTTCTGAAAACTCTTGTGGCTTTGTCAGCTGAAGTGTTTATTGACTGAGAAGTGCTTGCATTTTAGTGGTGGATATAGTGATCCTGGTAAACACTTTGGGGCTTTCGTGATGCAATATGCTGTGTAAGTGTTTGTCTTGTTTTATGATGGAGTGGGCAGAAGCTTATTTAAATAAAAAGTAGAATAAAACCCACACAGTTTCAGCAGCCATTAGTTTCATTAAAGCTAGTACAAAGACAAGAGTTAAATGATTTGTGGATATATACAAATGTCTTAAAGTATAAAAGCAACACAGAATCCAATGCCATTATTGCTGGGAGAAGTGCCAGCATTCTCATTATTTTTAATGACTTCCAAACTGGGCTCTTAGTGACTGATGAGGTAAGCAATTTCAGATGGGAAATGTGATATACTCAGTACTGGAACGTGCTGAATGCCCTCAGTTGTTAGGGGCCATGGCTGTGCTGAGGATACTGTAAGAAGCAGCAGACAAATTGTAGGTTGAAGGTTACCTCTTTAGAAAGAGGAAATTTTTTCTGGGTTGCTGAATGAAGTAGAACAATCTAGATGATAAAAATTGTATGTAATGACACTGCTCATGAAAAAATATTCATCACTGTTTTCTTTGGTATATACCTTTCCTCAATCTTTGAATTCATCCCAATATTAAAAAAAAAAAAAAAAAGCACCAAACAGTTACTGAAGGTTTTGTTTCTGTTTATTGAAAAAGATAAGCATCTTATAAGATATGGAGGTTGTTAATAATGAAGTAAGTGACTACTGTGAGAGGCACTTAGCTCAGAAACAGGTGGCCTGCAGTTCCCATGTGCCCCATGTCCCCCTTCTGCACTGCTGGATGCGCTGGAGAGCTGTGCCCCTCAGAAATCCCACAGCACTCTTCTTGTCTCCTGGTAGGGAGACAGTGCTTTGGTGTCTCCTCCTGTGTAGGAGGGAGTTTGCAGAAGGAGCTTCTCCAAGAGGGAAGGATCCCAGTTGGAAATGCCCCTGACTGCCCATGGGGCTGTCTGGGCATTAAGCAAGACGAGTGAGTCAGGAGTACTGAACAGTAAATCAGGGACACCACAAATCCTGGAAGTGTTTTAATGATAAAAAAGGGACTTCTGCAGAACCTGGGCTCTTTCACTCTGGCACATATTTTCCATATGTAGAACAGGAGGCTTGTCCACATCTGCTCCAGGCAGAGAGCCCTAGTCACCTGCTGGCAAGCCTGGGGACAAGGCATCCCTTGCCATCCCTTCTGGTTAGGTGTACCTGCAGAGAAATGCATCCTATTGTGCCAAATATGTTAAAAATTAAAGTATTTTCAGTTTTTAAAAGTTGTCTATAGGGACTTCAGGCAATGAAAAAATACTGCTTGGTCCAGGGCAGGGAAGCTGCACAGTGCCACTCATGTGATGATGAAATGTCTGCCTTGGAAGTTAAAATTACTGTGAAGATGACCCAGCAATAGTACACAAACCCAGAAATCTGGCAAGTTTGAAGCAAATGCAAAGCAGTGTTTTTTTCTGTTTTTCTCCTTTTTTTTTTTTAAATTCTGTTTTTAAATGATGGAGCTTGTTGCACTGTGATACTGTGAAAGCTAAAAATATACCTAGTTTGCATAGATACTAGATAATTGCATAGAATATTGGTCAACTGATAGCTATTAAAAAAAAGCTGATAGGCAGCTCCTATCTTAGGAAACCCATAAATCACTAGTTGCTCAAATTTCAGGAAATAAATCAGAGGAAAGCTCGTGCTCTGTCACTCCATTAGTGATCACCACAGAAATGAGGCACAGCGGTGACCTCACCATGGAGCCAGTGCTGCATGCCCACTCCCATGTCCAAAGGTGATTTGCAGGGTCAAATGTAGATGTGAGAAGTTATTATTGTCTCATTTATATTTCAGCTGGGAGCCTTGCAGTCGTAATCCAAGCTCTTTGTGCCCTGGTGGTCCTGCCTTTTTTCAGGCACCCCAAATGTGGTCCTAGGCCAGAGAATTGAAGAGCATCTCCCAGGAGTCGAAGCAGGCTCTGCAGCTGAGCCACTGCACGTGGAGATGTGGCCAGTGGAAATTCAGGTGAGCACTCTACTGTATAAATTGTCACTGCCCTCGAGTGTAAGTTACTCTACACACACAGTAATGTGTATAATTAAAATGCTCCCTTGAAGTAAATAATTAAATGAGGATTACAGTTACGAGCCACGAAGTGACACAGGTGACAGGCTTACTTTAAGTAGGACAATTAAACTGTAAATTAAAATTAAACCTCTCCATGTAAGTAGAATACTGTGTTAGGTAATTATCTAAGAGTAATAAGTTAGGTGTGTATGCTGTATCAATAAATCCTAGAGATCGTTAGAAAACAGATTTTCTACTCTTGTTTTTTTTTCTATCTGTTTTTTTTTTTTAATCCTAATTTAAATGCGAAATAAAAGCCCATTTTCAATGCTTTTTGGCAAAATGGAAAATTTTACTGGAGAAGTTTGGTTGAAGGTTGAAGTAGCATTTTTCCTTAACAAAAGCCTGGGGTGTTTTTTGGTGTGTGGTGGTGTGTTTTTTTTTTTTTTTTGTTTTTTTTAACATAGTGCAGATATTGAGTCCTTTAGGAGTGCTTGCTGGAAAGGTGCTTCAACACCTGAGCAGAGCACAGCTAGAAAGAGAATGTATCATCAATGTTAGAAAGCTACAGCTCCTCACTTACGGGCTGGGCAATAATTAGTTCTTGTTATTAGTACCTTGGTGTAAGCTCATAGATTATTTACTACTAAATTACTGAATTCACTATATTTCGCATTTTTAAAAAAGTTCTTGTGCCAGGTAAAAGACAAGTTTTATTTTATTCTGCTTTAAAAGAACTAATTTATTCTCCAGGTACAAAGTGATCTAGATCTTGACAGTGCCTAAATCATGGAGTTATGAGCTGTACAAAATGTTCTCTAGATAGTACAAACATGTTTTTGCTTTTTTTTTTTTTCTTTTTTAAGCAGATTGGTGGTGTAGAAAACACTAGTAGTAAACAAAATTTTGGGGAGAAAAAACCCCTGGTGTCCTAGTCCAAATTCAAAAAACCTTTAATGAAAAAAGTCCTGATTTTTGGGAAAAAGAAAATATTTATTTTCCAAGAAAACAGTGTTTGAAAAACACTGTAAATGAAAAAAAAAAAAAAAAAAAAAAAAAAAAAAAAAAAAATTAAATAAAAATAATGAATTGAATTAAGTATAAATTAGCTTTAGGCAAAGTAGATTTTTAAAAATCAATTTCCAGAGTTCGGGAGGCAGTCTTAGAAGCTTTGAGCACTTCTAGTACTAACTTCAGTGCTCCTTTTGGAGTTACAGGTATTTTTGGCTTTGTCCAAGGGAGTAAGGCAGCACACTGCAGGGTGCAGCTGGGGCACTCCGGTCTCTTAATGGCAGGATTCACAAATCCTTGCCTGTTCTGTTTGTTCCTCCATACAGAATTAGTCTGACTTTGCTCACGGGGTTATTTTGTGAGTCAGATTGTGCTGAGGTGCTGGCAGGTCACCCTGCTCCTGCCAGGGCTCCTGGGGAGGGAGGGAGGGGGGCTCTGCTGGGCTTTGCTGCCAGCTCTGCTGCTGTTACTGATCACAACTGCACCACAGTTATGTTATCTCGTGCTGAGATGGTTTGTTATGATATGCTACACTTGCGCAGAGTGGGATTTTTATTAGAAGTTTTGTTAAAGTAAATAATCAGAAATTCTTATTTAAAAATCCAAATTAGACTCTGAATAGAGTATTTCTGTATCCTTTGTTAATCTGACAGTTTAAGCTTTGCCAACCTGCTGAAGCAGAGCATCAACATGCCTCAAAATATTTCAATACTTTTTTTTTTTACTAAGTCATTTTATGCTGTAGTTTTAAAACTCTGCTTCTGATGTTATGTTTTAACCACTTTATTGAGAGAAACAAGAAACTAATTTTGACATCTTTGTTACTCTCAATTCAGAAAGGAACAGTTCATTCTTCAATGTACGATCTTAAAGCTGGAACAATTTAAATCACTTTTTAGATATTGTACTTTGTTTAGTAAAATATTTAGTACCATTATGATAGTGTAAACCATTAGACTGCAATTACACTAACACAGCACAGAGCCAATAGTTCTGTTGGAACACAACAGTGATGCATGATTGCCCCATTAGGATCGGAAGTCTTGGAGAACTACTAATATTATTTAAAAAAATGAGTCATGGTTACAGTCTTGATTTTGTTAGATTGTAATAAAAATATCTGATTTATGCATCTAGCTACTACTGTGTCAACCTCTTAAGGGAGTATTAAAAAAACCTGCAAGAGCTAGTAAGGATTCTTTGGATTATGATTATGAAGTTTCCTGCCTTATTGCAGCTGGAAATCCAGAACCTCATCTGTATTTCCTTAAAAGTGTTATTCAGGCAGGTTGCACTGCAGCATCTTTCCAGGACTTAAATGAGACTGTTTTTACAGATATTTATGAGAGCAGTGTTTTAAAGAACTTTAATTCATGTTATGGTCTAAATATTCTTTTTCAAAAATGCCCAAATGTATAGCCAATGTATTTACATAATTTCAAAGACAATTATAGATGAAATCTAGGAAGAAGAATTTTCTTTTTGCTACCTTGCTTACCTTTGAAAACATCTAATAAGAGAGTTTATAGACACAACCAGGTTTTCTCAGCAACAGGAGAATAAGAAGCATTTTGAAAATAAAAAGGAGATAGTAAGATTTTTCAAAATGAGATCAGGCATTGAAGAGCTGCATTAACACTGGTAGTAACATCTAACTAATAAAACTGATTTCATTTGAAATTGCTGGCATTCCTTTACATTTGGGCATGTGGATGTCAGTAGCATATCTGAGACTGCAAAAAGACTGAGCTAGTCATCACTGAGAGAACTGTTGGGTCTTTCACATTCAAAAGTAGTTCAAGTCAGTGTAAATAAACTTTAGTCTTAGGCTGAATAAATATTGTTTAACTTACTTTCTCTGAAATATGTGTAAAACATAGAATATGTGAACTGTTGCATCTGGAGTGAAACCTGTGCTTAAGTTTATGAGAATTATGGCTTTGATTAATAGTGAGTAGGAATTTAAAAATGTGTGAGCATAATTTTAAACACTCTATTAGTGAGAAAGGGGGTGCATTTTAATAGGGAATTAACAAATATGACTCAAGGACATAAGACATTGCTTTAAAAAAACTATACCATTTAAATAAGGCAGTTGAAAATAACACATTTTAATGTCTTGAAGGTTGTACGTTCTTTGAATTTTGTCCATTAGCTTGACAGAAATATGTAAGAAGTTAATTTGTATGAGCTGTGGTACAGGAGTGACCTGGACCCCGTTAAGGGTACTTTGGAACGAAGTGATCTCTGAAATAATGCAGAAACGTGCACGAACCTCTAACATTCCAGGGTCATGTCACAGTCCCTGGGTTTGGACCAGCAGCTGGACACATCCACCAAACTCCTGTGGGCTTGGGACTGTGCTGACTGCCATAGAAGACAGTCCTATGGCTAATAATCTGCTCCAGTAACACCAGTTCCTCAACAGCTGCCAGGAAAAGAAAAGTAATTTGAAATTGGGCTGTACTAAAGGAAACTGTTTCAAAAAGCTGCAAGTCTCTCTTCCTCACCAAATTCTCTTTAAAGAATCCCAGGCAGAATACCTCAGCATGCACAACATAGACTTGTGATCTTTTCTGTGTATTTTAAAGGCAAGATCTTCCCTCTCATTTAGGATGCTTTCTAACAAGATCTACCTGCCACTGTGCAATTGTCTCTCATCTAGATAATGTGGGATAACTGCTAAAATGAAGCAACAAAAGTGCTGTATCAAGTACTTTGTTGTGTATTAGCGAAAGTGTATGCAAAAGAGTCCTGTATAGCCGTTTAGGGCAAATCTGGTTCCTTCCCTGTACTCTGTAAAAGCAGTGACAGCTTTAAGTGGAGCTTGGAGTGAATCTGTACATTGGCAAATGACTTCAGCTGTCTGTGCCTCGGCTATGATAGCATCCTCTGGCTGTTGTTCACAGTGGCTGCTTCTTGTTTTCTAATCTCTTCCCACGTTTTATTGTTTAAAATGAACTCTGGCTTTGAGTTCTGTAGCTTGATTTTATTGTTGTTTGTTTTGTGGCACTATTGCAAAGAGTTCTTTGCCTTATTTTCTAAAGGAATGAGGCAAATATGGTGTCTCCAGGGCACTCAGTAACTGTTGAGTTCTGTTGCTGAATTGCAGCCACATTTTGATGGCATCAGACATGGGATCCTTCCCAGAATGTGCACCACATATATATCCACCTGTGTCCCTGGGTTACCCCCATGTGCCATGCTGATGTCTTGTACTGGCAGAGCTAATCTTAGCACTCTCTTTCTTGATTACATTTTAATGTAGTTACTTAGGATTTTTAAGTTCTCTTTGTTTTTTCTCAAATATTAGCTGTCAGAAGCACACATAGGTCTCATGAAACAGGTGCAGTTTTTGAACTGATTGAATGAAGAAGGGAGAGACATTTGGTAGATATTAATTGGAAGGTACTCTGAGTTGGGAGAGCAGACAAAATGGAAAAACTGATGAATTTGAAAGTGCCCAGCAAATGGGGATTTTGGGGGCCTTTTTTTGTTGTTTGTTTGTTAGGTGATGTAAATAGTTGATTCTGTGGAGCCCGTCATAAGGCTGTGCCCTCTGACTCATGAATGGATGGGAGCATTTGTTAACTGATTGTGTGGCACCTCTCAGTCATTATCTTTTTCATCCGTGTTCTGGTTGTGGGTTCCTTCTGTCTTCTGTTAATTTCAAAGAATAAAAATGATAACACAGGAAATAAACATGGAGATGTTTTTTGTCCAAGCAACATAGGTTGCACAAAGCTTACCTTGAAGCATTGAACATGGAAGTGAATACAGGAGTCCAAGCCCATTTTAAATGCTATCTTGGTTTTATGGCAACTGTATTACAGTTTCCCAATCTATGGACCTGCCTTACAGGAAATATTTGTAGATAAAACTTCATGGATGGTGATAAAGTAAGGAAAATGTTTCTTTATTCTATCATGATGCTGAAATCTAAAAAAAACATTATTACCTACATGAAAAAACAGGAAAAAATTGTATTTATACTAGCTGGTACATTTTTGCACATTATTTAGTGCATTTTTTGTTTATTACTGACTGCAAGGGGAACTTTGACATTGGAAAGAAGAATTCATTGTGTTCAGATAGCAAGAAGACTATGGATTGCATCAGCCTCTTTCCTCCTTGTGACTCTTCTTCGTTTGTGAACTAAATCCTCTGGTATTTGTGTGCTCAGGTTTTACGTGGAACACTTCAACACAATGTACCTGCTTGGGGGAGTGGGAGGAATGGCACACTTTTAACAAGTGTCCTTGAGGCAGAGAACAGCAGCAAGGCACATTGCCATGCATCATCCTTTATTTATGCATATGGAGTGCAAGGTAACCCACACTGGGGTCTGCTGTGGGAGAAGGCACAGCGGTGTCACAGAGCTCTGAAAGTTCAATAATAGCAGTGAAGGACGTGCAGCTTCTCTGTATCTGCTCTGCATAATGGCAGTTCTGGTTTGTACAGTGCTTGGACGCTTGGTTGTCCTGGGATTTAGTGAAGGACATGCAAAACCAGTGCATTTGCTGTGCATGCTTCATGCTGATAGTCTTGAAATGGAGCAAGTCAGAGAGAAATGTAGCTTTTGGGATCATTAAAAATCCATTTTCATTAAAAGCCATGTATTGCAGCGACATATTTATACATTCATCCCCTGTCTGCCTATATCTTACAGATAGAGTGAAAAAAGAGGCTTTTCATAACAATTTTAAAGCCTAAATGAAAGCAAAGCATTCTATTTCCCTTGAATTACTTACATGCTGCACTTGTTTGGCTTTTTTTCACGCTGTGTTGAATGGCAACTACTCTGCATTCTTTCTTTACCTCCAGTTCTTTTTGTTTCATCTATCTATCTATCATTTGTTTTTATCTATGTCTTCCACCTATCTATTTCCTCTTTGTGCTTAGAGTTGGTTGCAAATTATATTTGAGATGCAGGGAGCTTACAATCTGACTGTCTTGATATTATTTTATGAAACCATGACTACCGTAAAAATTGGCTTTACCGCCTGTTTTGTGTTATTGATTCAAACCCATTTCAGAATTAACTTGTTTGGAATGATCTGGCAATGTTGTGTGCCCTAGGTTCTCTCAGGAAAAATTCATCTCTCATAACTAAATGCAATAAAATGTTCAAATATATCTAAACACAGTTATATTTTGAATTTAGATGAAAACCTTATGGAGTCAATCAAATATACAAGGCATGTGCAAGTTTTAGTTCTAGACTTACAAGTACTGTATTGCAGAAAAAAAGTATTTGGAGACCAGCTTTTTCCTAGAGAGCTGTCCCTTATGTAGGCTTTATGAAATTCCTAATCGCATCATTCATGTTTCTGTGCTGAATTGGTTGGACATAATTTTGACATTTTGACTGTAGGACTGTATCTCAAATTTGAGATTATTGCCTAAATTCTTTTAGGGATTTGATGTTTCAGATCTTAGTTTTACATTTGTCCTCACGGTTAGGTAGGAATATTTGTGTGCTGATAGTCACTGGGAAGTGATCTCCAAAAATAAATCTTCCCTAATTAATGGCCTGACTGGTCAAGTATGAACTTTCTCTTACAAATGGAGAAAATTAGATGCTGGTACAAACAGGAAAATTTGGAAGGTGAATTTATTGCAGTGTTAAAATATCCAGGTGTTAGAAATTGTTCAGTGACATCAGATATTGACAGTCCTGACTGTCTTTAACTGACTCATAAAACCAGTTTAAAAAATAAAAAGCTCATCTTCAGTCAGAGTTTTTTTCCAGGTACACAAAAATGGGAACTAAACTTCTAATGACCTAATAATTTTAGCTTTTCTGTTTCATTGCCATTAAGACTGCCTGGGTAGGAACTGCATCTCCTGAGTTGCAGGTTTCAGGTTTGCTGCTGTCGCTGGCTGCTGACAGAAGCCCAAGAGCTACTGGCAGCTGTGCAGCCCTGCCCAACCCCCTGCCCAAGGTGTCCCTGAATACACTGTGCTCTGGGAGCAGATTGGCTTTCTTTTGGCTGGTGGAAGAAAGCTGTATGCCAGCTGCCCTTTGAAATGTTTTGGTAGCCCTGAAACTGGAATACAAATTCTTCGTTTGATTTCCTTTATAGTTTTTTTTTTTTTTCCCCTGACTGGTGGTATCTTAGTTTTTTACTTACCATCTTCGTGTCTTTCAGAGTACCAAGCCTTTTTTGAGTGTGTATTTTAAATGTGTGGAGAGGAAAAAGCTACCCAGGTGAGTAAACAACAGATGCAAGTCAATCCTGAGAGGAGTGCAGTATGGATAAAGAACTATTATAATTCCTCCCACATTTGTGTTTCCATCTACTTATGAGATATATACGTGTGCCTTGTTAGCAATGATGTTATAATGCAAAAGCTAAAGTTTTCATATCAGAGGAAACATATATTGTTAAATGAGCTGAGAACATTCTCCCAAGGGTTAGCATTTCTCTTGTATGTGTGAAATCCTACTGAAACAAATGGCCCTATTATTTTAATTGGATCTTTTGGTATTAGAGCATTTTTCTTCGTACTGTAGTAAAGAACCTTGTTTTTCTTTTTTTCCTGAAAATGGGAAATGAACAAACGCAGTCGATGGATTTAAACATTTATGACTTCAGCAGTAGATTATATCAATATAAATAGGTGCAGATACACATATATGAATTAAATTCATATTTTATTATGCATTCCTCCATTCTCTCTGAAAATCTAGAAACAGGGTTTGCGCTTCTAAAATAAGTACGATTAAAATTTTGCCTTGTCCTTTTGATACCTTGTTTGCAATGCTAATAATGACAGGGGCACTTAAAAAATCCAAACCAACCAAAAATAATAAGAAAAAGTTACCATTTTAAAGCAAAACACAGTAAAAAAATTTTGAAAAGGGATTGTATCTGTTTAATAAATTACTGCTTGGAATCTGACACCCCTTAGGGTCGTGAATAGATTTACTTCTTGAGCTGCTCTGTGCCTAATTTGCTTCTGTGAGTAAGTGATTATGCAATGCAATAGGTTAAACTTCTATAGACCACTCTAATTTGTTTTGCAGAACAACAGAGAAGGAAGGGAGGAACTCTGTTTATCATGTTGTGATCGAAAGCACAATACAGTAGAAATTTTCTGTGAAGATAGGCTTGAAAACTAATTTGCTGTATGTTTGTTTCCTCTCTTTTCTGCAGCTGTTCAATTACAAACTTACTGCTGGTCAGAGAACCAAATATCTATTCTCTAGGGTAGCTATGTTGTACTCCTATGTTTGAAGATTTGGTTTCTGTTATAATCAGACTGAAATATTGATTTTTTTTTTTAAAAAGGAATTCTCCCATGCCTCCATCTGAATACTGTTGAACATGCTTATGTGTATATGCACTGTATTTAATATATCCATAATATAAATCTGAAAACAAAATTAATTGCACGTATGGAGGTAAAAAAATAATCATACAGAAAAGATCAAGGAACAATTTGTTAATAGCAAAACAAAAAAGTTGTAGGGTTAGTATTAATTAAATTTTCTTGTTTGCTTTTTACAAGTCTATGCATATGTCCTTTAGAAGGACAAATAAACTTTGAGGAGAAAAACACTTGTAGACTGACTAGTAACCAAAAGGCGGGTGAACTTGCCTTCTAGAAGTCGCCAAATATTGCTGTAGAGCCTTTCAGTGAGGGGGAATCGTGTGGGGCTGTGCGTGGGACGAGGCTGCTCAGCTCGGTGCTGCATTGCTCAGCTGCAGCGTGGGATGCCTTGGGCAGGACCAGCCTCTCCTGTGCTCAGCTCACAGAGCAGGGCTGGCTTCAGCTGGTGTCGCACGTGTACCTAGAGATCGACTGGTCATCTGCGTGTTACTGCAGAGGGGAAACTACAGCTGCAGTGCCAGGCGTGGAGTTGTCTCATTTTGGTGCTTCTACTGCAGTGGAAATGATGGAGTTTGTTTTCAACCCTTCACACATCTGCTGTTTTGAGCAAATTAATGAGATAACTTGCTACTTACAAAGTAGGTCAGAGCTGCTCGAGCGTAAATTGCAGTGGCTTTTTGGGAGTTAGTGGTGCTTTCCCCGGCCTCCTCCCTGGCAGGCAGTGGCAGGCTGCTGTTGGGTGCTGTTGTCCCGGCTGGAGCCGGGCGCTGCGGGGCACCGGGCACACAGCACCTGAGCCTCTGCACAGCCCTCGGAGCCAAGGGCGGCTTGCAGCTGTTTCCATGGCAACACACGTGGTAGAAAATAAATATTTGCTCCACTTTCACAGTCGTCGTTAGGCTAAGAATTAATTGATGGTAATGTTTTTTTCCCTCGTGCTTGAGAGCATTTTAGAAATAACCTAGTAGAGTTTATGGGACCAAACAGCATCCGAGGCCATTGCAGCTGGCTGTGCCCTGCCATGGATTTGTGCTGGGAGCTGGAGCTGATTAAACCTCTCTGGTTATGGTTAAAAGGCAGGTCAGATCCTGTTGTGCTCTGGAGAGCAGCTGCGTGGATGGGTCTGAGAGCAGTGAGCAGTATGGCTGGTGGGGAGGGCAGGGCAGGAAGGGGCTGTGCGATGGACACAGCTTCAGGTGGTCCTTTGCTGACATCCTCTGCCCAGCATCCCTGTCTCTAGGTATCCTCCAAACTCTTACTGCCATCCCAGTGACCCATGTCAGTCCTTAGAAGTTAAACCCCAAGTATGGGAAATACATTGTGGTCATCCTGTAACTGTGAATACAGTACTCTTGGCTATATGTGTGCTATTTTTGGCTATTATGAAATAGATAATAAATGGATAGTTGTGTAAAATATAATTATTTCTTAATAGGACCTGCTCATTTCAGTGTTTAAGGCTATAAATTCTGACTTTTAAAAAATCAGTTACTTCAAAAATTTTTTGAGTTCAACCAGTGGTACAAACATTTGAAATTATAAATATTTTTGGGATGTTTTTATTTGGTTTTTGTAATAGAGGAAAGTTTACTTGTAGGAGGAAATTTTTAGCTCCTTGCTACTGGTTTTCTTTTTGAGGTATAAGCTGGTGTGAATAAAGACTTGAAGAAGGCAGGCCAGAAGTTCTGCCATGGCAGCATTAGCAACTGTGGGAACTGCTGTCATGCAGCATATTATTAGCTCAGCTGTATCTTCTTGTCTTGATCTATTCTGTTAGCAGGACACACTGGTTTTGCCCAAAGCCCAAAATGTGGTTTTCTTCTGCTCTGTTTGGATTGTGTTGTGCTGTGCCTACCAGTATGACATCAGTGTGCCATAAACACCATGACTAGCAGCTGTCATTTGTCATGATAAGTGAAACTGATGTTTGTCACCAATGTAAACCATGGACCAAACACCATTTCCAGCACAGGAGGTTTTGACAGAGCAGTTATTATTGCACCCCAACCAAAGCAGGGATTCTTGAAGTGTTTGAATCCTTGTTTAACCATGGTGCATTTTCAGCACTATGAAAATCTCGTCTGTTAATTCAGAGTGACGCAATACAAGAGCAGCTCTAGAACAAAACTTCAAGCCTAGGGGACCAGGAATAGTTGAATTGACTCTTGCTGCTGAATGGGCAGTGGTATTTTGCCTATAGTTCAAGGGAAGGAAAATGGGGAGAAAGAATTAGTGACAGTAGGAAATTAAGCTCATTTTAAAGAACTTGGGCTTTACACTCCATGTCTGTTTACATTGAAAAGGTGATTTATGTAAAGATCATAGTAAAATGTTGCTTTCTCCCATCCTCCTCCCTTTTTTATTTTATTTTTTTTTTAAATAACTGGGAAGCACATTTAATGCTGAGGAGTAACTGAGGAGTTCTTACTGCAGGACTTTTCATGGAAACACTGTAGATCTTGTAAAAGACAGGACTTTGGCAGGAGGAGAATAGCTCTCTGTCTTTAGTAATCCCACTGTTCATACTGTGCAAACACTTTCTGAAGATGGTCTGAGGTATTCTTGTAATTTGATGTACACAATGAACTGAATGAACACCTACCAGCTGAAGAAGGTAAATGAAAAGGGCACAGATCTGTTTGATAATTATTAATTTGCTTAATGTCACTGTTCTATTTTCAAATTTGTTCATGAAGAAATTTTAGATTACATTGGTACTGCTGCAAGGAGTTGGTTTAGAGAAGTATTTGAATTGATGAACTGCCTAACCTTTTGCTCTTGTTTTTGCATATCATAAGTTCTATATAGGCTGAGCTGTAACTAACTTAACAACTGTGCGGGATCTGGGAGGCATTTTTGGATAAGGTTTGAGCAGGCCTGAAGGACGCTGTACAATTGGACTGATAGATCAATATGTTGGTATAATGTAGCGAGATGACACAGTGTTAATCTTGATAGAACCCAGACATGGCTTTTTTAGCACCTAATGGCTCTATCAGCTGAACAAAGGAGGTTTTTATTTAATAATTAGTGTGCTGTTTGTATTGTTAGTCTAATCACTAGGGGAAAACAATGCCATATACCTAAGCTAGTAGTCATTGTTGCGTATTGACTTCAATATTGATGTAGTTGGAGGCTGGAGGGTTTTGTGGCCTTTTTTAATATTTGTGTTTAAATTTGACAAATTGTGAAGAAAGGAATGGTTGTATCTCTTCAAGATTTATGAGCATGAAGCATGAAGTCAAACACAAGTATCAATAAAGAGTGATGACTGCCAGATGGGCAACAGAATAGTGATAGGAGCTGAAGGGCTGTACAATTTACTTTGCAAAATGAAGTGGACATAAGGGGAGTAATGAATTCTTGTGATAAAGTGTTTGACTTTTGAGACCACATTTGAAATCTGTCCTGCAAATATGCTCCTTCCAAAAAGTCTTTGAAAAATGACTAATGTTATATTCCAAAACCAGTTACAGAAATGACACTCTTCATTCTTTACATGTATCTGTGCTGGATTTTTTTTATATACGGTGACCTACAGAAGCAAATTTTGGAGACTAAAGGGCACTTTGTTATTGTCTTAGAAGGGAGCAGGATGGATTTCTGAGCACAGCATATCAACTAAGCTGTGCTGGTTGTGCTTCTTGATAAACTGCTGAGGAAAAGTGGGACCTCTGCTCTTCCAGGTCTTCTCTGTACCCAGGGCTGACCCAGCAGGAACTTTCAATATTCATGGGTGCAAAAAATTCTGCAAATTATAATGTGCAGCTGAGAGGGCTGTGAGCCTTGAATGAGGCAGCTCTGCAGCAGAGAATCCAGCTTTTTCAGGAATCCTCCCTGCTCCACCTGGGATGCCATGGTCTGTCAAAGCATAACAGCAGTGCAGGAGAGGTGGATTCACTTTTCTGTGGCAATAGATAAATAGTGTCCTTAGTTGCTTTTTTTTTTTTCTTAGTAGGGCTATATGTTTAAGCTGTGTAGCCCATTTGTTTTCCCTTACTGTACACACTGGAAAATTAATAGAGAGTAAAGTGGCGGCTCCCAAAGAAAGATTAGAAGAAACAAAGGAAATCCTTAAAAGCAAACCATTATTGATAATGGTATTTGAAATATGCATTAGATTCACTTGTTTAGAAGTGTGTAAAGCAGACGTGAGTTTTGTGACTTCTTTTGGAACTACACTTTCTTTTGGTTTATTTTCCTTTTACCGTACAAAATAATAGGTACCTGCTTTCAAATCGGAGCCTCTAAACAGTGGTAGATCAGAGGTGTCCAAGTTTACTCCAGAACATAGAATTTCTGTTCACTTTTGCTGATTCAAATTTCTGAATGCAGGATTCTCAGTCTTCTACTTTAAATTTCCACTTAAAATCAAGCCCTCTGTGAAATAATCTCTTTATGCCCAGCATTTGTGTATAGAAGCATATCCTAACCTATCACAGATGTGGTTACAACAATAATTTCAGTTTAATGAGCTAGAGATTCCCCCCAAAGCAGAAGGGTACTATCATCAGGTTTTTAGTTTATGATATGCATAAGACTTGTTTTTAACTTGAAAGTGCCTACTTACAGAAATCCTGTATCTTATTCAGCAGTGATTTTGTTCCATTGTGCAGTGTCATTTTCCTCTTCATTCTTTTTAACCCTTTCCCCCCTCTTCTTTCTTTTCTTTGTTCTACATCCTTTTTATATTTTGTACAGATTTCCCTCCCCTCTGACATTTTTATCATTTTGAGGCATAAAATAGGGCCTCTCTTCTCTGGCAGCTGTGACCCCATCCCCTGCTGCACCAAATTGACACTTCTGCAAGCAGCAGCTCTGCTCAGTCACTCGAAGGCTGCTGCTTTCACAAGTGTTGATTTAGTGCAGCAGGGGATAATGTGCCAGCTGTAAAACTCAGACAATAATAGTAATAATGCTTGTGAAAAGTCTTATAATAAGAGGGAAAAATAAAAGGGTGAAGGGAGAAAAGGTAGGAAGGGTCCAGATGGAGTGAGGAAGGGGAGCAGTGATTCCTGTGGGGTGGTGGGGTACTCGGCTACCCAAGGAGCACTGGGATAGGTAGGAGAGTGGACCATGAGCTAATTCTCCTCCTCCCCACTCTCTCTCCTTACAAGAAGCACCTGTGACTGGCAGTGAAGATGTTTTGTGTTTCTCTCAAACTGGGGAGTTATTTTGGGATGAAGCCCTAGTGGACGTGGGTGAAGGACTTAAAGTATGACTGAGAGAGTGAGGAACACCTGTGCTCTAGAATCACTTAATATTTGCAAATGCAACTTTCTGTATGAAAAGATATTTGATATTTTTATTCTTAAGGTGTATATTGCATGTCCATGGATATAGAGAATGGATGTTTTTTGTATATACAAATAGTGTGTTATTATTTAAAGCGCATAAATGGATAGTTGCTTCTAAGTCAGCCCTGATTTACCCTCAGTAATGCTGCTAAGGAAATAGTTCACAACTGCTTTGTATGTGCGTGTTTAATAAGTCGTTGGCAAGACAAAGTTGAAAAAATTATTGTAGGTTGTATTTACTGACCACTTTTTCTTTGTTTTTATTCTCAGCCACTAACTCAGCAATTCATTATTTCCATGACTCTGTAACTATTTGTCAGTGATCTTGGAGCAGTGAATGAAACACAGTGTGTGCTAAATAGTGATATTGGTAATGATATGGCAATGTATGATAAGACAGAACAGTTACAGATGGACAGGTCAGTGGAGACTTGAAAGGTGTTATTATACATGTCTACCAAATAGTGCTGTTTGCTTAAATCTGCTTACTCATAGCATTTCACAGGTCTGTGTAGAGAGTATGAAATTTTTCAAAGACTCTTGGGAAACCTGTTTCTTTTAAGGTAATTTCAGACATGGGTTTGTGTTTCTTTAAATTAATGGGAAATAAGGACATGCTTAAAACTAAGCATGTATTTGAAAGCTGGTGGATTCATATTATATTTGTCAGGCCTTGGGTAAAACTTCCATTGTCTGAAAAGCATCTCCTTTTTAGTATTTAGAGAGATGCTTTATAATAGGCTTGCACAGTTTGTAATCTTGTTGTTCATCATATTAATTGAAGAAGCTCCTTTCTGATAACCTTTGGCTGTTCAAGATATGTTCCTAAAGGATCAAAACCTGAAGAAACTTAGAAAAGACATAATAGATCATCCTGCCTTTTTCTACTAGTGTAGAATTATTTCATTGAGAACATTGTTTTAGTGTTATGTCAACTTTAGTTTTTAAAATCCCACATGAAAGCTTCCATATCTCTCCTTGGGAGACTGTTTCACAGGCTGATACATCTCACTGTGAGGAAGACTATCCTGATACTCTGTTGAGCTTAAGCTTTTTCTTTCCATTATTTCTAGTTATGTCCTTTTTCCTTGAGGGCTTTTGCACACATAAAATATTTATAGATTTTTTTTCCCCCCGTAAGAAATTTTCTTCAATTTATCCATATCTTTTTTTGGTTTTGAAAAAATCCACCTAAGACCTTCTAGGCTGAGAACTACATTTACCTTCAAATCATCTGACAACAGTCAGATGCTCACTGCAGCATTTACTTCATGTTCTCTTTCTCAGGGTCCAAAGAACACAGAAGGTTCCAGCTATGAGAAATCTGATAAGCAGCCTATTTTCATCAGTGATTTAAGTCCCTTTCCTTTCTTTCTAATTCTCAATGCACAGCTCTTCTGGCAGTTGTGAGTGAGGATCCCCAGCTGCTACTTGGTTCTGAATTTCTCACCTCTTGCTGCTCTGCTTTGCAGAAAACCTGCATACTGCTTAGTCTTTGTACTTCTGCAGCTTGCACAAAATTCACTTCATTCTTGTTAGGTGCAACTGGTCAGGTCAGAACTCAGAATACCTCCCAGGAAGCAGAAGGCAAGAGAAAGGAGGGTGATGCTCTCCTTAAGTTCGAGGTCTGATTTGGAAGTCCTGGGTTGAATTTTAGCTCCTTATTCAGGAGAAATTGAAATATTTTCATGCAGGGAAATGCAGAGAGCTGTAATAAGTTTTCAGGGGGCTTACTAGTGTGGGCCAGTCCAGTGTTTGCATAGTTCAGTGTGGCAGGAAGGGATCCAGCCTGTGCCAGCTCAGAGCACAGGCAAGCCAATGCATTTGTGAACTGAGAGACAGGCTCTGCTTCTCTGCACATCCTCCTCCTCTGCAAGGAAGTAGTTGCAGTCTCCTGCTGCATGCTGGTACTGTACAGACCAAAAACTGCAGCAGCTGGAAAAATTAGCTTTTTTTAAAATGCAATTTGTTTTTGGTTATTATTAGTTATGAGTGTTCTGGCTTGCAGGAAGGGGGAAGAAATTGAAATGGCTTACACAACTTTTGGCTGTCATTTCTAGCTTGTTTTCTAAGGAATGGTGTTTGTCTGTCAAAGTGCTCTTAATTACTTTTGAACACAAGGAATGTTTACACAGCTGAGTTCATTGGTGGCAGAGATCCCATCCCACAGTGGCCTTGTGTGGTGGCTTTGAAATCAACAGGGAGACTTTTGGGTGTCCTGGCTGACAAGCATGGTGTGCACCTCAGGGCATCATGACTGGGTAGCGCTGGAGCAGCCCAGGAAGGTTTTGAGGAGACAGTGTGAGGAAGGAGGGCATGGATGGGGAGTTTGATCACTTAGGAGTGAGTCACAAGGGAGAAAGTATTGGTTTTCTGCTCAGAGTACTTGAGCTTTTCCTGAGGAGTTTTCAAGCTGTTAGAGACTCAGTGCTTGTCTAATTGTTCTCCCAGAATCAATAGTTAAACTTGCATTGATTTCTGCTGACTTCACATGCTTAGGATTCCAGCTGTACTGTGGAACTTGAGATCTTGGTGTTTCACAGAGGCTTACCTGCCACAGCTGTCTAACGCTTCCTGAAATATTGAGGACAGCTTCTCTGAAAAGTGTGCAGGCTGGAAACACCACTCCAGGTGCCCTTGTAGCCTTAGTAGGTGCTACTACCTGCCAGGCTGCTGTTTGTCCATCCATTTTACAGAGAAAGCCCGTGCCTGGTGGGCTCATTTCCACATATTCCCAGGTCTGCATCTCAGAATGGACACGTGCTGCTATCCTCCTCATTCTGACTATTCCAAGGCATTCTTACTGGATATTTTAGCTGAGTTTTGACTAAGATTATTTTGCAAAGAGAATATTCTATTTTATTCTTTTTTATGTGTCTGATGTCTAGGTGCTGCTATGTATATTTTCTTCTTGCAGTATTTTCTAAATTCACATCTTCTTCAGCTCTTGACAACAAGATCTACTGCCTAACACGTTAGTGCCTTTATTTCTATATATAATTGCAAAGAGATTACTTTGAAATGTATTTCTGAAACGGGTATAAAGAACAACGTTTACTAGTAAGTTTCCCGTAACTTCTTTTCATTGAGAAAAGGCGCAAAAAAGAGTAATGATATTGCACTTCTGCTGACTACTCTGCTTGACTGATTCACAGGGTATTTGCTCTTAACATGTTGTAGGAGTTAAAAAAAACATGTCAAACTTTTTTTGGCACCCAGCTCCAGTAGCTCCTGTTAGAAGAAACATATGGCCTCACACTAACAGTGTTAAAGCACTGCTGAAGTATTGCATGCACGACATTGACAAATTTCCTCTAGGCTTTTTGTTTTCTGTGCTATTAAGCATTCAAAGTCCACTATTTCATTACCACTGATGATACAGAGAGCCTTATTGACATTCTATCCATCTGTTCATAACATGCATTATTAAATGTGAAGCAACTAGTAGGTAAGAGTGCACTTGCCAGCTGTACAATGAATTCTCAGTAGTTTGGTGCCCTCTATAAATTTTCTAGTATTCTGCCAGTTTCTCAACATAATTTGCAATGGGGATATTTTTTTTTTTAATGTTTCACACTGTACAGAGAAAAGTTGCTTCAAAAGAATTCTTTATTTTGTTATCCCTAATGTAAAATCTTCAGATACAGTTTCAAAAAACCCAAGAGTCTTTTAATATACAAAGACTGTTGCTAATATCAGATCTCACTAACCATGGTTTCTGTGTTTTTCTTTTTTTGTTTTTTTTTCCCTAGGAGCAAATCTGCTGCATTACCTATGAACAGGACAATGGGGCCCCAATGAGTCACCCTATTCATGTATTTTTGGAACCCAGAGGAATTGGTTTGACTATTTACAGATTATAACAGTTGGTAGTTGAATGTTTTATTTTCATTCCCAGTTGGTACAATATGTTCACAGCTGATGCTAATGGCTTGCCCATTTGATATCACATATGGTCCACTATTTGGGTCTCCTAAAGCTTTCTTTTGTGGTCAAGCTGCTTTCAAACTTGTGTATGTTTAGGTTTGTTCTGTCTGCTGGAAAGGTGAATATGAATCTCTGAAACTGGGCATCTTTTTAGTAACTCTGCAGTTCTGTTGATAAAGATTCAAAGGATTTGAGACTAAATGTCCCATAAAGAATATTTTTATTTAAAATTGAATAAAAACAAATGTCTTTCAACACCATGTGAGATTCTGAAACAAATATCCTTTCCTCTTTCTTTGTCTTTGAAGCTGTGATTGAGTTACCCTCCAGTGTATGGACACCACTGAGCGTCATCAGGCTGCTTTACTGGGTGTTCAGTTGTATTGGAAACCAATTTATACATAATTTGTATTGCTTAAATTGTCATTTCTATTTTTCGTTGAATATTACTGTTATGATAGTGTTTTATGAAAAGATCTAAGGAAGCAAATTAATTTTTCCTTTGGTTTCTAGAATAAGAGCATAGCAAAACTGAACTAAAAGAATATGAGTACAGAAATTAAAATTACAAGCCAGTCCGAAGTTGTTCTCCTATGATACAAAGTGTTTATACTGACTCTGAAACACAACTGATAAAGCCACAATCTCATAAAAAGATTATTTCCAAAACTATTGCATTACCCTCTGAGAGCTAAAATTCTCATTTATTTGTAGGAGTAGATCATAATAGCTCTTATTCCCTGAGAAGTGGGCATTGTGTGATAATTAAGAAGGGTAGTACATTAATTGTCCTTCACTTCACCTCTAGATGTTTAACTCCTTATCTAGTCAACCAGCAAACAATAATGCTCACTTATTTGTGCCTTACAGTTCAAATAATTTTTTTAACTACATAATTTATTTGAAATGAAGCAGAATGAGCATCTTCATGTGAAAGGGGCATTGAACTGATGTTAGGTTACCATTACTTAATACCATTAGGGGGTAGGATGTGGGTTTTATGGTTGTATTTTTCAGCCATGCAACTTTAGCTGAGTAAGAGCAATGTGGTTTTGCATGCAGGAATATTTCTTGAACTAATGGGACAGATGTAGCAGTTTTTGACATGGCTTCTGCTTTCTGCTGGCCTCTCTCTCACTGATGCCTGTTAGGGGAGAGCAGCTACATGTGTGTTGCAAGTGTCACCTGTGCCTGGGACATCTGGCTCCTGGTGCTGGATTAAATCAGGCATCTGGTGGTAGGACAGAGGCTCTGGCTTGTTCAGTTTTGAGGGAAATAGTGCATGTTGCTGGTTTAGAGTCAGCCCCTGGAAGGAGATTGAAATGGAACTGAAGTAGGAGGCTCTTTCAAGTTAATAAAGTCAATATTCAACCTGGAAAACTAGGGAAAGAAAAACCCAACTATACCCAATGTTTTTGCAAACAAAACTAATAGATGAGAAGTAAAATTCTGCCCTCTACTATAAGCAGTGTCGGGGACATAGAAAATGACAGAAAACTTTAGCATGCTAAGAAATTCACTTGAAATGTCTTTTAAAAAAGGACTAAGGGAATCAAATGATTAATGAATGACTTCAGGAATGGACTCGGTGCCTGATGATGTGGTAAAAAATATTTCTTAGACAGGACTTGGTCAAAATTTGGTAAAATTTTGGGTGCTCTGACTGTACCCAAGAGAGTTAAAGAAGTTAGTGATGTTGCCACTCCCAATTTATTAGACAGAAATGGAAGATTATGCAAGAAGAATTTGGATTTATTGGATAGAAATTAAATTCTATTCAGGAAAGAATGTATTTCTCATAAGTAGCAGAACTAAGTGTTAGGAACTAGAAATAATACTGTTGAAAAATTATTTTTGGGATTTTACAAATAAATCACAAGCCCACAAGACACCAGGAGCAGTAACTTGTTTGGCTGTGGGTATCTGTCAGAACAAAAGTGTAAAAATGCAAAAGTGGTCATAACTTGGTTATCCTGTGACATGGGATATCATACAGCATATTCCCAGGAGTCCATACCCATCAGATTTGGGGTGGCTAAGCCTGCCCTGAGCACACTGTGCTAGCCTGGGCATGGTGCTGCAGCTGTGTCAGCAGCACTGGTACACAGCTGACTACAGCAGAGACAGCCCTACTGCTCATCGTGGAGGTGATGTGCCTTGTGCCCTCTCTAACACCGTGCCACCATCTCCAGAGGCAGTCACAGCGTGTCCCTGTGTGTTGGACATCGTGTCCTTCCCTCTGCTGTGTTGACTCTGGCCTCACTGTGGCCTCAGGGCATCTACTGCAGGACGCTCATGTAAAGGTGGGTTTTGCAGTGTATTGTCCATGCCAAGGGGATTCTGTTGGAAAGAAGTGTTACACTGATTCTAATTTCTGACTAAAAAGATAATTTCTGATTGGTACATGGAGAATTATGTACTTCCTGGGGGATTTAAAAAAATTTTTTATGATTTATTATTACTATTATAATTGTTATTGTTATTATATCATCCAAAACGTGTGAGTACTCTGGCAGGAGCATCTTTGTGTGGTGCCTCCATTCTCTCCGGTGCAGCTAGGGTGAGTGGCAGTGTTGGGCACTGCCCTGCCCTCGGGGGCTCCTGCTGAGCACACACCGGCAGCCTGTGCTCCTGTGCCTCCTCAGCTGGAGGCTGGTACCCACCCCAGGCCAGTGGTGAAGCTGTAGGTCAGACCCTTCAAAGAGTCACCAAAATACAGACCTCACTCTCTGCCCAACAACATATTTTCTTCCCAAAGCAATCAGATCTTTGTTGCTCTCCACTAAATATACTTTCTTTGTTGTGACGGAGAAAGAGCCTGAGGCTGGAGCTTGCCGAGAACACCATGTGGAAGTGGTTTGCTCAGCTGCCATTGCTCAGCAGGGAAAGTGAGGGGTGGGATGGACTTGATGAAGGCAGCTTCATCTTGAAAAACAGTTGATTAGAAAAATACCATCAAATTGTAATTTATCAGCTCTAGATATGTTCTAGGGAATCCTCTCTCATGAATGGGATTAAATTACATATAGTGTTAACCCAGAGTCTTCTGCAACAATGTAAATGAGTTGTTAACATGGTACTTCATTGCAATAATAATTCAAAGCTACTAGCAGGCTTGATGGGTCTGCAATAAATGTTTTATTATTTAGGAAAAATATACTCTACAAGTTGCAATGTGCCATGCTCATTCATGCTGTAAATCAACAAAGATCAGCAGACTGAATAGGGAAAATGAAAAGCTTATTTAGGAACTGACACAAGCTTTCAGATGAGCAGGAATGGCTGAAGTTAACTGCATTCATTTTTCTTTACTTGTCACAGTTGCCACTTGAATTTCACTGCTAAAGATTGTGGGTAGTTTTGCTTTATGAAATTATATCTATGAAAACAGTATTTGCATTTATATAGGCTTAGTTATAATAAAGTTAAACCTAGCACACCCCCTTGCCTCCACAAACAAACAAATCAACCAGCCAACCAAAAACCTCTATGTTAAAATAATATTTATCTGTCAGTTTTCCTAGATCTGAACAGGATTCAGCTAAATGGTTCCCACTGGCTGCTTTAAAGACCTAAAGCCTGTGACCATGTGAAATGCCGGAATGCATAGCTTTCGCCATCCCTTCAACTTCAGCTCTCCTGTAAGGCTGCCTCTCTCCTCACCAGGGTAAACCAAGGGGTTTTTGTAAAAATGATCTTTATGTGGAATGAGGTAAGCCACAGAGTGGGTGACAGGAGTGAGATACTAGGAATTAATATGGTCCTCATGGTATGGTTACAAAGTGCCTGCGATTGGCTCCATTACCATCCTTTCATGTTCCCTTGCACCTGAAGACCCTTTCTTGAATTTTGCAGAAAATGCAGATCCTGAATGCTGAACACTGGCTTGTCCTGGAAACAGAACATGTTTGAACATGGAGTACAACCCCTTGCAAACTCTCTACGTTGATGTCCTTAGAGAGATGTGACTTCTTTGGCTGATCCAGGGGAAGGAGAAATGAGGATAAGAAGACAAGTGAGTTAAGATAACTCATCCCGTGCCTCTCTGTAGGCTTGAAAAAGACAAGGTTTTTTAAGCCAGCTTCAGAAATTATTCTCCTGCCCTGACTTATGCCCCAGGAAGAATGAAGAGAACATGAAAATACTTTTTAAAGGATTTGCCTGATGATGCCACACCCCTAGTCATAGGTCTCCAAAGGGAAGAGCTGCTTTTTATAGGGCAAATAAGCTGGACCTGCCCAATGAGGATGGCAGCAGGAACTGACCATATGAGAATGCTTCAGGATCAGACTGGTATGATTATGCACGAAGTTCTGGCTGCAACACTATCCTGAGAAAGCAGCTCGTGGATGGAGAGAACAGTAAGCAAAAAGCCAGCATGCAGGGCTCTGTTTAGCTTTGTGCCTGCTGGGGTGTGTGTACTTGAATGTGCATTTATATGAACATGAACGTTTATGTGTGTGTGTCTATATACAAGTGATGCAATTTTTGTTTCTCTGTAGTCATCTGCATATTTGTTCTGGTTTGTCAGGTGCTTGTGTCTGCCACTGAATGGATGCTTTCCTTGGTTGTGAAGTTACTTATTCAGCTACAGGATTCACTGTCTATCTCAAGTGTCTATTCTCAGTAGGTCAGTTTGCATGACTTAAACATACCATGATTTTGTTATAATGCCCAGTGTGCCTTCAGGAGAGGAGTCTAATCTTGTAGCCAGCAAAACTGGCTCTGTGCTGAGAAGGCTTCTGAGTCTAGACCTTGGAAATGATGAAAATACAACAGTTTTGCTGCAGGGGTTGTTCCACTGACTTGGTCCTGAGCCTGTTGGGTTGAACAGATGGCATCTCTGGTGTCAGCATCCCATGGCTAGAAGCAGCCTCCTTGGGGCAGATGCTCTGCACTGCAGTGAGCAGTGGTGGGTTGGGTGTGTTCCTCCAGCCCCTGGGACTGCTGGCAAGGCCCTGCTGCTGGGTGCTGCTGCCTCCTGTGGATGGACAATGCTGAGGCCTGGCCATCACATCTTCCTGAGGAGGCTTCAGGACTCTTATCCTGAATTTTTCACTTTGAGTTTTAAGCATATATATGATGTGAAAGAAACCTTTAGAAAAGGGTGTGTTACCCTCCCCTATTTATTTTGTCAACCATGAAATTGAAATTACTTTACTCCTTTGGAAATTATGACTGGTTTGTTTGTGAGAATAGTGTATGCAAAAAAAATTAATTTGGAGATGTGTCTTAGACTTATTTCAGATAGTTATCTGAAGCTTTTGTTATCATAATCACTTTAAAAAAGGCAAACATAAGCCAAAGACTCCAAAGAAGTCGCTGAGATAATGCACTGTGAAAAGATTTCAGTTTGCTTCACTGAGAAAAGTTTTGCTTCTTGAGCCAGCCATTTATATGCTTAGGAAAAGTCCAATTAAGATGACTGAATTGTAAGTGTCATAAAGTAGAGAAGGCAGGGGACATTTAATTATAGCTGTGCTGCCAGGCACCAATAGAACAAAGGAAAAAATGTTCACCTAAAGCACAAAGTACTGCCTATTACATTTGCTGTAAAAAAGAGACAATATATGGTCTAAACACACTTTTCTAAATAGTTCAAAAAGCTGCACCTTCTGATTTCCATGAAGCTGTTTTTCCGATTATCAACATAGTTTAAGAAAAAGAAATACCGTTTTAATATTGAGACCTTCAACTTTGGTCACAGGTTGAAAAGGAAGCATCATGCATTAAGGCAAAAATGTTGCCTGAGAAAATGGATTTGTGACCCAGAAGAATGTATAATTGATGTGTGTGCTTGTCTGAACGGTAGAATAACAATAGTAACCATTAGAGATGAGAGCTGGAACTAGTCAGGCAGTGAGGCAGGATGTATTTTATAGGTCATCTGGGCTCCATTCAGATCTACAGGTTGCTGTTCCTTCTCCATACTTGAAAGCATTTAATAGATTATTACAAAAGGAAAAGGATGGTATGCAGTAATGGTTTAAATTGAAGCTCTGTATATATATCACC
This sequence comes from Pyrgilauda ruficollis, assembly GCF_017590135.1. Lineage (NCBI taxonomy): Eukaryota > Metazoa > Chordata > Aves > Passeriformes > Passeridae > Pyrgilauda > Pyrgilauda ruficollis. Next base: position 2,090,278 of record NW_024527710.1, on the reverse strand, counting down.
ACTGTGTGACTTCTAAATGAATGCTTCATTTTTAAAATTCTCCCATGACATACTTGAAAGTTTGCCAGAGCATCAACGAATTAAAACAATGAATTGACCAGCAGCAAAAGACCCTGAATAGTACAGTAGAAACAGTTGTTCTCTTCTGTGGCATAGACAATAACAAATAAGAAGTCCCCAAGAAAATTTATTCCAAAGTTGTCTGTTTTCTTCAAGGCAGATGAACTGATTTTCTTCTCTTTTGTTTCATCATGTTAAAATAAGAAAAAAGACAGAATTTTGGAAAGAGGTTTAACTGTCAAACAATCAAAGCCAAAAGCACGTAATAGTGAAGTCAAATTCAGATTCCCTTCTTGCCTGGAAAATGCTTCTTTCATATCAAAATTGATACAAGTTAAAGGGTGGAGAATCTTTTGTGCTTTGTTTCACATGAACATAAAAGTTTTATTCCTGCTTTTAATGGGTAGTATTTTACAAATGTAATGGAACATAATTTTACCAGGTTTCCCTAAGGGAAAGTCAGGGCATGATTACATAGGCAGTCCCATCTCATTTAGTATAATGCTTACAATATAGATGCAAATATACTTATGTAACTCAAGTTAGAGGTAGATTGAATAGCATTCAGATAATCATAGAGCAGTGCAGATGCTGAAGAAAATTTTGCAGGAGAAATATGCATTGAATGACTGCTCCCTTGCAGCCACATGTGCCCCCAGATAGTGTTTCTCTGCGAGGCTGAAGATTCAAGCTGTGCCAGACAGAAGTACCTGGCATGTGTACAGTTTGCTACCTGAGGATGAACATTTTAGCTTGTCCCTGTTGATAGCATATCCCAGTGAGCAGTGACAGTGGTAGATCAAGGGGATGGAGACCCTTGTGGCTTGCAGTGTTCCCAGCAGCAGGGACAGCCTGGCAAGTGAGCCATCCTCTTCTGGCACAGCTCTTGCACTGTCCCTCAGGGCTGCAGGGTGGGACACAGAGGGGCTGCATGGGCAGGGAAGGAGGTTTAAGTCACCTCAGGTAGAAGCGCAGAGTGACAGAGCTGGGAGTGTAAGGATGACAGTGTGCTCTCCAAGCTCCTTTCACAAAGAGTTTTTCAGCTAGAGATTAAATCTTTCCATTGTGAATAATAATGATGCAATGTAGTGCATGCTGTAATTCTCACACTTTTGGTATAAAAAGCAATTAAAAATCTGTGTTATAAGCTAATATCAAGGGTCTCCTATTTATAGGAGTTGTAGGGGTCCTCTTTCTGGGGTGGCTTGTGCATTGTTGAAACAGTGATCTGTAAGAAAAGTGATCTCCTTCTTACAGGGGATGATTGAACAAATGTAAAACATTATATTAGCACATGTGAGATGGAAATTGTCTATTTCATGAAAAATTGGTAGTCTGTCACTTTTTTTTTTAATTGCCAGACTGTCTTCTCAGATCTCTTTTTGAATTTGATGTAGATCACCACAGAGAAACTATTCCAAATTTTCATCTAAGTGGTATAACAGCTTAGTGTACATAAACCTAGTCTTGATGCTGGTTATTTGGAGATGCACATTTTTCTCTAAATGTAACCTGCTTGGAGTCAAAGCAAAAGCAGTTTCTAGAGCTCTTCTGCAGGACCACTGGCAGCAGAGCTGCTGCTTCTGCACCAGGTGTGCAGAGGTGTTGCTGTAGCTGGCATGTAGATTGCAGGTGTGAGACCAGCAGTGCCTCTGGCAGCTACTGCCTCTTTGGGTCGGCAGATTCCTTCTCATTCTTTCTGGGGAAGGTCAAGAATTAACAGAGACATTAAAAAAAATGAAGCTCAACATCTCTCTGTGTTAGATTTCATTTAAACTTTCCCTCTGTCATTGTAGAAAATAGCAATAGATAGGTTAGCACAAAATCTATGTTGCAGGTATATGCCTGTATGTGCTGTGGAGAAAACTGAATAGACAGTATTTGGAGAATTAGTTGCCTTTTTCTCTGTGTTTTAGTTAGAGCTCTCTGTTTGCTGGTACATTTAGAACCAAACTGTCTTTTAGCATTAAACAAAGAGGAATCTTTGTTTAATGTACTTTTGCTTTATTTTCTTTGGATTTTTATTTGCCACATCTCAATTACCTGTCAATACTCAGAAATGTGAATTGCATCAATTTAATTTTTGTCAAGTGTAAAATTTATCATTCAGATAAACTAACATCAGAGTCAGTATCAGATTGAGGAAGTGTTTGCTCTTCCTTGCTCATTAGTTAACATTTCATCTGTGAGTGTGCGATGGATAAATTTCAGTGTGCATCTGATTTAACCTCTAAAAATGTATCTTGTCATGATTTAACTGCAGGCAGCAGGTAAGTACCACGTAGTACCTAGTGGGAAGGGGAGGAGAATCAGGAAAGAGGTAAACCTCATGGGTTGAGATAAGAAGAGGTTAATAATTGAAGTAAAGTAAAAAAAAAAAAATAGTAACAACAGAAAAAGAGAGGGGTTTGAAGAAACAGGAGATGCACAACAGAACTGTTCAGTTCACCAGTGTGTGACCGATGCCCAGCCCATCCCCAAGCAGTGATCAGCAGCTCTTGGCCAACTCCCCCCAGTTCATTTACTGAGCATGACATTCCGTGGTGTGAATGTCCCTCTGGCCAGCTGGGGTCAGCTGTACCAGCTGTGCTCCCTCCCAGCCTCTTGTGCACCTGTTTGCTGGCAGAGCATGGAAACTGAAAAAGTCTTCATTTACAGTAAGCGCTACATAGCAACAGCTAAAACATCAGTGTGTCACCAGCAGTATTCTCATACTAAATCCAAAACACTGCACTTTACGTGCTTGGAAGAAAATTAACTCTCTCCCAGCTGAAATCTGGGCACCTCAGGTGAGGGAGGTGGGCACTCCAGTGCTGTGCCAGCCCAGCTCAGGAGGACAAAAATGCCTTCCATCCCAAATTTGTCCCGTGAGAATGCCTTGTTTGACTGTCTTTTCATGCTTAATAAGACATTTCCAGATGGACTGTAATACTGAAATCAAGTTTTGCTTCTTTGTTTACTTTTCAAGATTAGCAACAGCTTAGACTGAGCACTTCAGTCGGTGATCCTGTCAGGTGTCCCAGGTTCCACACCTGCTGCTGGTATTTTCCTCTGCACTATAAAACGGTGCTTCTGGTTTTGCTGTTTGTAAAACAACTTTAACTGTTTTATATAGGAAATTTGTAAACCAAGTAAACTGGTATTGTGGTTTAATGCCAGCAGAAATTCAGTAAAGGAGCCTTTTGGTTAACGAAGGCTTGTTCCATTTGTAGGAAAATTCAGATAAATTAAGGATATATGTGAAGCAAGTGCACCAAGCCTACAGTGCTTTAAGCTCCTCTGTGGATGATCTAATTCAAAAGGAAAATGGCTGTAGTTCATGGTAGCTTAATCCTCTTTACAGTAAAGTCAGACTACTTTACCTCTCAGTGAGAATATCCACAGAGGGATTTAATGCATTTTGACTTACATGCATTATCATCATGGGTTTAGTTGGTTTATCTTAACTTCCCTGGATGCTCCTTTGTAGAAAAACTACAGACATAGATATCTAGTGCTAGCTTACTTAAAGCATAGTCATGTTGTCATGTCCTTAATCTGATATGGGTTTTAGTGTAACCGTGTTAAGTGATAAGTGAGAACTGCTTTGGTAAGGGGTTCATATACATTCTCATCCCAAAGGATAGCAAAGGTAGTTCTTTATTTGTGACTGTTCTACCCAGAAATAATTGAAAAGCCTCAGTGTAAGTGGTTGCCATCTGTTTGCATGCTGGGCACTGCAATGCTGGTGACTCCTCAGACACAATTACAAATTCTGGAATTTGAAGCTGAGGCTCAACAAAATAATTCAGGTGATTATTCTTATCTCAGTCTGTCCTCTGTGCTGGTTTGCAGGCCAAAGATAAAAGGATACAGCACTTTGGAGGAACTTTGCCTCACATGATTGTAAAATCAGCAGAGTGCTGGAGACTCCTCTCATCTTGTGTGGAGAGATTCAGTCCTATACCTGATGGGAAGGAGAAGAGAGGAGAAAACATTGACTGGACATTTTTCCAGTCCTTGAAGCAGTTTTCTTTGAGAGAACGACATTTTTCTTGCCAGACAGTTGGCATCAGCTGTCAAGTTGGGTCATCAAGTTGGGTGAACTGGACAGGGCAGAGGTGGAGACATGCAGTGCTGTATGGTGTCATCAGGGCTAAAGATTATGAAAGTCTTCTGCATAGATTTCACCTCAGAAGTGAACAGAGCACACCAGGGATATCCCATGGCAATGAGAGCCCTTGTTCCAGCTCAACTGATTCAACTGGCTACGTTGCCTTTTCTCCAAGTTCCTGTTGTCATCACATGACAGGAGATGCAGGAAGCACTAGGAACACCACACCACAAGATGAGTAAGGAATTCTTCGCAGATTTTTAAGCCCCTTTTTCTTCTGCAGCCTTGTTTGAATAGTTTACATTTTAGTGGCTTTGGCTTGAAGCTGAGGGCACTAACAAAGTTGTTATATAAAAGCATTATTGGTATTTGAGGAATTAAGCCTATGTTTCAGGAGTTCAAGTTTGCTGTCTTGTGTTATTTTTTATTTTAGCAGTGTTTGTGTACCATGCTTTTGTGAGTTAATGCATAACAACTCAAGTCAGTTAAAAGTCTATGGCATTAGTGAAACTGTGAACCACATAAAAGACTAAATTGCTTTTTCTCTTTCTGTAATTGCCACTACAATAAAAGCTGCCTTTACTGCAAAGTTTTTCAGAGTTAACCCCTGCAGAGCTCCCAGGCTGATGAGGGAGAAGTGTGATTAGGGGTGTGTAGAAGGGGGAGAACAGCTGACTAACAGTAATTAGGGGTGCTCGAGTGCTGTAGGCAGCAGAGGGCAAAACTTGGAACCACACACCCCAGGTCCCAAATGAATTGCAGTGTAATGAGAAAGGGTCAGCTGGGGTCCCTCAGCACAGCAGCTTTGGCAACCCTGCCCTGCTTGCATCCTTTCCAATAGCCCTGCTGAACATACCAGGGAAGGATGGGAAGGGCACGGAGTTATGACTGCAAGCAAAGAGGAAAAAGGGAATAAATTTTTTTGTATATGCTTTATTGGCCATAGTTTTGAGCAATATTATACATATTGGGGAATGGGAGGGCGGGTGGGTCCACTTACACGTATGTGACTGTGGGCAGAAGTTTCAGCCGGCAGAATAGTGGAAAGATTTGGTGGATGTGCAGTATTTCCTGTGGGATAGAAATGCCTCCATCCTGGTAATTGTGCCATCCTTATATCAATCCTAAATATAAACAAATCTCCTTCTACAGAAACACCAGCAATGTGTGCTTAAGTATAATAATAAATAAATTAGTACAAAGATTCACTGTGTACCAAATGTGGGTAACATAATACATTGCAAAAGTTAAAAGAGCACCCACCAGAAGTATACAGACATTGAATTAGTTTTACAAATCTAGTTTTGTTTTTAGAATGTAAAAAAAATGCCATATCATTATCATCTGAGGGCCTGTCTTCGCTAGGGACATACTAGGAACATACTTCTTTGTGATATTCACTTTGTCAAACAATCCAAATACTACCACTGATGAATGCTTACCCTGCTTTTGGGTTCCTGTATGATTTGTGCTGTTTATTGTTTATTTTTTTCCTTCCTATTAGAACAGAATAATAATTTTGAAAGCATGGAAAATAGAAGATTTTTTAAATGTCTTAAATATCATTTTGTCTGGGTAAAGGTTTGAAATGAGTAACGTGCTGTTTTTGAAAAGGTTGCTAATTATCTGAATTTCACTGTGGTTTAATTAGCAGCATCCACAGTAGAACGTGGGAGGTGGTGCTTATCACCTGCCAGGAAAATGTTGTCTTCTGAGGAGGGTAAGTTGTGTTAGCCAAAATACAGCCTGATTTTAGCTCTCCAATACCATTCCCTTTCAAGTCTTGGTGAGTAAGGGTGATTGAGCCTTAAGTGATTAAGAGAGTGGAGAACAGAGGTATCAGTGCCAAAACTGTCTCTGGGCAGGTCTGAGAGCCACCAGTATCCTGGGTGCTTGCTGTGGAAGGAGATGGCTCTCACTGAGCATTGCAGCCAGCAGCTCCTCATAGTCTGAGCAGAAATTAAACCACGTGGCAGTGTCAGTATTTCTGGTAAATTGTACTCTGTCTCCATGTTATGCCTTCTTTGTTGTCCTTGTTAGCTGTTATAATAAATGCAGCCTGTAATTCTCTTTGAATGTATCTGATAGGTAAAGGAGCTGGTACAGAGAGAGTCATTTGTTATGGACAGCTCTGCCCAGAGCAGCTGCATGCATGGAAATGCTGGAATCGCCTTAATGAGGTGGCAGTTCTGAGCTGGAAGTCACTAAGGTCAGCAGAAAGGTGGCATTTAATGTCCACTGGATCAAACAAAACAAGGTTGAATCCTTACCTTAGGTTAGACTTGGTAAAGTTTCTGTAATCCAATATAATAATTTTATTGCCTGCTCTGTGAGTTTCCGATCATTTTTGTTCTTCCTCCAGAGAACATTATTGTGATATTATTGTGGCACCCATAATAATTTTAAATGTATTAGGTAAAGGAGAAGAGCTAATCTGCAGGTCATAGGTAAATTACTTTTAATTGAGTCAATCCATGAAAGCTAAGTTAAGAAGAAGACAAAAAAAGGCTTTCTATTATTTTGATATTATTGTGATAAACACACAATTCCAATCTGTGTAGTGGTACTGTTTAGTCTTTCTGTAGTCCAGTTTATTTTTCCATGGCATGGGCACACTCACATAGGTACCAGTACTGCGAAGGCTTTATTCAGTGCACCAGGTGCATCCATGGAAATAGTGTGAGTGAGATTCAATGAGCCCCATACACCAAAATTAATTCCTTCAGGCATTCAAGAAGGTATAGAAACATCATTATCACAGTCTGAACATTGTTTTTCAGAAAAACCATCTTTTATGGCATTCTGATTTTCAAAACATATTTACAAAACAAACTGAAGAGAAGACCTGCATACAAAAAGTCCTCATTCTAGGAAATACTAAAAAGCAGGGACCACGTAATTTTGTTATTTTCATTCTCTTCCTGTTAGCTTTTCACTCGTGTCCAACTATCTCTCTTTCTCTCATTGCTGTCCCATGGGAGTGAGTGACTCTGGCGTGGCTCCCTGTGCTGTGGCCATTTGCTGCTCCAGAGGTGCTAATTGTCCTTTCCTCTCATAATGTCTAATTGATCATATAATAACTTCAACCCAGACCACAGGTTTAAACATGCTTTTGCTGCAGATTGAAACCTCTGTTTCAGACCTAAAGAATGGCTGCTTTGCTTGTGTATTTTCCCCCCAACTCTAATAGTTGGTCTCATAAAAGATATTACTTCTCTCCATAAACCTTGACTGTCTAGCCTGCATTTGTGTTCCTTGGGGGCAGCAAGCAGGAAAACAACCTCTTCAAGCCTGGAGTTTCCTTATAGCAAAAAAATTGTAGCTATTGAATTATAGTTTTAAACATTAAACTACTTCCTTGACCCCATTCCACTGAATTTGAACATGCATTGGTCTTAAGAATGGAACAGAAGGATTCCCAATATTTTCCAGCCCGATGCTTGTCTGAGTGACCCAGAAGATCAGAAGTCCAATCAGGGAAGTGCTTGAACACTTTGGCCATATTTTTAGTGGGCTGTGAGGGACATAAAGTCCTGTTCAGATATGGGGATCATAACTCCAGCTGGTGCAGGAGTCCCATTGTGGCAATGTCAGCAGTGTCCCAGAGAGACCGGAAGGCATACAGGGTGGATGGGGACAATCTGTGCAGTGCTGGTGCCCAGCCCTTACACTGATGTGTCACCTGCAGGGGGATGGGAGCAGAGAGGAGTAGAGCAGGGCCATGTCCATGGCTGTCCCCAAGATCGCCAGTTGTGAGAATTGTGGCTTTGCCTTTAGAGACATGTTTTTGAACTTGGCTGTAATGTGGGGCACAGACCACCTGCTGCATTTCTGTTCATGGGCATGATTTGCTCTTGGGAAGTTGACTGTGGTATCCTTTGCACAGCTCTAAGCCTTTGGGTGGAAATACCTGGAGGAGTGGGTTTCCCCTTACTATTTTCTACGCTATTCTAGCTAGTCAGCCTTCCCAGGTGAAAAATCCCTAAGCTATTTCTTAAACCAGACAATAAAATATGATGCAGCAAGTCTGAGCCCATGCTAGGGCAACCTTCTGGGTCATTCAAAGCAGTCAGACTTTATCATACTGAAACTGGTAGTTTGGAATTGCTCAATCCATCCATATTTTTTTGAAAGTGACTTTATCAATTGGTTGCCTTTTACTTCTGACAAGAGACATTGATGTAAGAGATTGGTAAAGTTTATGACTCATGAAGGTATTTGCTTCACTTATTTGTAATTTCTAGTGCAAATGTGTAGTTTGCCTGTACTCAACTGAGAAAGAAATGGCAGTGTACAAAGTAAGTAGAGCAGATTAATTAAATTGGCTGTTCTTGTTAACTCTTTCTGCTGCAATAAAAGCTAGCAACATTACTTAAGGTGACAAGATAACAAAACATGATTTCTCATTGCTGTAATATGTTATGGGATAGTCTAGATTAATACTTAATTCAAAATGTAATTAAACATTTATATAAATACATGTTCATTATGCTAAGAAGCATTAAAACATGGTTATAAACACTCTTTAAGTAACTGGCCAGCCACACAACATTGTTTTGACTGTTACTCTTCATTAGACACTTTTCTTTGTGGGTTTTCTAGCAGTATGGTTGGGGTGTGTAGTGGTGTCTGATATGAGGTGGTGAGCAGAGAGCCCCAAGCCATGCAGCACAGTCCCACGTGCCTGTCAACGGGCAATCCTGACACCTAGCTCTGCTCATGCTGCTTTACATCTCCCCATATTTGTGGCTGTTGTGTAAAATTACCAAGTATCTTCCTAATTCCCCAAATTTGCTGATTCTCACTTTTCACAGAAATGCTTCTTGTCATTAAAAGCTGATGAGGAAAGATGATTTAAGGCACTAAGTCCTTACTCCTAGCTGCACTGCGAATGCTGGGCTTTCAGCTCGTGCTGGTCCCAGTGAACAGCAGGGTGAAACACAGGTATGGAGGAGCTGAACTTCACACCTATTGATACTGTGGAAATAGACAAAAATGTAAAATAAATGTCATTGGTACAAGATGACTTCCTTGCTTCGAGCTGGGATGTTTGGCTATCTCAGCCGGTCACTATGGTGCCCTGAGCTGTTTGGTGTTTGAGGGCTTCCTCTGGGCTACCAGTCATCTGTGGGTCAGTGCTAAAAGTTGGCATTTTCTGGACTTTTTTCTCCTTCCAGGCTCTGCACAGCAGATCCCTGCCCCAGTTCCTGCACTGCTGGGGCCATGGGGTTGAGCAGTGCTGGGTGTGGGTGCAGCTGGCAGGGAGGCACAGCCAGGCCCCTGCCCCAGCCTGGCAGGGCTGGGATGCAGAGCCTTGCATCAGGTGTGCTCTGGGCTGCTGCACTTTCCATTTCTGCTCTGAGCCAGCTTGCTCTCTTGACTGAGCCCTGCCACCCTGCCTGCCCAGGGGCTGTCACGAGGTCCTGGTTCCCTCATTGCTTTGTTGATGGCTTTGCCTCCTTGCACAATACGTTAGGAAGTAGCGTAGGATGTGTCCAACAGCTCAGAAATTAGGGTTTTTTAAAACACAACTGTTCTGCCATTTCCCAGGTAGAGGCCAATGTAGTGCAGAAGCACAGGCGTGTTCTTCTGAGGCATAAAGACTTTTTTTTGTCTGCTTGGGGTCTGGCCTGGCAATGTGAAATACAGGAAGGCTCTTCAATGAGTAAAAACCTCATCATGACAGAGGCCCTGGGAGGGAAGCCTTGCTGTGGGGTCAGAGTGGTGTAAAAGCTGGTGGCTGGCAGATGGCGGTCACTGGTGGGGACAGCCACAGAGCCGGGAGGACCATCAGGTATGGAGCTGGAATGGCAACTGCAATCAATACATCACAGCACCGGCCAAAGAAAGTCAGTGTTTGAGTGGCGATGGGCAAACAGCAGGGCCTGAGACAAAGGGAGGAGCGAGAGGCGCTGAGTGGGAGGCAGCAGCAGAGAGCAGCATGGAGCCGCGCTGGCGCGGCCCTGGGCCTGACGCAGGGCCAGGCCTGCTGTGGCAAAGCAATTCCAGCGTGGCTTGTCTGTGTGGGGCGCTCCGCTGAGCGTGCGGGCACGTTTTGTCCCTTGGCAGTGTTAGTGGGGACCCTCGGCTGGCTTGGCGCGTGCAAGGTGGCGTTTCGGCCCTGTGACAAAGGCCGCGCGCTCGCCGTGCCAGCGAGGGCAGCGCGTGGCTGCGGGGCAGCTGCCTCACCCCTCTGAGGCCTGCCTGCTTTTAGATGGTCGCACTGCTGATCTGCTTTGTTGGGTTTTAACCTAACAGAAGGAAAGCCTTCAAGTGCTGCTAAAAGGAATAAAATTATAGTTGTACTTTAGGGAGCAAAAATGATCTCTTTTGGCATTGTGCTGTTATTGCAAATTGTGTGTGTGTGATTTATCCTAATTAAAAAAAATATGACAGACATAAGCCACAGAAATGTCTGTAAATGACACAATCTGGTCCTGTCTTTGTTTATCACTATCATAATGCGTTGCTGGCCTCCTAAAATTATTAGCCTTTGTGACTTGCTAATAGCCACGGACTCTTTCTTGTGAAATGGAATGGTGTGCAATAGCAAAGCAGAATGTGAGCATTTCAGTGTGGGAGCAACATTTCACTTGGTTATGCTAGATCCTTCTTTTATTACTTTAAAAAAATTATTTATTTTTTTGTCTGTTTGTTTAGTGGGCAAAATTTTTCAACCTTGTAGTTTAAATACAGACATGGAGGAGGGTTCAGAATTTTTCCTTTATTGGAGCAAATTAAACGGTTCTCCATTACATAAGACTGCTCTATCAAATTAATACCAGTCATTTCCCCGTGTGTTTTGAGTGAGTTTTCAGATCAAACCGGACCTCTGAAGGCACATACACTGCTGCATTAAAAAAGATGCTGCGATATTCTGTATCAAAAAGGTTAAACTCATCGGATTCTATGTAAACACTCATTTTACCCCAGCTAACCTGTAAAGATTTCATTTTCCTTCATTTATCTTCTTCCTTACCCTATGCTAAACCATTCCCAGCTTCGAGGAAAGAATCATGTCTCCATTCATTTCCTATCTTGCTGAATTGCCTTCGCATTTCCTATCATCTGCACATAATCCTATTCTCTCCATTATTGTCTTAATACCAAGTACAGCACAAGATAATGGATAGGCACTGTAATAACAGTGTGGCCTGTAGGAGCCCCTCGAGGGAAATATCTTTGACGCTGGTAGAATATTAATGCATCCCAGGTCCCTGATCTTCCTCTTTCACTTCATCTCCTGTTTTCTAAACTACATAATGACTTTCATATACATGACAAAAGCATTAGAACAGAAAAAGACTCATTGATGAGCAGCAGGGCTGTGTGATATTAAGAAGCACTATTCTCAGTTCTTTGTACAGTTTTTGACCACCATCAGAGACAGTGTATGCAGGTAATTTCTGATTTGAATAGATACAGGCATAAAGAAGCATTATTGTACTCTGTTAATCCAAATGCCCATCACAGGCACTGCGTGAAAATAAATTAAAATGTAATTCTTCAATAATGCATCTGTCTACAGGATGATTTTCAGCAGATTAAAAACAAACAACTTGATATCACTTAGAAAGGCTAGTGGATTGTTTTTGAGAAGCTTAATCATCAGCAGATTATGAATGGAACAGTAAATCAAAGCAGGGTATGTTAAACAATGTAGATTGTGTTGTAGTGGCAATTTACTGTACATAATTTTTTAATAAAAGGGAAAAATTGATTTTTGTGAGCGTAAACATTGAATCCTATGAGAATTTAGCTGCTGTTATTGGAAAGGGGAATGTAAAAAATGCTATTCTTGTCATGTAGGAGCAATAACCTTTCATTCCTCCTACAAAAAACAGAAGTTTGCTCCCTTTAGGGTTGCCTTTAAGCATAACTCCTTTTCTTATTTTTCTTTCATTTTGTGACATGCTCTGTATTTTGCTATAATATTTTGCAAATATTTTTATTTTATTTTATTTTGCACACTTCACCCCACCCAAGGGTGTGCACCCTGGTGAAGGGGGGGGAACATCCAAACTTTCTTTATGTCCAGGAGGAGCTCTCCAATTCCACACTGTGAATTTGCTTTTAAATGGAGATCTGCCAGCAGACATCCCTTGCTGCTTGTTGTCAAGGTCTGGCTTTTACTGCTCCTGGTGTTGGGTTTCGGGTGAAACCTCTGGCTGGGGGCTCTGCAGCAGCCCTGTCTCCCCCTGCCTGCTGCCAGTTGCTGTAGGAGCAGAGCAGCTACTGACCATCAATCATTGCAGATAATATCTGAGGAGAAAGGGAGAAATTACTTCAATTCAAGAGAACTGAGTTAGAAGCAGGAGCCAAGCAGCAGTCTGGTACTGGCAGCATGCTGGAGAGGAGAAACACTGAAGTCTGGAAGAATCAAAGATGAGAGCTAGTCCTGATGGAATGAGGTCTTGAGATTAAAAGAAATTGCACAAGTACTTGAAAATTAGTTACATATTAGATGAAAGATTAAGAAGATTTGCACAAAATGCGGATACCCTGTGCTTTAAGAAGGTGGTTGTTTTCCCTTGTTAACTGCTAAGTAAATGCTAAGAAGCATCTTCTGACTTCAGTGCTCAATCCTGACCCAGCCTTGCAAGGGGCTCTGGGGAGTCCAAGGAAATGTCAGGGTGAGTGGCTGAAGCCATACTAAAAGAAATCTCTCCCAAGAGTAAAAGAGGAGACAGCCTGTCTGTTCCTGGGCCTACTGTTGTTTTATGCTCTAATTTTATTTTCAGCTAATTCATTTGATTGATTTCACTGCTTTTAATGGTATTTCTTCTGTTTTGAACTCATGTGCACTGTGAACTAGTCTAATATTGAAATATGCTGCTTCTGCATTTTAAACTGTCCTCAGCAGGGTGGAAAAATACACATGGATCTTAAAGACATTGTACTGTACATCAGAAACCTGAAGCTGTCCTTTTGGAACCTGGTAAAAACTACATTATCGAGCTCTGTTACTATCATTAAAAATGCAATGCCTTTTCTTTCACATGTGTTTACTTGCCAAGAGAAAAAATGACATCCTGTGTGACACTGGTAGTGTGGTATCCCAGTTTAGAAGACTGTAAACAAGAGGAGGTGAGAGAGAACTCAGTTTCTGTTAGTATTCACTTAAAAATTGCTACAGTCTAAATTTTAAGTCCAAAATCAAAACATTAGGTTGTTTCATTTTGTCTTCAAAATGAGTCTGGTGAATGGCTTTTGTTACTCTTCTATAGTTGTCCTAAAATGAGGAAAGTACTTAAGATAATACTGTAAAACAATACCTCTCAAAAGTCTTTTGCAGCCTTGTTGTCAACATTTGGGGGACCAGAATTTGGGGCACCCTTGTACAACCACTCTCTGGAGGCTCTGGGAAGGTCCTTGTTAGCCTGATAAACCGAAGTCTCTTTTATGTGCAGAGACCCTTTCCTTGTATTTATTGTAGCTTTCCTTGTATTTATAGACTTCACTGTGTCTGTCACACTTTTGTGGTGTTTGGTGTAATATAGTAAAGTAGGAATTATTACTTACATCATGAATACAGGCAAGTCAGTGACCCCTAGCAAAGGCTGGAGACCTGGTGGTTTTGGTTTTGCATAGACTTAGATCAGGAGACAAGCAGGTTTTCATCTTCAGGGACAAAAAAACCCCAAAAACCAACAAACCTGAGAAAAAATAATGGCTTGTTGGTTTTGATTTTGGTTTGGCTTCTTTTATCCCCTCAGTCTTGGAAACCCAAGGACATCATGGTCTCAGGCTGTAAGAGCTGTAGAGCTGGATCTTGTACCTTGGATTGACTTGGTAAGTGAAGGAAGACTTTGATGGTTCTGATTATTCTGTATGAAAGATAAAAACTGATGTATTTGTTTTCAGCCTTAGTTGTAGGTGAAACCAGGACAGGCAGGACAGGAGTCTGCAGCATCCAAGAATTTGTCTGGGTCATGAGAGCTGTTTCAGAGTGAGAGAATGGGTCTTCCCTGGGACTTTGAGTTGTGTCGTTGTGACTCCAGAGATGGTTGATACTGTTTAAAGAATTTCTTTGGCTCCTGTTTGTTGGTTCTGACTTAGTAAATGCTGCTAATTATTGCAGGGGTTTTTTTTCTGACTTACAATCACCTTCAGATTTTTGACCATGAAAAGTGCTATCCTGTGTAGGGCAGAAGTACAACTTTGATGTCTTTCATATACTAGCTGCATCTCATGACCTCTGGCATGTGGCAAAATTATCTTCTAAATTGACTTCTAACAATTAGATGTAATTTTATAATTGAGAAACAGTTTTATTAAATAAGAGAAACTGTGTTTATGACCTGTTTTGACTTCTTTTTTAAAAAATATTCAGAATTATAAAGTTGAAATTTGCAGTTTAATTTAACTATTATACCTTGGTTTACAGCTTGTTATGCCTCTTCTTTTAAAATGTATATTATTAGCAAGACATCTAAATAAATTATCATAAACCTTTTTCTCGATTCTCTCTCTCTATATATCTCTGCTCTTAGAGAAAAAGATTCTCTCCATTAGAATGTCTTTGATAGCATCATTTTTCATATCTTAAGAGGTACTGCATGTGCTCTGTATAAGATATGCTTGAAAGGAACTTTTTTTGACTGATAGTAGTTTATGTTGTTTCTAATCTTAATCCAGGCATCACTAATTTTGTGTTTGCAAGTAAACACGATAATGAATGAGAATCCTCCTAGCATTGTAATTGATGTTGCTCTTTTGTATCCTGGGTTTCAAATCTGTGTGCAATTGTCAGTGCCCTATAGAAATGTTAATTATCTTGAATAATCCTGTTTGCCTTCATCAGGCTGGAGCAGTCCTAAGCAGTAAGAAGGTAGTGTCCAAGATACTTAGAAAGAAATACAGCATTAAAATGCTGCAAAATACCAGACTGGTACAGTTGTAGCCAGGAGAAGGAATGATACAGGACTGGGCAAAGGCATAGGCTATAAAAATGGCATGGGATGTGTTTGGTAGAAATGAAGGCGATTACCTAAAAACCAGTAATTTGAAGCCAGCTATAAAATGGAGAGCTGAGGCCATGGAATAACATCTTCTCCCCATCCAGGATCTTGAAGGGGTAATTTTCTGTTCCTCCCCACATGCACAGGCACTTTGTGGTGGTGTGGAAAGGAAGGAGCATGACGGACAGTGCTTTGGGGACGATGGTGCTTGCAGCGCTGCGCGTGCTGCTGGGGACTGAGCTGGTGGCAGTGCGCTGCGGGCGGAAGGGTGCAGCTGCTGCACTGCGGGGCTCAGGAGCTGCACAGGCTCTGTGGTGCTCTTCAGAGAAATGCATTTGCTGCCAGCTGCATTTCTCTTTGACTAGGCACCTTCCTTGGGCTTTTGAAGTAGAGGGAGAAGGTGCTGCAGTATCTCCCATGGCATTTGTTCATAGCAATCAGACTTCTTTTAGAGATGGTGATTGCTACTAAGGGTAAGGTGGCTGCAGTGCAGCTGAGTCAGTATATTCAGACACTTAATCTGGAATGTTTTGATGCACCAGGCTCTGCTACCTGTAGGACAGGTGAACATGGGTTGGTGAGGGGGGTGTGCAGTTAAGTCCTTATCAAAATGTCAGTTCACAGTCAAATTGCAAGTTTAGCAGTCAGTGTGAAAAAATGAACCTTGTCATAGCAGTTAAAATCATGCTCATATATTTGCAGAGGGGTAGGGCTACTAGAAAGCCTGTTATCTCAGTTATGGAGTCCTCTGAGGTTCCTTGATGTGGAAGGGGCACTCAGTGAATTCCGAGAAAAATAAACTCTGGATGTTGTAATCGTCTGAATTCATACAGAACAGGATGTGCTTACTTGAACTTTGAATCAACATTTGTGAAACTTTGAACCAGTGTGTTCATGATAACATGGACAGCAGACTGCATGTTGTGCTGAGAAAAGACAAGTTACTGCTATAGAGCACAAAAATGGCTCTGGTTTGCAATTACTTTTTAATGTAATTTTTTTGGCTAGTTGATACATTGTTGGAATGCTTTGCTCACATCATATTCAAATTTGGACTACAAAGGCATGGATTTTTGTAGGAAGACCTTATGTAATTAAACTTAGAAAACTGCTGAATAGTTTGTGGTACTTAATGATTACTTTGTGGATTATGAGGCATGCTTAACAGCTACTGTTTTCCCTCTTTGTTATTTGTTGAACCTAGGTTGCACAGTTTTGTTTCTTTAGTTTGCAGCCACTTAGCTGTGGTGTCTTCTGTAATCATCCATTTTTCTTTCTGGAGACAGTGTCTTGGATAGCAAAGTGGAGGCAGAGCCATTTTTTGGTGAATTCAAGCAGAGTGGAACTTGGCAGTGTACCAGTGCTGGACACATTTTAGAACTTCAGCAGGTACCTGCCATTTTCAGGGGCTCTGCCTCAGTGCACTCATTTCTGGTGTTGCTCTCTCAGCATAGTTCCCTCTGAAATGTGGGACTACTGTAAGTTGCCTCTCAGGCACTGACAAAGGAACATTATTTACTGTGGTGCCTTCTAATTTCAAAACTGAGATACTGTAATTTTTTCTGTAATGGACTTCCATGCTCTACTATGTGGAGATTAAAGGGAATTTTAAAAATTGACCAAGAAATCTTTCATGGGCACCAAATTTTGCACTCACATTAAACCAACTCGCCATACTCCCTCCTGATATAGTTCAATTTTTTTTTTTTTTTTGGAACATGATTGATCTCATTAAATGGCATTAACGTGTTTTTAATCTCATAATCAAATCAATCCTGTTGATATTGTTAGTATCTTTGTGATGCAATACAGAAAAACCCTCCTATAATTTGGCCTTTTCAGGTTTTCAGTGCAGCTAAACTGACATGCTGAATTGTACCAACCCTCAGGCTGTCAAGAGATGCCCTGAAAAAGCTCTTAGCCCTGATTATCCATTGGAACAATGGTTATGTCTCTAATTTTAGACAGCTGCAAGCGGGGTTACTCTGTGAAGAAGCAGGACGTTTTGTGCTGCATTCCCTTCTCAGGAACATGAACTCTTCTCTGCTTGCTTAAAGCCCTGCTATTTACAAGCCCGAGATCTTCTTGTAAACATGTGCTTCTGCAGCGTGAAGGCTTCAGCCTGTAGCACTGTCCTGTTCACAGACAGCAGCCCCAAATCCCTGCCTCTCTCAGCGCACAGTGCCCTGCTGTTCACACCTCTGAAATTCTTTTATGTGAAAGCTGCGTGTCTGACTGAAGTCGTGTTCTGCTGCCCTCTTGCAGAGAATGCTTCATGCGAGCATATACGTTTTTCCTGGGTAACATTTTCTTTTCTCAGAAATTCAGAATATAAATATTCACTTAGACCACGCTTCCTAAATCAATGACGTCTTGTCGATGGGAGTTAAGTTTTCATAAAAATACCAGTCAGGCAAGATTTTGTACAGCAGCTACTAACTAGATGGGGGAAATTGAAACTGTGAATAATTTTTTATCTGCATATCCCTGATGACTGATTGCACACCTGTAACTGAGGACACTTGTAGCACTGCTTTTAAGTGTGAAAGTTACTGAATATAGCAAAAAAAGAAAAAAAATTCCAAACCCTATAATCCTATAATGATAAAAGAAACTGAGTATAGATTTGGAAAAGGGGATATGTAAAATGCCTAGTTAAAAAAAAAAACAAACCCTGTGTAGAAGTTTCAAATCTCAGATGAGCATTATATGTGGAGATAAATCATTCCCAGAGGCAAATGCTGCAAGAAAATTATTCTTGTCATTTTCTATTCACTTCTACTACTTTGATTTTAAAATCAACTCTTCTAAAATGTATACATTTCAAGCTGTATCTGCAGTGTGCTGCTATGTTGCATCACACTAGAGCAGGCTGTGCTCCACTCTCTTCTAGGTGGAAGATGAGCCATTCCTGGCACTGTTTTAGATTGCTCTGTCCACCTAATGGAAGTGATGACTGAGAGTAGATGTTGTTCGTGTCTCTTAGCGACCCACTCATTGTCTTCTGTTGTGATTCTTTAATTTCTAGAGTGTATTTTGGGCATTTCTGTTACACAGCCATCTGGTAGCTCTTGAATTTATGGAATCTGCCAGGGGGACATGTGCTGACATTCAAAAAGAGAGTAAAAGACTGTTAACCAAAATATTCTCCCCTTTGTTTAATAGTTAATAGTTGGCTTGTACTTGTCACACCAGAAAATTCTTCTTTAGAAATAAAAAATCAAATTAAAAAGATGTCAGAAAACCCTCTGTAATTCATCAAGCTGTGCTCCAACTGCTGGTTGTCCTGCTTTCATATGGATATTCTTACCATTAAACACAAAGTAGTCTTTGTGTATAGTAAAACCTCTGTGCAATTGGTGGTGCAAACCCTTGAAATGTGCTCAAGCATAACTACATGTATTACCTACTTGCCTTGCTGTGTGAAGGTTTTAAATCTCGTTAGGGTTTCCATCAGATGGAGCTCTGCAGTTGGTGCTTCCAGCCCCTGCCAGGATGCAGCATCTCCCCACACACAGCTGCCACGGCAGGTCTGTTCTCCTCCCCTGTTGACAGTAGCCCTGAGTCCACCACAAATCTACTTTTAGTATTTGATTAGCAAACAATGAGTTTTGTTGTACCATGCAGAAGGCACTAAAAGAAACTGTTTTGCCTAATTGCACCTATGCGTTATTTAATTTCCTACTTCTTGTTAGTGGTGTAGTGAGCAAAACCTGCATTTCCATATAGAAAGCCTCTAAAGCCAAACCCTTTGCACTGACACCAAAATTAATTTGTCTGAGTTCTCTGGAACTCAGAGCTGGAACATTAGTTCTCTGGAACTAATGGAAGCATGAGGAGAGCCTGCCCCCAGGCAATCTTTTCTTTTGCTATCTCTTATGGATACTAGAAACAGTTATGAAATCTTTCCATGCTAGATTATTTTCCAGATGAAAGTTTGTTACTTGTGTTTTCATATAGTTCCTAGAACAAAAGTTCTGAACTTTTACAGGTTAAATTACCATAATACGGCTAACTACAATGTTATCAAACTTTTGTTAGATAGAGGTACTATTCAGAAATGTTTTGTGATAACCTGCATGTATATGTATACTGCAGAAGCTACAGTGACAACTACAGTGATTCTAATGCTACTGGGGTATTTAATATCAACTCTAAATCATTGGGCATAATCATATGATTTTATTTTTAATTCTTTCCTTCTTTCCTGGTTCTTGCCAGCAGAAAGACACTTGGCTAAAATGAACTGTAGTCTAAAGGGTACTTGGGAGGTAGCAGGACAATAGCATATGTGAAGCCATTTCCCTTTCAGAAAGGATGTAAAACCTGTGGGTAAGCAAGAGTTGGCCTATGATGTGACCATGCTAATTTGTGGTTGATTGCTGAAGCAAATCACAGCTTTCTGCTGCAAATAGCAATCAACAAATCCCTGCTGGGCACATGGTTGAGGTGCATTTTCCCACCCCGTGCTTGCAGCAGAGTGCAGTGCGCTGAAGCTGCACTTACAGCATCAGTGATGGGAATGCAGCGATTTGAATGATCTGGAGCAAGAGACTCTTCCTGCTGCGTGTGTGGCAGAGTGCCCAATGGCTGAAATGCTGCACCCTTGAGCTGCTGCACTCACTGACTGTAGGGAAACCAGGGGTTGTTCCCAAAGGAATTACCCTTCTCCAGATTTCGTGCAATACAGTGAGGCTCAGTGCAGCACATCCAGGTTGGGACAGGCTGTACAACACAGGACATCACTGATACAGAGCTGTGCAGAGAGTGTGCAAACCATTGGCTGCTGAGATAATCTGTCTGCTGAAGATGTTGCTGTCATTTCAGGATGTTGTTGAGGGCATAGAAAATAATACTTAAGAAGTGCTTAAAGTAGACAGCATGCAAGTGAATTGTAATGCATTGAGGAGAAAATGTGATAAACTACTCAGCCCTTGACAGTACTCTGTGACACCTCAATTTTTTGAGAAAATTATAAGCGTCTGATAAAATAATGAGAAAAAAAGAAAACAGAAGTACATCTTTCATCTGCTTCCATCTCTCCAGTTCACAGGAGTGAATACTGGTACAGGAGCAAGAAGCAGAGGGTAAAGGGGGATTGAGATGGGAAGGATTGTGATTATACCAAGAAAAGGGGATATAATCAAGTAACACAATCAAGATTAAAGAAGAAAACTTTATATATGCTGCAAGACAAGAGAAGAATAAAAAAATTGGTGGCCTATAGTATACCTCCTCGAAATACATAAAGACAGTATATATAAAAAAAATTATATGTTTTTATATATATATATGTATATACACACTAATATATATATTAGTCTTTCCAGTGGGGCTACAGCAAAACTTTTGCTAAGGGATGAGCTGACAGAATAATAATGAAGGCACTAAAACAAAGGCAGAATTTCCCTAACATGACATTATAAGGAAATTTACAGTAGAATTCATTTTAGAAGCATCTTTGCAGGGTAACATGAGGATGTTGAAGGCAAAATAGGCCGTGAAATGGTGTAGTGGTTAGATGTGAACTACCACCAATATTGAAGTTAAAAGCTAGCAGAAGTACTAGGGTAAGTAGAGGACCATTAACTTTCATCTCACTCATTTCCAGTCTTTGAAAGGAAGTTGAAAAGGCAGGAGGAGAAAGGAGTACAACAGAAAACAGCAGAAAAAATAACTTGATGAAAATTATATGAGATCTGTAGAACTGAAAAGACTGAAAGGACCTATTCCTAATCAACAGCATCTCTGAGATAAAACAAGGGAAAAGACAGAGAAATTATTCATCTGAGATGGAGACAAGAGTGAGAGAAAATACAGAAAATTATTAGGATAAATATTAAGCCAAGTTCTCAGTGGTATGGTTTGTCCATGAAATTGTGTCTGTGCTCATGTTTCAGTAGAATGCAAAATTCACTCTTGAATGCATTTTGAAAAAGAATTGTGTCATAGCAATACACTGGGGTTCTCCATCATCCTGTGCTCAAACCCTGCTCGAAGCCAGAATATGCAGGATAATGTTTCTCCTTACAGGGTAGGGCCAAAAGTTTTCCAGCAGAGAGTAGGATAATTTTTGGGAGATGCAGTTGAATATGCCATAATAAATTCAGCTGTAGTTTGACGCAAAGTTTGGGAGCACTCCTCCAGCTCTCATAAGCTTTGTGAAAAGTGGGATGTACCTGGTGGAAGCTGTGAGATTCCTGCTGAAATACATTGAAAAGCCACAGTGCTGTGTTAGACAAAAAGGTTTAGGTGTAACCTAGAATTTTCAGGCTTAAAAAATAGACAAAATGAAAAAAAAAAATCAGTGTCTTCAATGAAAACCTTTCCTGTGCTCAGACCATCCAATCTGTTTCATCCATATAATGAATTAATGCACATGGTATACAGAGTGGAAGAGTATCAAAATAATTTTTTTAGCTAATATCAGCAGATGTTAACCTGGATCACAGGACTTTCTGTGGCCTGATGTAATGCTGTGTGTTTAGGGTCAAGGAACAATGACCTGTCCTGGAGGAATTGCTCCTTTTTCCACAATGATGACAGTGAAGAAGTAGGGAAAATACTGGGGACTGTTAGTAGGGTTATTTTGTGTTACTCTCTTATATATTGCCTATTGGAAATTCCCATGCCGCATTTTAGTGGTGTTTCTGTGGAAGAAAGCAGGTAGGTGTGAGGGGGGTGGCTGCTGTGCAGGAGGCTTTAGCTCCACAGTGTCAGCCTGTCAGTGCCTTTGTAGGAGCTCTGCTTTATGTTGCAGTGTAGACAGTTGCCAGGAGAGGGGGGAAAATGGAGAAAAAGGAAGTTTGGTTAATAAAACAGGTTTGTCCCTTGAGTGAGAAACTTGGGTGATGTATCAGTGCCTGTACCAGGCTGTAGAGCTGTACATCCTCAATTGCATATTAAAGATTAAGAAAAGACCTGCGAGCCTGGGTTTGTGCCATGGGTTCAGGTTATGCTCTTTCTTGTTTACACAACCACAGACTTCTTGGAGCATCTGCCTTTTCCTCACACCATGATTAAATTGTACAGGGGGAACATGTGTTTCTCAAATCTCCCTGCAGCTCTTTGGATATGACTGTGTTAAGTTTGACAAGAGGAGGCAAGGGTGCACATGAAAGTGTGCCGTTCTGAGTTTGTTCTTTTTGGTGCTTTCATATTGCAAAGATCAATAATTTACCTCCTGTCAGGTGAAACCAGGAGATTAGTTGCATTAATTTTTGAATGCTTTCTTAGTGTGTGTAAATTGATCTTACCTTGCTGAAGTCATGTTTGCAGCCTTACTGTACTGTGTGGCAGGGGAGCTACGCTGAGCTGTACTGGCTGAATGTACAGCTTAAAAAGCACAATATGTGAATAAACATAGCTGTTGTAACAGGAGGCAGGGAATCGTCAACAAACTTGTGGTTTGATGGGGCTGGGCACTGTTTTGGTTTAGGCTGCTTATCAGATTTTTCCTCCAAGGTAATGTTTCGTTGTTGTTTGTTGTTTTTTTCTCAAGTACGTCCTCTGCTCTTGGTTTAGCTCATCATCTATACATATGGCACAGAGCTTTAGGCTGATTTCCAGTGCTCTCAGATGGCCAGTCAGCTCTTACCCAGCCTTTTGTTATTGCCAGTGTTTTGTGTGTATGACAGGAGTGCAGAAATTCTGTGCTAATGTTCTTGGTGGGAGTGGTGATGGTGGTATATTTTCAGCTGAACTCAAAGCAAGTGGTGCTGCTCGTCCTGAGCACCTTGGTGCAATGGCACCCTTGTGCTGATGTGCTGTGTGTCTCTGACTCTGTAGGCGCTCTGTGGGTCTCACCCTCCTGCTCCTGCCCTGCCCAACAGGAACATGGCCTCAAGTGCCTGTGACTCCTCCCAGCTGGCCTTATGGTTCTCTGCATGTAGGTTTGGGCTCATCCAGGGGCTTCTGGTGATGAGGAGCACTTGCTGTCAGAGGGGAGTGATGCTTGCCCAGCAGTGTCTGTGGGTGGAGCAGAGGTTCCTCACACAGGCATTTTTGCTCCATTATCCCTCTGCAAATACTATACTTGGTAGATACTATAGTACCACGTAAAACATTGCTTACTTTCATTATTCTGAGAAATTGCTGGTGGTAATCACCCACCAGCAGGAAGCAGTTCCATGTGTGTTGAGAGGCATCAGATGCCTGATGCAGCGCTGCTCCCCTCAACAACTCAGGAACTGCACTTGGCCCATGGCACTGCTCTCTGTGCTACCATGAACAGATGTCATTCTCTGATCCCATCTCTCATTTGTGCATTGATTTTGAACTAATGATGTGTTTCTGCTTGCATACCTAGGGGAAAGAAAAAAAAAGTAATACTAGAATTCCTCCTTCGTTTTGGACTTCATAGCTCAGACCTTCTGTGGAGGTACCGCACGCAGCACTGCTGCTGTGCCTGGATTTTTATGAAGTCCTTGGAAAGATGTAATTAAAACTGTTTTCTAGATTTCATCTCCTGCAGAAATGGTTTGTTTTTTTTTTAAAGATTCTACCCATGGGTATTGTTTATCCATTTTAAGGTATTGAAATGCAGAATATTATTCTGGTGTATTTATTCTGTGGAAATCTAGACTTAATTTTTTTCCTAAACAGTTTGTTATTATGTGGAGGAGACACAGTCCACGTTCTGCAACTGCTTTGAGAGGTGAGATTGAAATGAGTTTGATTCTCTGCTGCATTTTATCTAAAGCCTGCAGGTTACTTGGCCTCATTGTGTCTGAACACCATAAGTATTTATTTTTTTCTATTAAAACATTTCCATAGATATCACTGTCAATTATGTTGTTCTGTATTTAACTAAAAATATGTTTTCCCCTTGAGATTTTTCTCTAGTTCTGGTCACAGTACTTCTGCTCCATTTGTCCACACAAGCTATTCACTCAATCACTGATGCTTGCTGGCAGGGTTTGTTTAGGAATTGAATATTGTGATATATTCACAATATATCACAATATTCACTTGGGTGTTCCCACAAGTGCACCATGAGGGCATAGCTCTTGCACTTCCATTGCACCAGCACTCAGATTCCCCACGTTTCTCAGTGTGCAGATGACAGCTGACAATCCAGTGTGAAGTCAGCTGTGCTGGTGCAGTAATGAAAACACCCACTACTCTCCTATGTGGGAAATCCCATTTTCAGACTCAGTTGTCCACAGCTCTTTTCCCCACATGTTATCCTGGTTTTGCAGTGTCCTCTGCTTCAGGGAATTTCTCACCACACAGTCAATTGATGTTTCTTACTGAAAATTGAGTCACAGTAAATATCTGACATGATCAATTGTGTTCACCCACAAAATGACTGGCCCTTTTCCTTAGATCCCAATCAATGCTTTCTCCTTTTAATTTGCTTTACTTTCTACCTTACACTTATTATTTCTGCAGCCATATTCCTAGGTCATTCCATAGCTCTATTCAAAGGAGTTTGTGCCTCTCCTGTGCAGAGTGCCTCCAAAGTCAGAAGCTCTTTCTTTAAGTTATAAGCAGTCCTTATGTCTTTGAAGACCTTCTCCCACACCAGCAGCTCTCCTCCCTCTCAGACGCTTGTCCTGGTCTAGCCTGCTCCCTATCTGTGACTCTTCCTGTCTTCCTGTTCTTGCCTAGCCCCTGCTCTTGCTGGGGTCTGTCAGCCCTGAATCTTTCACCCTTCTAGGCAGATGGACAGGTCCCAGGGGATGCAGCTGCAGGGCCATGACCAGCTCTGCTCACCCTGTGGGGGAGTGATCAGAGAAACTCCCGGTATGTATCTGATTTTAAACTTGTATGCTTTTGTTTTACATGCACAAAACCATACCAGCTCCTACCCTTATGGTATAATTTCCCCCGTTAGTTTTCTTTTTCCTGTATGGTGCCAGTTCTGTATTGTTACTCATTTTATGTATCCTGTATCATATTTGTCAGTAAGTCTCCAGCAGACACAAAGCAGCAGGCTCTGTT
Organism: Pyrgilauda ruficollis; assembly: GCF_017590135.1. Lineage (NCBI taxonomy): Eukaryota > Metazoa > Chordata > Aves > Passeriformes > Passeridae > Pyrgilauda > Pyrgilauda ruficollis. The sequence continues at coordinate 2,065,219 of NW_024527710.1, read as the reverse complement.
TGCAGTAGTACAGCTACCAGAGCTTGGCAAAATAGCAGTGCAAAATCATTTGCATTAGAGCTAATAAAGACAGCTGGAATGGGCCCCAAAATATGTTCAATAAACCAATAAGAGTGACTGCTGTTTATACTCCTACTTTAGCAAAACTAACTGGTTTTCATTCAATGTTTATAGTACTGTAATTGTGTAGTGTAGTATTTTCCTGCAATTTAAAACTAATATAATGGTCAATGCCTGTCTTTAAATGCCGACAGTTTGCTAACAATTTCCGGTCTCATGCCTTGTGCATTTTATTTCCTCCATATGAGGGGAGGTGAATGTCTCACCATGTACTTTGCTGTAACTCCTGGTAAATGCTGTTTCTTTTATAGTGGCCATTATAGCTATCACTTTGGGGAATAAAAGCACGTTGTGGATTTTTTAACCCCAATTCCTGTATTCAAAATTATCCAGAAATCTTCTGGAGGAGTAGAGAGATCATAATTTAGGAAAAGAAGTATGTGAATTGACCAGTTATAGAATTCTTTGAAATTCTAGATGCTAAGGTACTGCTGTAACTTCCTTCTGCACTCCCCCTAGCAAGTTTAGCTTATCTATCCCCTGGAAATGATTTATTTAAAATAGAAGTGTCAGACCTTGAGACAATATTATCCTACCAAATCTAAATGTCTTGGAAATACGTGCTTATTCTGAAACATGCACATATTGGCTTCCATAAAAAACATGCCTATTTTTTAGCTTGCTTGATGCATGCCAGCAGTTTATTATAAAGAGGATAACTGATAGACAATCTTAATAACAATGGCAAACAAATAACATCCCTTTCTCACAGTGCTTGACAATGCAAGGATACGGTACAGGATTATATGGGCAAAAGTAACATGCAGAATTTTGCTTTACCCTCTGCTGTACATGGAACAATAAATCAGTCCATACTAAGTTCATTTAGCCATATTTTACATCTTCTAGAACTGGAATTGTGTAGCCTACAAAACAATTTATATTTTATCTGTACCATCTAATTAATTAAATGGCCCCAGAGTACCAGACTCACAAATCTCGTTAATGGCTGAATACAGAAATAAAGACTGTTCAACCCTACTAGAATAATATTTGCATATCTCCACCTGCGATGGGTAATAAGTACCTGCCACAAATCAGAATTATGAATTTTGCACGCCTAACAAAACCGCAGGGGAAATTATACCTCAGACATTCCATAATAATTGCAGCTAAGCTGTTTAGTGCCATCCACTTATTCTGCCTGAAATGTTTAAAGCAGCAACAGTTGTAAATGAATTCAGGCACACATTCAAGAGAAAATGTTTTAAAAAGTTTTTCTGTCTTGCCATATGTAATTATCTTTATAGAAATGTTCATCTACAAGTTATAACATGCTCACATTTAAAATTGCAAATTAAAAAGTAAGCTCCTCCAATTAAAGTACATTTTATAAGAGCATCCTTGTAAGTTTACGATGATTATACAGGAAACAGTTTGGGCCATGTTTATCCCATTGATCTCCCAGAATTGGTGATCTGTTCCATAAACAACTGCAGCGAGGGGTTTGATTTTTCAGTGCTTCTTTCCCCAATTACAAGTGATTCCTGGGGGACAGTTAACTGTTAAGGCTTGGACAGAAACATACTGCAATGTAGATAGTCTTTCATAGGCTGGGGAATTGGGACATTAAAGTAGGCAGCATGAGTTTCCTCTGGTTTGTTTATTTTCGTGACAGAAGTGGAAACTTCATATGTGGTATAGCTGGAGGAACAGTGGGATGCTGGTGGTCTCATCTTTTGGTTGGGAGGGTAAAGGAATGATAATGCCTGAGTTTACACTTTATATAATGGTAGGACTTAGAGAGAGCCCAGGAGCTCTTTATAAGCACAGGTCCTGCTCAGTCAGGGTTAGGACAACTCTGGGAACTGGATCATGAACTGCTTGCTTCAGGAACACAGGTTGCTCTGTGTTCACCTGCATACCACAGGTGAACGTGGTATGGACCCAGCCACTGTGTGTCTGTCTGCTGCTTGGGCACTGTGGGACAGTTCCCACTTTATCAACAGAAGCTAAGAGCAGTGTGTTGAAGGCAGAGCAGCACACAGTGCGTGTTCCACCTCTGTCTCTGGGTGAAAGCATGGAGACATGGGACAGCACCTGTCCCTGTGGGATTCCTGGTCCCAGCCTGCCACTCTGCAGGAGCTGGCAGGGGACACAGCTGTGCTACTACAAGCATGAGGCGTTAGGCAGCAAACTGGTGGTGACAGCCCTGCTGCCTCTTGTGATATGTATGCATGAATTGTTATATTATAGACTTTAGAGAAGGCAACAGACCAACAAAAATAACTCCTCCTTTGCTCTGGGTCTCACTGAACACTTGGTGTTTTATGAAGAGCTAGACTTCCCCTTTCTGCAGCAGAGGTGAACAGAGCCAAAACTGCAATGTGAACTGTATTTGTGATCACTGAAATCAATTTATAATTTTAAAGCTTGTCTTCTGATTTTGGAGTATTTTCTCTTAGTAATGCACAGCACAGGTGAGCCTGCATACGTACATTTAGGCTGCAGGTGATAGTGCGCTAGAGGGAAGTGAGACACAGAGGAGCCCCATTTCCACCAGATGAGAAGGGCAGAGACAGCTCAGAAGAAAGCATTTGGAAGGTGCAGATGAAGGTGTCCATGAGGAAACCATATCCTGGAAGGGGGCTGGCAGTTTGGGTAAGCATTCAGGTGCATACCTTTGTGGACAAGCAAATTCACCTCAGGGTTAGGTTTGTTATTTTAGCACCAGTCACTGTGGCCTTACAACATGCAAATATAACCTCACTGTAATGCTTGCTGTCATTCTAGAAGAGGAGCAGGAGAAGCCAGGAGAGGACTGCTCCTGGGGAGGCAGTGGTGCCCTCTGCCAAGCCCTGACAGTGACACGCAGCCCCAGGGGACCAGGCCCTGGAGTACTGCAGCCCCTGTGCCTGTAAACTTCCACATCTGTATGCTGGAAGGGGAGCACTCATTTTGCCAGTGTTTTAGTAAAGGATTAAAAAATAATTAGAATTTATGTATTTTCAAAAGGAAGGGGCACAGAGGAGCAAGTCACAAGAAGATGATTAAGTCAGGTTGATTGGCTCTGCCTAGAATGACAGCAGTGAGTATGAAGGTTTAGGAAAATAGCTGATAGCCTATTACCATGATTAAATGCAGCGTAACACTTCTTTTTGTATTTTAGAGGACCAACAGATGAGGTCCCTATGGATTTTTTTTCCCCTATTACATGAAATGGCTATAGAAACTGAACTATAATCCCTCACTAACTTACACATTAGCCCAGGGCAATAAAGATGTTTTTATTGGAGGCAGATTTCATGAAAAGTTGTTCAGTTTTATCTCTAAGTACTGTACTGTGCTGAAGGCATTTAAGTGCCCTGTTGGGACAATCTGTCCTGGAAAGCAGTTACTCTCAAAAGGACAGCAAGGTCATTGGAAAAGCTATATTTTCTGCCAGAGGATCCTGCCCTTTCCCCTCAGTTCATCTGCCACTTTTTTGTCTTGGTTGTGAACAGAAGCCAAGCCACACTGTCAGACTGCAGTCCCTGCTTGTGCTCTGATGGATGCAGATCCAGCATCAGACAAACATGGTCGAAAGGCAGGCCCTGGTCCTCTGGCCTGCTTCCTCCAGCTTTGCCAATTCCTCCTTCCTCTCCTTCTGCCAGCAGTAAAGGCTCCTGTGTCTCTGCAGCAAGGTTTCACATTTTCAGTTCACACCTGTCACCTGGGCTGTTCCCCAAACCAGCAGGCTGGTTCCCTGCCATAAGCTGCTACTTTTCCTGATTTTTCTAGAAGCAGTTAAATTCTGTAACCCAACTCCCATCATCTTAACTTGATTTTTCACAGAACCCTTTCCTCTAAGCTTGGCAAAGCAGCAGTAGTTGAACCATCCCTTCCCCAACAGCTCTTGCTGTCCAGGCTGCCTCCCTCTGCCCGTCCCTCCTGGCTAATTCACTTGATTTCACAGAAAATATAACCCACTTGTCATCTTTCATCCATCATTTGGTATCAGACTGCAACTGTCTCTTGGCTCTCACTGTCATTAAAGGATGGTTACATTTTTATCAAGACCTTCATGCCTTTTCCCTTATTCCTGCACTTTCTCTCCCTTCAGCTGGCAGTGGCACTTCATAATTACCCATAAACCTGGCTTCTAGCTGGGATTCAGTGTTGCGTGTTTGTTTCTGTGGTGGTTTCTCTGTTTGGAGGACTGTTGGCAGTTCAGGGATCCTCTCTGCCTCTTGGGTGTTCTCTGCTCCCCCACAGAGACTCCATTTTTATTTTGGATTTAGTTGTCCAGTTCCATTCTTATAGGAGCTCAAACACATGTAAAAGGTGTGAGGGTATCCCCTCTCTAGAGCCAAAGATTTTATAATCTTTGCTAGTAGCTAATAGCATCAGGAAGTGCTAATGTACTGCTACATCCATGCGGCAGTGTATGGTCTTGGCAGCAGTGCTGCTTGGGCTGGGTCCCCTTCCAGTGGTATTCATGTCAGCTGGCCTCTGTCTGGAAGGCAGATGAGGAGCTGGCATTAGTGGTTTCTTTCCATGAACTATTATGCAGAGAATAATCTCTGATTGATGAGGTCATGCCCCAGTACCTTACAAAGAAACACGTGTCTTTCCTAGGTTTAAACATAAGGCCATACTTGGCAATCAGTCAGCAGTTTCTCATTGATTATGACTGGCAGGGATTTTTATTATGCTTATTTTTGGTTTTGTTTCCTTCATTTATCTAAATCTAGGAACTATTTATATTTAATCTTTCAATCTATAAAAAGTACAGATTTCATCTTATAAGATGCTTTAAGTATGTATAATAAAAGGATGGTTTTCCCTTTACCTTGCACATTCCATTCATATTGTAATTTTTTGTTCGCGCTTAAGCAGTCCATCTTTCATTAAAAAACCCCACACTATTCATATTTCTTTCATCCCTTATAAGATGTTAAAAGCAATGTTGCTTTGATGAAATTTGGCAGGTAAGAGGATCTAGTTGAATCATCTCAAACCCCTGGAGTTTTGGGCCTCCAGCTATTATAGTAGAGCAGCTATGAGTATTCAGAAATTGGTCCTTTGTTTGCACTGCATTTCCAAGCCATCTGTAGCACACAAAAGCCACAGCTCTCTTTATAGTTCAGAATGAATATTTAAAAGTTCAGTTTTAGATTTTATTTGTAGTACTTCACATCTTCCTATCCCATCTGTCTTGTGTCTCAGAACAGTTACATTCAACTGTACTAGGCAATGGCAGTACTTGGTCTTAGAACCACAGGTAAATGGTCTCAGAGGTGACCTTATCACTCTCTTCAACTTCCTGAAGGGTGGCTGTGGTGAGCTGGGGGTCGGTCTCTTTTTCCGGGCAACAACAAGAGAACAGAGTCTCAAGCTGCGCCAAGGGAGATACAGGCTAGACTTAAGGAGGAAGTTTTTCACAGAAAGAGTGGTCAAATACTGGAATCATCTGCCCAGGGAGGTGGTGGAGTCACCATCCCTAAATGTGTTTAAAAAAAGACTGGATGTGGCACTTGGTGCCATGACCTAGCTGAGGTGTTAGAACATGGGTTGGACTCGATCTTAAAGGTCCTTTCCAACCTAGAGATTCTGTGATTCTGTGGTTCCTTTCCATTTGGTATCAGAGTGTGTAGTGTGTGATCAGGATCTGCACTGAGCACATATGTGTTTATTTAGTCCCATACACTAAATTTTTATTTGATTATTAACAAGAAGCTACAAGTATCAGGTCACCCAGTCTGAAACTTTGCTGCATGTGCCTGTAGAGTGGCAGAAAAACCAAGCAAGTGCATGAGTGCTGCTGGCCCCGGATGGTGCAGCCTGGCACCATGGCGTGGCCAGCAGCACCCACCCCAAACTGGGGGAAGCTGTCCTTGGACCTGTGTGCTGAGCCTCCACTTCCACAGTGAGGCTGGGAAGTGACGCGTGCCCTGGGGAAAAGCGAAGGCACAAGGACACGTCACAGGGAGAAGGAACTCATGTCATCTGGTGTGGAGGAGGCTGTAGGGAAAGGGGTTGGAACTGCTCACTTCAGATGGTGTCAACATATGCATTTGTATATATTCATATATATGTTCCATGGAAAATTTAGTAAGAAGCAACAGAGCTTCTCTAAATTGCAGGAAAATTCCTCATTGTAGTAATTTACCCTATTAGGGTATTATCATCTAGTTGTATCAGGTTCGGTATTTTGTATCTAAACCATAGCTACCTCTGACAACAATGTGACATTTTTTTCTCTTCTATGTTTAACTAGATAACTGAAGTCATCTCTTTTGAATCAGAGGTATGAAAAGAGAAGCAACGTATCTTTCAGCAAAAAAAAAGAGAATCATCTGTCTTCTGTTAAGTCATTCTTCAGTGTTGTTAAATTGATCATCCCTTGTTTTTATTTTGTGCCCTGTTCTCAGCATGGATGGGACACCCTGGTAGAATGTTTGTTAGACTCTTGAGGTGTAAATGAATCATTGCCCTTAATGGAGTTCTTACTTTAATATTTTTTTTTATATAGAAGTATATAAATTTATAGATGTGTATATATGTTTGTCTGTGTATATATGTGTATATGTTTATATGTATCACCATCCCTTTCTAGAAAAATGAGTGAATTTTGTATGTTAACACATATCACTGTGAAAATCTTTTCTAGCTCGATAAGACCTTAAATATATCAATCACGTTGCAATTCACCATGAAAACTCACCTAAGAGTTATGTTGTCTTCATATGGCATAGAATTAAAGTGAGTGAATGAAGACTATGGTATCCTGAACTGAGGTCCTGGGATTAACTAAAGAACAAGAGCTTATAAAGCCAATAGTTGAGGTCCTTCAGTGTGTATTATATATTGCCATCTCATCAGATAAACTTAAAAGGGTAAGAATTATTCAGGTTATTGTACTGTCATTATTTAATAAAATTAAAAATAATTGCTTTTGAACAAGCAATTCTGAAATATTTCATAGTAATTGAAAGTAGATTCTTATTTAGATAGATCTTTAAAGGAAGCTGTGTGCAAGTCTGGCAGGCTTGTGTTTTCATTGTTTTTCACTCAGTTCTTCCATGAGGCCAGACAGTGGCTTCCTCAAAGACTGATGCCTTAAGTTTTAGCTTTCATATTTTTCAGATTCTATACTGCCTTAATGTGTAACTCTGAACTTCATATGAAGTGTCAGCAAGTTCTCTTCACAGTTTAGTCAGACAAAACAATCCTTTTCCAGCCTGACATCTAAGGACAGTGTTGGAGCTTCAGGCCCAAAAAGTGCAAACCATGGTGAATTGAGGAGAGCCATCTGGGGGGATGGGACTGCAAAACCTGGAGCTGTAATTGGACAATTAACCCCAGTATGTAAATGGACCAAAACTCATAAAGGTGCAAAAACTTGTGGTCCATGTTGGGTCCATCTTCTGTAGAGCCACGGCCAGGCTCTTTTACTGCCCAAGGTGTATCCTTTGAAGGCCTTTTAATAAACACCTACTTTATTCCTTTAGCTCTGTCTAGCTTCTGTTCCAGGTGGCCTCTCTAGGCATCAAGATGAATGCCTTATATAATATTTTAACTAAATTTCTCACTGATCTGTGAAGGTTTATATCACTTTAAAGAAAAAATGGAGCAATGAAGAAAGTAGTCATTTTTCCTGAATTGAGTAAATCATAGGGAATAAACTGTTGTTGTTTCATAGGGAAATACACTGGTAGCAGTGCCTCCAACACGGAAGTCACCGGAGTGCTTTGTGGCTGCATTCCCATGAAGATAAGGGATGTTTTTGCAGTGATGGGCCTTTTCCTAATGAAAGGCAGCCTTACCTTCTGGCTTTGTATTTTGTTACATGCTTCTAATTATTTTTGCTTAGGCTTTAAAATAATGAACTTCTCTTTTCCATAGATCTCTGTCATCTCTTGCTAGTGTTCCCTGGAGAATAGATGGTCAAAAAGTGAACTCTTTTTCTGGTTGCATATCACATCCAATTCTTGAGTCTGTGCATTGCCCACACAACCATTGCTGTTGCTTCAAGCAAGCAGTCCTAAGTAAGTATGAGAATTTCACTTCAAATGTTGTTTTGGTTATTTATTATTTGGGGAACTTTTGTCTGTTATCACTTTATGAGAGACTGAAAAACATAGACAAGTAAAATTGTATAATGTTCCCAAAGCACTTCTTACTGTGAGCAGCTCAGCTGCCTTGGCTGCAGGAGTGTCATGGGGATGAGCAGGTGATGCCTGCTTAGAACTTCTTGTGGCTGGGAAAGAACTGTGCTGGAGGTAAAGAAGGCACAAAAAAGGCATTTATTGTACATTGTCTATTGTGTCTATCTATTGCATAAGAGCTCTGCCTTACTCGACTTTTGTATGGAAATGGGAAATAAGCTTTAATCTTCAGATTGCAAAAGCTAAACTATGAAAAATCTAGAGGAATGGTGAAAAAAAAGAATAATTTAGCTGTTAGTTTAATTTACTTTGGGAAATGAGTGGGGCAAAAGAAAGAATTTATGGGGTATGGGAATGAAAGCTCTTCTGGCTGGATAGCCTGAATTAGTTTGTTGAAGACAGAACTTGCAGAGTGTTGTTTGTTAACATGAACTGGCCACTCTTATCTAGACATCAGGTTTTAGTAAAACTCTTCAAACAAGGGAAGTAGTCAAAAGAAAGAAAAAGCGTCACTATTTTCCTCATAATAAAATCTCAAAGTAGAAAACATAATGGAGCCTCAGACCATGTCTTGTGAAGGAAACACACTTAAACCCAAACATAACAAAAAAGTCTTTCTCTGGGGAGCTGTGTACCCTTAGTCTCCAGCTGACCTACCTCGCCCCATTGGAAAGGCCTGAGCTCCCCAGTGAGCAGTCAGGACTCTGGAAGCATCTGGCAGCCTTTGGTCTGACTAATACTTAAAAGTCTCTAGGGCTGCCTATAGTCTCAGGAAGTGGTTTATTTTCATTCATTCTTTTATGAAACCTTTGTTCTTCTACAGAGTTGTGTGGCTGATCTATTGTGAATCTTTGTTCTGTATGGTATTTTTAATCCTTTTGCTTAGTGTGTGTAAAAAGCTGCAAATTTTCTGTGCCTTGCCTGTCTTTATCCTCAGCAGTGAGGTTCCTTCCACAGCAGTAAGCGGGGTGGAATGACTGCTCTGCCTGGCTGCTGCCTGCCCATCTGTGCAGGTTGTCCAGACCTGTTCAGCTTTTTCTGTTCTGTAGTGCTTTTAAATATCAAGGTGGGACAGGTTCTAGTCCAGGATTTCTTAAAATGGGAACGTGGACTTAGGTACCAAAGTGGATTCAGAAATACTGAAGCTTTGACTGGTCTCAAAAGAGCTTCTTCATAGTTTAAATTTCACAAAAGATTGTTTTTTAGGCATCTCAAGCATTAATTTTAGGAACCTAGCTCTAGACACCCAGATTTTTGGATCTGGCCCTGATGTTGTGTAGGTCCATGGTGTAGTCTGTCTAAGCAGAAAGGTGTTGGAATTGTTTTTCTCTCCTCCAAGCATACACATGCTCCCCTCTCCAGCCCCGCACACCAGGAGTATGCAGACAATAGCAGTGTTTCTCACCGAGTTCATGCTGTCTGATGGCACAATCCAGCTGCTTCAGGGTAAATCAAAAAGATTTTAAAAATGTGCAGGTGTCACGTGCTGGCAGAGCAAGCAATTAGAAATACAGGAGCTGAAAGATCCTAAGAGAACGTCTAACCTGCATTTTTCAATTAATTTCAGCTGATTTTTCCTCCTCTTCATAAAGCAGGACCTGTGGCTGCTGTGTGCCTGGCCTGAGAAAGCAAGCACATGTCTCCAAGGGCTTTCTGAAATGTCGTAGTATAATTTTTCTTTTAACATAAGCTAGGGTAGCCTATTTCTTTTCTGAAATATTCAGCAAAGTTTCTTTAGGATAGCTAATCCTGAAATATTCAGCAAAGTTTTTCATTGTCAAATACATTGCCTTCAATGTCATTCAATATCATGCAGTATGACCAGTTGGGGTGAGAGGAGAAAGACAGTTGTCTTTAAATTCTGAACCCTAAGAGGCAGCTGCTTTTCCTGGCCAGTTATCAGCACCATGGTGCTTTGAGGATGAGGAGGGCTGTGGAGAATGAGGCAGAATATATTTTTGATGTTCCAGCAGCCTGGGCTTTCTCCCAGAGAGGAGGGGTTGTCCCTACTCCCTCAGCTTGAGGAATCTGCTCTGGTGGAAGAGGATGGGCAGGAATGTGGGTCCAGCTGGGCCACAGCTACAGAATAAGGTTGAGCTTAAATGCTGTGTTGTCAGCACTTTGTCAGGCTGGGACATGATGACTCTGAGTGTGCAGTCGCACTTCCGCACTTGGTGTGGTCTGGAGGAGGAAAAGCTGAAATAGAGAGGCCAAGGGCAAGGATGAAAGTCCTCACTCTAGAATATTTGTGTATTTGTTTTATTATCCACTGTAATTTGTGAATGGCCAGGTCAGGTTAGAAATGCCTTTCTGTGCAGCATGGCTGGAGCAACAGCCTGAGTCCTACTCTAGTGCTGCCAGCCTACCTCTTATCCTTGTCCTCCATCAGGAAGTTGTGTGTGTCATCTCAAAATCAAGAGGACAAAAAGGTACATTTGAAGTCACACCATTAAGGTTCAAAATATCCAGAGGATACTTTAAAATTGTTGGGTTTGATTCAGTTTTTCCTTTCATAGCGTGATCAACATTCGGTGCCCTGTAGATGACATGTAAATGAATTTTCATGTAAATTTTGTAAAAGAATAAATGGTAGACAGTAAGAGATTCATTGGTAGTGATTATGGTTAATGCTGAAAAGAAGAATATGCACCTCAAACCACATGTGTGATTTTTATAGAGCAGTTTATGAAGTTGCAGAGAAGGAGGATATTCAAATATTTACTTGTTTTTGTAAACCCAAAGAGATTTTTAAACCACATGTTCACTGTACTTCCAGAACTCCATCAGGCTGCATGTATTCACTTCTTAGTCCTTAAAACTAGTAAGATGTCATTAAAACATTCATTGACACAGCCACTGTCTACGTTAGCTAGACCTTCAACATTATTAATTCAGCTCTTCCTGCATTTGCATGCAGCACCTCAACTACAAGGCTTTAATGCTGTTCTCTGTTTTGTTCTGCTGTCAGGTATTCAGCTCTGGTGTCTTCTTCACTGAAGAATTTCTATATTACAGCTCTGAATACAATCTGTTTTGTATGCTCATGAACTAGCTCTAGGACTCAACCCCCCCTGTATTTTATATTCTGCACTGGTTAATTTTTCATTTCTCTGGCACCTTGGTGAAAAGTAGTCAACACAGTTAACAATATACATTGTGCAACAATAAATATTTTATTGGCTATATAATCTGCACAATTCACAAGTTTGATTTTTTGCTGGGAATTTGAATAAATCTATAATTTTGAATATTTGGTGAAAACTCATTTTTATAGTATATTAAACTATAATCACTGTAAAATGTATGATCTGGTTTTTAATGGGAGCTGTAGACATTACCTTTACTTTTTTCCTTAACATTGCTAAACTCTAATAAAGCTATTTTATAGGCAGAGTAGTTTGGAGCAAGAAATACAGAGGTTTCACCCTGGGAACAGTATATAATTCATATACTAGTAAATTACAGTGTATTCCTTACACAAGATAGCAGTAAGGAGTATCTTTTTTCAATTGTGTCTAAATACTTATATATCTACTTAATATATGAATTTGTTGTACAGTTTTTTATTTTTGTTGTGTTTCTTGTTTGTGCTGTTGGAACAAACAGATTTCTTTGTGTCTAGCTTGTGGTTCCTGTCCTTGTCTTAAGCCCATTATAATTAAAGAAAAAAATCTGTTCTTTCCTACCCCAGCATTTCCCCTCCATACATAGAAGTTTGTGTTCCTGTTCATGGTTGCATATGCAGGAATGCAGGGATGAAGATTGCCTGGTTTCCTTATATATTAATAGATTAGGTTTGTATTGTTGCACACACCTAGAAACTGTACTTGATCCAGGAGACAAAAAGATAAATTACTCTGTATGCAGGGTATTGAACTCCTATCACTATATTGTGATATATTAATTCTTTTTTTAATGCATTCATCCTCACTGTGTGCCTGTGAGATAGGGAGTCTAAGTCATAGTTATCTCAAAGATGGGGGATTAAGCCACAAAAAACCCCTAAGCAACTTGACTAAGGCTGCACAGTGTGTTTGTAGCAAAACAGAGTGTGATCACAGCTCTGAGTGGTGATGTTAAGTATGGGATCACTCCCCCTCTGTTCCAAGGCTGCAGCTCTTGCCTCAGAAGCTATGCTTTCATTCTGTTTGAATAAAATTCCATTTGAAATAAACCAGTATTTCAAAATGAAAGTATCGTAGTCTGCAAGCCAACCAAGGGATTTTAAATACCATTTTACTGGGAATGTAATTCTCCATCATTTTCCCTTGTGACTTTTGTGTTTTTGGAACTATTGACCAAGTCTCTTGATGGGGCATAGCAACACTGGTGCCTATTTGAATATAAACAAGATTATGACAAGAAGATGTAGCAGCTGATTTTTGTGGAAGGATTTTAAGCACACAGGGAGAAAAATATGTTCATATCCTCCAAAGGATGAGTGGAAAAAAGGAGAAAATGAACAATGCCTATCAGAGCAAAGTTACTCAGCATAGCTGACTGCATTTAGGATAGTGAATACTTTCCAGAGAAGAGTAATGAAAGCTCAGGTGCTCAAACAGTTTGAAATGAGACTGGCAAATGTGTTCAGAAAGCAATCTGTGATTAAAGAGTGTCTGTTCTGATTATAATGTTTGCTACTGTGAAAGAAACTCATATTTGGTAATGTGTTTGCTCCAAAACCAGTAACCTAAGTGTTGATGAATGTTTGCGAAATTCTGTAGTAGGTGCATGGATTAGCTCCAGGTTTAGAATTCCCTCAGGTAAGAGGAACTATCAGTTGTTTCTCCCAGATCAAGATAAATGTGTTTGCTGCTGACAAAATAGTTATCTTTATTCTTGTAATGGAGGACTTTAATACTGCATCTTTTAAATGTCATCTACCTTCCCAATATCTTTCTTTTCCACCTTATCTGCTCTGAAAAACTTAGGATGAGACTTACTGAACATAAGCAGTTGTTGAAGTTCCATAAACGTCATCTTGCCTCTTTGTGTGCACGTAGTGACTGGAAGGTGTTTACAAGCACTTTGAGAGTGGTTGTTGTTCTGACAGTACCCTCCATGAGGCTGGCTGTCTTGCCACTGAACTCAATGGGCTGTGCACAGGACACTATCTTGTGTTAGCTGGGAACTGTAACCCACAGATGGAAGAGTTCAGTCATCTTCCTACACTAAGTAGTGCAATTTATTTGCTTTTAGACCTATGGATCTTTGTGTAAAACTCCTTCTGCATTTTCTTCTTCCTTTACTAACCGACTTTTCCAGCCCTAATCATCCTTTCCCAGCTCTTCCTATTCCTTGTTAAAGATATGGCTGTCACTGAGCTCTCCCTTGCTTATCATCAGCAAACCCACCTTTCAGAAAGACATACCTTTTTGGCATGTCTGAAGTCAGTAAGATTTAGCCTTGTCATCCTTTATGAGAGTCCCATCATTGACTATAACCCCATGGTTGACTGCTGTGTTATGCAGAACTAGGCAGGCTGCAAGGATGTCAGATGTGGTATTGAGTCTGTGCTTTGACAATTGGAAAAGACACCGAGAATGAGATTTCACAATCCCAGAAGACCTTTGAGTGATCAATGAATTCTGAGTAAGTGAACTTCTGCTGGTATAAGGGCAAAATCAAATTAGATCCATCAGCTGTTTCTGTCCTGGATAGCCACTGTCACCTAGAAATTATACAATAAAAAGGTAACTAAATATGATGTATGAGACAGGGAACCAATGATGTGTTAGAATAAATGCAATGTAGCAGTAAATCAAGCACCTAAAATACAAACTATAATCTAAAAATGTTGCCAAGGAGAAGACATGTTCTACTTTCAAAAGTCATGAAAATTAGTACTGAACAGACTGGGGAATAAATCCTGTTCAAAGTTCACTTAGAAAACTAGTCATGTTATGAGACTGAGCTTTGATACACTCATGCAGTACAGGCTCATCACATTACAAGTTGGCATTCTGATGTGCAAACGCTTGTCTCATTATGAATAATTGACAGAGCACATGATGTTATTCACTACAGGAGCCTATTAACTGAGCATTGGCAGCAGGATATAGTTGCAGGGAATAGCCTTAAATGTAAGATAAATCCTTGTAGTTTCCATTCAGCTCTAAGGACAGTGGTGACCTGCCATGATGGGAGTGGATTGCTGTGGTCAGTCCGGAGAACGCCTTCTCAAAAGCTGTACCATACCCTGAGACTTCTCAAGTGTCCAACATTCTGCATTTAAGGAGGGAAATGGTATTGAAGTGGGGCCACTGACTACAACTAGTGTTTATTTAATTTCTGTGAAGTGTTGCAGAGAACAACATCCCCTAAAGAGCAAAAGTGTTTGTGCTTGGCCATATGCCTTGTGTTCTGTGGTGTTCAGTGCTTTCTTCCCTCTCTGCCTGACATGTCAGTGAATGTTGGTCATTGAAAGAGGCAGCTGAGTAGGATCTGGTGACAACCCTGGCTTGAGAAAGTTGACGTCATAATTCAACACTTAGATCTGAATTAACAGCTTCACACCATAAGTTATTACACAGAGAGGTAGAAACTAGAAAATTATTCTTTTGTTTGTTTGTTTTCTTCCCCTAGGAGAAAGAAATTATATTCACAACTTATAGCTCTAAGGTCCTTAATTGGTTTACAATCAATCTGCAATTGTCCTTTGTTCTTCAGGGACAAGAAAGCCTAAAATATCCTGTTTTATCATTAAAATAATCAGATTTATAGAACCTGTATTTTGTAATCAGTATAGTCTGTTCTCCCAAGTGGCAGGCAGTATTGATGACATGTCTGCAAAAGGTGAGTTAGACAGACCAAACTGCTGAACAGTAGCAAGGGTACTGATACTGGTGAAACAGAGTATTCTGTGCTGGAAGGGAGCTTGGAAAGGGGTGTATCTTTTCACCTGGGGAGAGGGAGGGGAATGTTATTTTTCTCATTCATGTTAATCTTATTTATAAGCTGCTAACTTTGTGTCAGTTAAGTTACAAGATGAAATGTTTTCCTAATAATAAAGCAGTAAGAAACTTATACTGAGTGATGCAATATCTCTTGCATCTCATTATGATGTAGTAAATGGTCCCTAGGTATTGTAGTATATTCAGACCAAACCTATTCTTCACTTCTGTTCTTAATTAGCCGCAAAAAGATAAATAATTTTGCTGTCATTGCAGCACAATAACAACCAAGGCAAGGCAATGACCAACGAGCCTTGCCCTAAATCCTGTAGCAATAAATGTTCAAACAAAAAAATCCCACTCCCCAACTTTGATTAATTAACTAGAGATGAATGATTTGGCTGTCAAAGTCTGTCAGTGCCGTGCAATGAAAATAAAATCAGTGGCAGTGCCCCGTGTGTGAAGCCACTCATAGTATCTAACCTTAAACATTAGCACTGAAGCTCCAACTCCAGCCTGCTCCCCACCCCCATTCATTAGCTTTCTAAATCCTCCTGTCTTTGTGGAATCACTGCAGCAAGTTGAAAATGATATATGTAATGAAAACCCTGTCTTGCCTAGTGCAGAGAGGTGGAGAAAAAGACTTTGCTGAGCAGCCGCCGCTGTGCTGATTCCAGCAACGATTAGCGCAGACTTTGTTAGAGAAGCTCACCAAGAGCAGAATATTAAGGCACGAAAGGGAAACTCATTGTTTCTAAAGGTTTGTGTCTGCCTGGCTGGTTTTGTTTCCTTTCTGAGTGCTATGACCAAATGAATGTAGAGACTTCAGTGGGAAAGAAATACAGATGCCTTTGAGGCTTTGTTGTAGTTTGGGGCTATTTTCAATACTGTGTTATAAAAACGACATTATCTTTTCGGTACAGGTACCTGATGAGCAAGAAACCATTCAGTTTCTGCTTCAAGCGCAGGCAGAGGGAATGGCACTGCATCATAGTGCAGTCCAGTTCAACCCAGTAAATGATTGGTATGGGGAAAATACCAAAAGATAAATATTTCTGAGTTTTTCATGAACTATGTACACATACCATATGTTTGTTATTTTAAAAAAATATTTCATATTCTTCTGCAAAAGATTTGATTTTTTAGAAGCACTGGATTTCACAGTGCTGATCTAAGTCAATGACAGTGTGGGTGTTCAGTATCTCTGATGCCAAGCTATAATTGTACCTGATAAGTCAGGGTAAGAAACCTGGATGTTTAATTATCTGATGCATAACAGGGGGCTCAAGCACATTCTGCCATAATGTGAAGCAATATCTGTCTCATAACTACACAACAGTGGCTATTTTCTTGGTGGGAATGTAAATTTACTGTAGTCCAGATGTAGCATAGCCTAACAGGCCAGCAATGCAGCTTTAGGGCTTCCAGTTCTATGGCCATCCGTTTGGTTTCAATGAATCTACATGCAAGCTGTTGTGGTTTGGGCACAGAAGGTTTTGAGATATTTGCATTCACACATACACAACCACATTTTTCCTTCAGGTGTCTGGACAAAATTTCATCTGTTTCTGAAGCTCTTTGGTGTCATGGACTGTAGAATACATCTTGGAGCCAGATGCTGTTCTTCACTGCTAGACTTTATAGTCAGATTGTGTTGTTAAAGATGCTTTTTAATTGACTTGGTATTTATCCCACACACAGCATATAATCCAACTGTTGTTTGTATCCTGGTATACCTTCAGGTGCCCACAGAGATAAAACCTTGTTTAATACCCAACATGCTGGAAACTTGTATTATGAAAAAGTCCTTCTTGCCCTGAAGAGTTTTATAATTTTCAACTAATGTGATGTGAAAAACAGGAGGAAGGAAAATGGATAGCACGGAGATGTGAAATGAGTTGCCCAAGTTCTGTCAGCTGGTTTCCAGCTTGTAATCCAGTCCCTGAGCAATGAATCACACTGCTTACCAAAGGCCAATTTGTGAAGGAATGAGCTCCTACTGGGAAGCAACAGGCTAGTACATGCCTGTTGACTTCCCTGCCAGATCCTCCGTGTCTTGGCTCAGTGCTGTGCTTTACTGCTCAGCACATTGTCCAGAAACGTTCACAGCATTGCTGAGAGGTAGCATCAGACTTGGAAAAAGCCACAGATGACCCTTTTCTCTGTGTGTGTATTCTGGATGCATGCATAAAACTCCTCAGGATGGCAGAATATTATTACAAACAGTTACAACTACATTTGATTAATGTCTTGTCTCAAAATCCACTTTGAAAAAAAGCCTCAGGTATTAAAATGATAGACATGTAGTGCTAATCAAAATGATGCATATTTTTAGGATACAAGAACTCTGGGCTAACAGTGCTCAGCCTAGAAGTGCTTGCTTTTTCTTGCAATCAAAGAGACACATTTACTTCTGCAATCTTAGCATCCACCTTCCTGAATGCATTGGGCTTCCTTTGGGATAGCTCAGACATAGTCAGGTATTACTGAAGATCAGGTGGCTTCTTGTTTTGAATTGAGAAAATATGGAGTTATTCTGACTTCCAAGTTCCAAGTCTTTTGAGCTATTGTGATGCTTAATAGAGATTCCTTTGAAAAGATTCATTCTTGTTATGTTTGCTCTCTTTTCCATTATAATTCCTTCATTGCATATACTACTGATTTTTTTTTTTTTTTTAGTGAAAACATCAAAAATCTGTTCATGCCAAATTCTCTCAAGTTAGGAGTCCTGTGTTCTGTGGACTGTAGGATGTGCTGCTCTGTTGTTTTTTATCTTTGTCCCCTGAAAATTTTATTTAAAAATAGCCAGAGAGAAACAAATGACAGCCTAACAAAAGGTCCAGACTGTACTGTACTGTGTCCCCTCCTCCCTCCCTGAGCCCCTTGTTCTAGCAAAACTCCTTTGCTTTCTCCTTTGATTTGCATCAATCTACCTTCAGAATTTTTCAAACATTGCAGTGCATTAAACACTACAGCAGATGGTGCTTTTTGACGATGCCTTTCTACATGAAGCAACATTTTGTAGTGTATGCTGCATTATCAAAAAATCAAACATGTAATTATGCAAATATGTATGCCTTTATAATAATCAAGTTTTATTGTAAATGGTTGATGCACATCAATTTGATCCTGTAGTGCTGCTTTAAGTGCAGTTTAAGTGGCTTTTCAGTGTACCCAGAGGCAACACAAATGCATCTCTGGAATATTAATAAAATTCTGAATCTTTGAGACACCAACTGGTACAGCATTGCTTATACTGATTGAAACTAAATGCTAATCCTTTCCTTTATTTGAAAAAAAGTCCCCTTTGTTATTTAAAACACTGATATTAGTGTGATATAAAGGGCCATTTTATTTTAAATTGTATTGTAATGTAGTTGTTAAAATAATGTCTAATCATACTATATTCAGATTCTACAATGTAAATTTGATGAGACAAGAATCCAGTCATTTTACAGCCGTGAAAACAGAGACGTATGTTAATATGTCCAGTTGTTCTAATTCTGTAAATTTATTAAGGAAATATCTGGTTTTAGATTTTAATCCTGGAGGCTTCCAAGTAACTGATTCCTGAATGCTCACTCGGAGATGGTTTTGCTTGTGAAATTTAATAAGCTAGATTCTTGCGGGGAAAAAAATCAGCGAGGATTTTGACATCCATAATGAAGTGTAAACTTTATTACTGATCTGGTTCTGCCTTTTATACATTGGTTAACTTGGTTGGTCTAATGACAGCCATCTCTCTGAATACACATACACATTCTGCTGTGTTTGAATCAGCAGACGGGCTGTGGATATAGATAAACCAAGACTGTAAATTATGTTTTGCCTGTTTATTCCTGCTGTTCTGAAAGCAGGGCATGAAAGGAGCAGATTGCATTGTTCACAGGGAGAAGGCAGTAGCTATACCATGTCCCCCTTACCAGTTCTAATAGGTTGGATGTTTATTTTTTGGGTTTGCTTTGTTAACCTGAAGGCAGATTGAGAAGGCAAAGAAATGAATATGCTTCCATCCTTGTGCTGCCTGGACTTTGCTCAAAACTAATCTCCTGTAAACTTAATGAAGCTTTATAGGTTGAGTTTTCACTCTGTAAAATTTTTTGATCTGTTTCCAAATTCACCTTCCTCACCATCTCTCTTTCCTGATGTTTTTGTTTCATGCTGTTGGTTATTGTCTCTCTGCTCTTTGTCCTTCCTCTGCCTCTTTCAATGGTATTTTTTGGTTCCTTTCTGTGCTTGTTTGTTACTCCTCTTCCCTTTCCCCCCTCACAGATTTTTCCTCCTCTGTCAGCCTTCTGCTCCTCAGGTTTTTTTCCAAATGTTTCTCTCAGTTCCTCCATTTGGTTCCCTAGTCCTTCCACGAATGTGTATTTCCTAGCTCCCATTCTGCTTTCCACATTCCCCTTCCAGGTTTTACTGTCTGATTTCTGTGTTTATCTTTTTTTATTTTGTCCCTGCTTTTCTCAATTCAGATTGGTTTAAAATACTGTAGGAAAAGCTGCTCTTGAGAAATTTTATCCAGATTGCTCAAAGAGCAGCTGCTGTTCTGGCACTTCAATACTGAATCAAACCTGAGCCCAGGGGATAGGAGGTCCTTAAAGGATCAAAGTGCAGCTTCAGAATCCTACCCAAAATATTTGCAAGCAGAACATGAATGTAAACCCACAACTGAGAGTAGCTGAAACCTCTTCCCACAGTTTTGACGTGATCTGGTATTTTAAGGGTGGTGTTTAGTTTTGGTTTGTTTTTTTTTTTCTTCTTCTGAAATAAGGATTTTTTTCTCTCCTTATTTAGCATTCTTGAAACTCCAAGCAGGGAAGAGATATCATGCATCTTGAGAAGGCCCTAGGGCCCCTAAAATTTTCAGTACATTTTTGCTGCTTTGCTTAATATATAAACTCATTTAAATACTAAGTTTTGAAAAGCTATCACGAGAAAATTCTGAGTCAGTAAAGTTTCTGCTCTTACTGAGGCTGCAGGTTATGTGAAGTGATCAGAGATGCTGAAAAACATCTGAAAGATTTTTCTGAACTGAAAAAAGCTCTTCAGGAACTTCAAATTAATAGAAACATTTTCATAAAATCGTGAAATAGAAATATATAAAGAAAAAAATTGTTAAAGTAAATGGCTCCTGCCTTGAGGATTTGTTAATAAATTCTTATGAATACAAACGTGAAAGTAAAGTTTATTAGCAACAAAATGAAAATTGCTACTTCCCATTTTTTTCAACTGTGAGCACTGAACTTAGTTTCTTTTTAATACTATATTTTGTCTCATTATCTTAAATTACATTCATGGTAAAGTTACTTGCTTTTTAAAAAGTACCACTTTCAATATAAATTGTGTGTGTCTGTAGCACTGAAACAGAGAAGCTGCCTGAGTTAACTTATTTGATTATTCACAGAAGAAGCCACCCAGATTCCTGAAGTTCAGTGAGCAAATGGTTTTTATCAGTTTCATAAATCTGTTTGTATGTGCAAAATCTATAAATACTGTTACCTTTTGATTGCATTTGGTATTCAGAAACCAAATGATACCCTGTTCTGCTTCTGATTTTTATTTCAGTTGCATGGCATTTCAAGCTTAATTTAAACACAATAATAACAAAGTCTATGTCTAATGCATTGATTTCATTTGTAAAGCCACCTAGACAGACACACATGTCAATAGGTTTTTTTCTTACTAGTTATATATCAGGAATGCTTTAGACATGCTTTACCTGCATTTTATGTGGGGCAAAGCATTGATTAAAAGATGATAGTATTTGAATGTGGTTTTGCACAAAAAAGTGCAGGAAATCTAAAAAAAAATAAAAAATTCTTAATAGGGTAAGGCTTGATATACAGACTTTAAAAGTATGAAATGATAGGCAATGTTCTGTCTTCAAAGAAAACATTGAAACTTACGGTCAATTAATACAGTATTTCATAAGATGTTTGTCTTTCCAGGCTGCATCAGTCACATAACAGTGAATAAACCGTGAATAAAACACAGCTCAGTAATTGCCTGGTGTTTTGTTCTGTATATGCAAACATCTGATTACTGGTGTGGTTGTAGCAATCTGGTAGAAATCCCCATGCAAGCACAGAAGCTTGGTCCAGGCACAAGGGATTTCACTTCTGGCTTATATGCAATGCTGTATAGGCTGTTCATATTTCTTCATTTACTTTATCCTCTATTCTGACTACTCTGGTGGTCTGTATTAGACTGCAATTAAATCTTACTTACAGATCTTGAAAAGAGTGTGAACAAAGCTTTAATGTGGTTTGGCAGAGCCAAACCCCTTAAAAGGCTTCAGCTGCTCAGCAGCCACCTCTCCGTGCTTTGCTCAGTGGAAAGGCAGCTCCTCACTTTGCAGTGAGGGTATCTGGTACCCCCCAGAAAATACTCCTCAGTGCCTCAGTGGCTGAATTCCTCACATGACCTTCAAATGAACACCCATTCTCATCATAATTTCTTCTGGTTGGTTGAAGTGCTTTGACTCTGACCATTTATGATTCTGTTTACTCTTTGGAGGATAACTTATCTGAATTCAAACCCTGAGATGCGTCAGTGCAGGTGTTTTTAAGAGAAGGTGGCTGCCTTAATGACTGCATTGAAAATAAATATATTATTATAATACTCTTTAGAGGAGGAAAGGTAAAGAGTGACACTGGTTATGTTTTATTTTTTAATGATCCTACTAAATCTCATTCTTTGCCATTCCACTCTTCTTTTAAATTTCTACACCGAGCAATTTAAGAGTTAAATTTAACAGAGATTAAAATCAAGAAAAATATTTTTTTTGTGGAGAAACTGAAGTCCAGGAATATATTATTTTGTACTGATTAATTTTATTCTAATTTTTTATATATTGCTTACAGGTGCAGTGAAAAAGTATTTTTGTCAGTAAAATGCTCTTTATGAATCATGGATAGAATCACATTTTCCTCAACCAGCCTCTTCTGGGGGAAGCCCAGGTGCCCTCCTTGCAGCACAGTGTAAAGGTTTGGAGCCTTGGTGTCAGCCCAGATGTGAAAGCTGTCCCTGCAAGGCAGACACAGGCTGAGCACATGTCTCTTCTCAATCACAGAGGCTCCAGCTTGGCTCACCACCCGCAGCCTGGGCAGGATTTCTCCTTCTCCTAGGCTTCAGAAAAGAGTCGGCGACCATCAGGTGGTGCAACAAAGGTGGTGGCACTCTTTTGATTGGAAAAAGGCACAAAAAAAACCTTTTGTGGACATTTACACTATGTTGTTGGGCTTTTCCCTCTTTTCCACGTGAGGAGGTAATAGAGGACTGTGTCTTCTTTGGGGTTTATGGGAGCAGTTGCAGCCACTCCACACACCTCAGTGTATAAAGAAATGAGAAAATAAAAGTTATAGGAATTAGTGAAATAGTCCTGAAATAACATCTGCTCCAGGCTGTGTTCAAGGATAGGTGGGCTTGGTAGGATATTATTTCTGGAATTTCCTTGTAGGAGTAAACTTTTGAGACCTGTGAAGTTCTGCTGAGCGCCCTGGAACTTGCCATGATGTGCTGCCCACATGAAGAAAATTAGCAGCTGTTTTTCTTAAGGTGCGATTAGGAGAATGTTTCTTGAGAATTGTTTAACTAAATAGTATTTCTAAAGAAAATCCTTGAAACCCAACTTTCTCCCAAATGTATCTCAGAAATCCCAGCTGCCTGGTGGCCTGTGCTTGGCTAGTGGTGTAACCCAGGCATGGTCACTCCATTCCCAGATGGATGTCTCTGCAGTGGGGAGCCTGGCTATGAGGGACAGCTCCATCTCACTTTTGGTGGAAAGCGTCAAAAATCTGACTTCTCAATATATCTCTGAAAGTACTGAAATTCCTTGTTATAACAGAATTTATGTTTTCAAACTAATCCTGTGTTTTAAGTCTGTATTTTCTTCTGAACCTAAAATTCAGATGAAATTTCTAAGCTTGTTTGTTGCTATGTTCTTAAAAAAATGTAGGTTGAATTTCAGGGACATTTCCACTGCTACTTTGTTCAAGAAGGATTTATGCCTCTGAGAAGTCATCTTAAACAAATTCTTCGGCAGACTCGCATGTTGAATGGGTTTTAACTTTGAAATTGGAAAGAGAAAGTTTTTTGTCCTGTTTCAAGTGAAATGAGACCTGTGTGTCTGAGCTGCTTTTCTTTGCTCCTCTTTTTCAGTGCTTTCCATCAAATAATTGCTGAGCCAGTTGATCAATTTCAATCAAGTGGGGCAGAAGGAAAGAGCTGTGAGACATGAAGTTTCGGAAGAAAACAGGTTCTTCAGTATGTCCAAGGGTCCTTGAAGAGTGCTTTTACCAGGGAAAGTGATCACAACGCCAGGAGCACCCCAGCAGAGGTTGTTACCTGCCCCAGTGGAGGGGTTCATGAGGGGTCCTTTGGGAACTGGCACCTCTAGGGCATGGGAGGCTCCTCTGCCACCAATGGCACAGTGAGGTCTTTGTCAGGTCTTTGTCAGTGAGATATTGCTCAGAAGCATCTTGTTGTCTTGTGCTTGGGTCTCGGCCATGTAATGTAGTTTACATGAGGCCCAAAGAACACACCTGTCTTGGGGTAGCTAGGTTAGCCAGAACTGACAATTAGATGTTAAATAATTAAATTGTTTTAGCTATTAATTGTAAGTGAATGTTGTTTTTAATTGCACTTTAATAATGCCATGCCCTTTATAACCAAAATTAATGTTTTCTGTCTCTCTGTTTTTGAAGTACATGTCAGTTTAATTAAACTATTAATGGTAGACAGATTTTAAGTACTTTATATTCTTCATTAAATTGTATCTGCTCAACAAGCATAAACAGGAAAATAGACTCAGAAGGAGATTCATGTTCTGCCTGATAAATCATTCATCATCAGATAAGATGATGAGGCATGCTTGTTTTTCTGTAGGCTCACAATGATAAACAAATCCACTTTTGTGTTGTAATATTTATTGAGTTCATAGAAAAATAAACAAGACTGTTCACTTTTAATATCAGCAACAGGCCTGAAAGCTGCTGTTTGCATTTATGACTGGTCAGTCAAGCAATATCTTGATGCTCTGAGGGTCAGTCTTAGTTCATTTTGTCTAGAGTGCTTGTTAGCAGAGCATTTCTCTGGTCTAAGATATAGTTCTTTCAGCGCCATTCAACTGCAGTAACGATGAATATTTCTGCTGTTCCCACTGTGTTGCCCAATTGTGTGTGGAAAGAATTAAAATAGCTTGTGATTTGGCAGAAATGATATATTTATAATGCAAATGTTGAGTAAGTCTGAATCCTTGTAGGACTGCAGGAAGGTTGTTGGAAACAATATTTTGAAGATTGAGAAAGACAAATTATGGCAAGGTCATTTCTTCTCTATTGGTAAAGTCTGCAAATCCTAGTGGGCTGTTAATGGGGTAACAGGCAGAAACTAAGAAACACTGCAGCAACTGCTTGTGATACATTCCTGTGCATATTATACAGGCAGACAAAGATGTAACTGGTTATAATAGAGACAACAAACGTCCTTCTTTTGTGTGGCAGATCAATCAATAGCCAGGCATGTGATCTTGTTCACTATTATGTTAGTAATGAAACCTTCTTGTGATGTGACAACTGTGGAATAACATTTGGTCACAAAGCTGGTGTTAACAAGCACAACTGGCACTCTGGTAATTAGACTGATTCCTGGTCTACTTTCACAGATTGTCGATAAATGCAGTAAACAACAGGCTGCTTTCTCTCAGAAGAAGTTATATGAAGTTGTCATCCATTTGACGGTGTGTACTGTATTCTCCTTCATCTTCTATCAGATCCTGCCAAGGTGGGGATGTGCATGTATTTCGCTATAAAATAATTTTTCACAGTAGAAACTTTGAGTCCATTGTTAAACAATCACCTAATTAATGTCAACCTTTTTTTTCTCTAGGCAAGAAAGCTAATTTCTCAGTTACAGGTAGGCAGTTAGATGGAGATGTTCTTCCTCAAATTTTCAATGTTCTCCCCTGTGATACAGCTGTGTCTGCTGTGGACTGCCATTTATATTGTTTAAGGATAAACCGAAATCTTAAAAACCATAGATTACCCTTGATTTAAAGGCCAAGAATATAGATAATATAAAAGTGTAGTATAATTTTTTACATTAAACAAAATAAGTACATTCAGCCACGGATGTGCTAGCCAGCTTTTCCATCACCAATTTAGGGTTGTTATGTCAAAACTCATTTGCTGTTTTGCTCTTTCCACAGACCTGCAGTAGTGGAAGGGTGAACTGGAGTTTGGTCTTTTCACCCTCATGGCAGAGTAAGAAGGAATGAGAACTCCTTCCCTAGGCCCTGTACCTCCTCCAAGCCCACAGCCTGGCTCTGCACGTAGGAGAATGTGTGAATGCTGTAACTCTCGTCCACTTCCAAAGCAGAAGAATTGAATCAACTGAAGTATGTCTGGGGAGATTTTCAGTTTATTTTGCATTGGCTAAGTGGCAAAGCTTAAGCTGTGGAGGCACTGTAAACCAGCAAGGGTTTCTGTGTTTGCTCTTCTTTCACGAGGTGCACTCAGAAACTGGAAGCAGTGCAGAGTGGATGATGAGTAGTGGCAGTGTCACGGTGTGTCTGGGCACTGGTGCTACATGGCACTTTGCTCAGATCAGTTGAGTCCAGCTCCATCCTGATTTCAAGGGTTCTTACTGGTTTGATTTGACGAGGAAGGGTTTCTTTCTTGTGCTGGGCCATGTTTTGACCACTTGCTGCAACTAAATTCACTCTGAAACTTCAAGAGAATAGTGAGTATCTCTTCATGGCCATTATCAGTTGTTGCCAGATTGTAATTCCCTTTGTAATGGATGAAAAGCAGCGGGAAGGAGTGTTTTACAGTAGGTAGCTAGTTTTATGCAGGTTTAATACTGGAAGATGCCCTATTAGCAGTCAGTAAACATAAAAACTAAATTCACACTCATAAACCAGGGAGATGTTTTGGACACATTCACTGAGCCATAGGTATCAAGAAGTTAGAGGATACAAATAGCAGTGAATGCAGTGTGCTAATCTGAATGGTTGGAAATGAATATCAGAGGTGTTTGTTGCTGCTCCTTGCAGAGCATTCTCTGTTCTGACAAACCACTGAGAAAGACCAGTGAGGCTCTCTAAGGCTTCTAGGTTTGTACCCTACAGACCCCTAGGAAAGAACTGTGGAAAGTAACAAAAGAATGTGGGGGATTTTGTCTGATGGGTAAGAACAGTGTTCAGTGAGGGATTAGCAAGAGGCCTGTGGGTGCACCGAAATGCCGTGTGCTCAGAGAAGGGGCAGAGTGAGGATCTCTTTTGACTTGTGGCTGGCTGTAGATGGTGGTATCATTTTGAGTGAGATCTCATATCACACAGAATCACAGAATGGGTAAGGTTAGAAAGGACTGCAGTGGATTGTCTGGTCCAACCTCCCTGCTCGGACAGAATCATTGTAGAGCACAGTGTGCAGGATTTTGTTCAGATAGTTCTGGAATTTTTCCGGTGGGGGAGACTGGAAGTCAATCTATTCCAGTGCTTGGTCACCCTCACAGCAAAGATGTTCTTCTTTGTATTTAAGTGGAACTTCCTGTACATCGATTTCTGCTCATTGCCTCTTTTCCTGTTGCTCAGCACCCCTGAGCAGAGCCTGGTCCATCCTTTGACACCTCCCTTGAGACACAGAGAGGGATATGATTCCCTCTCAGTTGTCTCTTCTCAGCTGAACAGCCCTAGCTCCCTCAGTCTTTCCTCATGATATGCTCCAGCCCCTCCATCATTGTCAACTTCCACTAGACCTGCTCCAGGAGCTCCATGTCTCTCTTGCTTCGTCCTTCTCTGCAGCTGGAAGGACAGAAATGAACCAGCTTGTGCTCCAGATCCCTTGACCTGTTGACCTAAGGCCCTGAGGTCCCTCTTGATTGTTTGCAGCCTTCTTGTTGGGACCTTGTCAGTGCCTACCTGGAAAACCAGTTCAGGGTAACAATCGATGGGAAGTTTCTGGGTGACGTCTCTTGCGCAGGCTGCAGAGAGGCAGCGTGACTCCCTGTGGCTTGGGTCTGGTTGGTGATTGGGCCCTCCATCCCCCTCAAAAGCAAGTCACCAATGACTACTGCCTTCCTTTTTTTCTTCATGGAGGAGGTTTTGATGCATGTGGTAGGCTGCCCTGCCCTAGGCAACACCTCCATCTTGGAAGAACCTTCATCCATGTACACATTTCCCTGGTCCTCATTTTGCTGATTCTCAGATATTAAGGCCTCATATTATTTTATAAGGGTACCTGGGAAGGCAAGGTAAGTTGGGGGCAATCATCCCCCACCCCAAGCAGAAACCCATTTCCACTCCACATAGTCCTTCCTTGGTTGGGAAGGCTCTACAGGAGAGCTAGGTCTGACCTCCTTCTGAAAGCAGGGTTAGCCATGAGGCCAAACCAAGTCACTCAGAGTTTTGTCTGGTCTGCTGTAGTGAACCTTCAAGAGTGGAGATGATGCAGCCTCCCTGGGATGCTGCTTCACTGCTGTTCTCCTACCCAGAAATCACACTTCCAGTAAAAATGTGTCTTTTCAATTGTTTCTCCGGTTTCAACTTGATTTTGTTTGGACTCAGTGCTTCCCAGAGTACCACATAGATTACTATGGCCAAGCCTCACATCTGTTCATAAAAGACTCAAATCTGCTGCTGATGCAACACTGAGATTGCATTGACCTGTCAGTGGGAGTCCATAAGCAATGAATATTTTTTTGCTGCAGGAAGTCAGAAAATAAAGCCTTAGCTTCTAGAAGAGACTGGGTTCAAGTACCACTACCTGCAGTAGGTAACAAGAACGTTTGTGTCATTTAAAAAAAGAAGCAGTTGCTCAAGAGCATGTTGAAAGCATCACTTGTTTGGAAAAAGAACCTCTGAACTTGGGAGATAACTGAAGAAACAATACAAGTACATGTTTTGTACATTATATTATTCATATAATTTAAGCTCTGCTGTTTTGAGAAGGTTTCACCATGCATATTACTTTGTAAAATGATGACAATGCAGAGTGTTTCCAGCACTTGGCTGGAAAATCTTAGCCATGGCTGCGCTATTCAGACCTTGTTGATGCACTGCTTGTAGAAAAGGTTTTTGTCAGGAAAAAGCGCAGTGTTCTCCCTTCTTAGGAGTATATTTCACATTCTAAAGTGATTTCTTTTGTAACATTGAATAAATTCTAGTTTACTAGATTCGATTTCTAAAGAAATGTAAGGAACAGAGTACAACTAAGTGACAGATAAGATGCCTTGGCATTTTGTGTTTATTTGCCATCAGTTACTTCCATATTAAATTGTTCCATTTACAGGCTAGTATAATTTTTTTCCTAAGCACCTGCTGCTCTGTCTAGTTGTGGAAAATGAAGCTCAGTTGTTTATAACCTGTGCTGTACTTCATCACTAACCTTCACCAAATGTAGGAGTTCTGGAATGAGAATAAAGCTTCACCAGTGGTAGCACAGCATGAGGCAATGTATAATGCATATTACTGTGGTGCACCTGTGCTAGCTTTCCCTTGCTTATTGGGATAAAAAGTGCACTTTATTAGCAGGCAAATAGGTAAAGCTTAAGAGGCCAATCTTCTGTACTTGGCATATAGGGCTCCCATTAACATTAGTGAGTAAAATGGATATATTTTGACGAGAGAGCAAGGACTTAAGAGGACAGAAACAAGATGACACTTTCATAGTCACTTCTCTGACCAAAACTGAATGTTTTGAGTCTCTAAATGTAAAGATTGCATCATGTGTTTTTATTAACTGTCAAAAACCTAGTGAGGAAACCAGGTCTAGTCTCTACCTTTGAGAGAACAAAATGCCAACTTCTCCCCTGCCTGTGCTTAAGCCTGTACTCAGTAAAACACCTTTCTGCCACCTTTCCCACACTGATAACAGTTACCTTCTTGTTTTCATCTTCCCTGTGGAAATTATTAATTAAACATTCTTTAAGAAGAAAGCTTTGTTGCTATCTAGATATTTCAGATTTTTTTTTTGCATCTTTTGAAGGCTGTGGGTGCATGAAAGAAGGTGGTGAGAGAAGGATGAAGATCACAGATATTCCTCTGGTGATGCACAGAGGTTTTGTGGCTCTGTGATCTCCAGCAGCTTTTTGTGGCACAGCCCATGCAGACCAGACATGCTGTTGGGGTGGATGCTCTGTGATGGCTGGAGGGAAGAGACCAGCCTCTCCCTGAAATGACAAAGGTGGTGTTTCCCCAGTGTTTAGTGTAGGCAAAGAATTCTCTGTACATCCTTTTTGACATGTACAATGTACCTGTCTTCCCAATTTCTCACAGAGAGTTAGACTCTGAATTTTTAACTTGCAACTAAGCAAGGCCACTACCTAGAAGAAATGAGAGATCACCTGAGGAGGTTTCTGAACTAGGTTTGCTGGGGAGCCTCAGGCTTATTCTGGCTTTTCAGGATGCAGCAGTAGCCAAGAACATTTATTCCCATTTCCACTTGGCAAAGAGGATTTTTTTTCCTTCTCTTTTCTTTCAGCTATGGGCTTCATTGCAATTACTTTTTTATCTGTCTTTCCAAAATCCAATTACTGAAATGCTACTTTTTAGATGCCCTTAGCCAATACCCTGAGTGTACATTTGAAACAGCTAGACAGATATGATGTATAACAGCTTTTTGGTCGAGTGGCAAAACTGAATCCAACCCAAATGAACCTGAATCAGGAAGTTTAATAAGTCTTTTATGAAGTTAAAAAAAAAGTTATTTATATTCTACATTGAAAGAAAAAAAAGCTTAAATATTTGATGATTTCTTTTCCAGTTTTTTTTTTTTTTAAGTAGGTATTTTTTTTCAATCATAACACATTTTCATTTCTTAGCGGTAAAGCTATTTTTAGGAAAAAACCTCACTTTGGAGTCTCACTTTCAATACAGTAAAAATTGTTCCAACATGTAAAAAAGAAGAAAAAAAAAATCCCTTGTCAGCCGCAGCTGTGTCCTGCACTGAGCACGGTGCCCGGGCTGCTCTCATTGCTGTGTGCCCTGCTGGAGATGGGTGGTGCCCGGCCACAGTGTCCTGCTCTGTCCTGCGGGTCTCGCTGCTGCCTCCACGGACCGGCTCCACTGAGGGCTGATACTCACCAGGCTCACCTCAATGTGCTGCTTTTGTATCTGTGCAGCTCTTGTGGTACAATCTAGGCAGGGCATGATTAAAGAAGATGACCCAACTTTCCTGCTGGCCAGCTAAGTTTCATGAACTTCTTGGGAAATTCAAAGCCTGGTTATTTTTTTAGTGTGTCTGCTGGGGAGATAGCTTCCTGACACATTCGAGATATTTTGTCACTTGGAAACATTGAGCCAATTTAGTTAACGTTTTAATTTTTGTTGGATTTATAATTGCAGTCATGTGTCAAGAGGTAAGTTTAGACAGCTTGGTAAGCTGGAGAAGCTAGCAACAAATTGAATCAAGTGAATATCCTTTCATTTCAATGTCTTTTTCTCTCCTTGTTTCAAGCCCAGAAGGAGGTCTTAAAGTTGATGAGAAGATAAATTCAATTATACTTAAAGCTAACTTTGGCTCTTAGCTCTCATACTACCTTTGCCCATCTTTGCCATCCATCCTATTGCAATCGTTTAGATTTGCCCCAATAGTAGTTTGCCTATTATCTTTGCTAATGAATTTACTACTGCAGAAGACCACTTGCAAGGCTGTCTTAAACATAATGAATGTAATTATTTAGCACAAAACCAGGGCAGCATCTTTTTCTCTCTTGACAAGTATAATTCTTTATTCTCTCATTAGCTATGTGCTTTGGTCTCAGTAAACTAGTTATTGACCTGTTCATTTAAGGAGCTTCAGTCTAAATGCTTCTTCCCTTATTTAACTCAGACAAGTTCCTCTAATTTCCCCTCACCATGCAATGCTAGCCTGTAAAATGTAACCATTGTTCATTTGTTGTGGAGAGAGCTGGAAGACAGGAAGCTATTCTTAGATGGATGCTCAACCTCCTGAGCCCTGCTTGCTTGTCCCTGGTTATAATGGATACAAAACTGTATGGGGCTTAGTAGACATCATGTAAACTCTATAGGAAATCTGAGCCAATGAATCATGGAGACAGACCCCCACTGAGCATTGTGTGTCTGAATAGACTGCAAATAGATAGAAAAGCAGCTTAAGCAAGTGGCTTTCATATGACAAGAATGCATAAATTAGAAATGAATTGGGAGTATCTGTTGTTTTAAGGCAGTTGGATTTTTACTTTCTTTATCATTTTCCTCTTGTAAGAAGCCACTAATTGCTCAGACTACACTGAAGACTGATGCAGAGTCTGTGCATGTGTGTGGGTTTTGTTGCTCTTTAAGCCTTCTCCACTGGATTGTGCTGGCAGTGCCATCCCATGCTGCCTCCCCAACACCTGTACATCTTCCCCATCCCATCTAGCAGTGTCTCTTGGAGCATCCTGGGAGACTCCCGCCTGAAACATGACATAGATCCCTGGGGAAATCAGGAATCCAGTGGTGTCAGGCCTGCAGAGGTGCAGATCCCCATCCCCAGGAGCACAGCATCAGCTGATCCCTTGGCAGAGCTGAGATTTCATCTCACCCTTTCATAACTCAGGGCAGCAGTCAGTTGCTTCCTGTTCTCCTTGGGCCATCAAGTGCTTAGAATTCCCAGCAGGTGGGCCCTGACCCTCAGTGAATGGAAGCACATGGCATTTCCAGGCAGGTTTCTCCTGAAAACAGCTGTTGCCTGACCAATGGGGACATCCCAGGACCACCAAGGTGCAGAGCCTGCTTGGTCTGAATCCCATCTGGCCTAAGTCAGAGGGTGGGCTGTAGGGAGAGAGGCTCAGATCCAAGGGCCATGTAAGCAAGACGAGGATGAGGAGAGTGCAGAAGGGCTGGCAGTACAAGCTCACCTGCCAGCTGGGACAGGGACATGTCACTTGGACATGATGCCATGCGGACTGTGGCTGCTCTCATCCTCCTGCACGTGGTGAGCTGGTCTCACAGACAGGGTTATGGTGCTCTCAGGTCTCAGAGAGCAGGGCCAGGTGTTTGCAGGAGGAGTGCTGCTGCTGGCACCCACCATGGCCTCAGCAGCAGCAGAAGTTCATCCCTCCTCTGAGGCAGCTGATGTGGTGGTCCAGGAGCTGGGGAGGTTCAAGGGCTGGCAAATGTGGCTCTGTGCAGTGGCAGACTGCTGTTTTGTTGCTTGCTTTTTGATTGTTTTCTGGCTTTTTTTTTCTGTGCCTTTTTGTTAACTTTGCTATTTTCTGAAATGAAATATCCTGTCTCTAATTGTTCACAGATTGTGGTAATAGTCTGCAGGCAGATGGCCCATAGTTTGTGGTCCAGCAATCATATGAGAGAGAGACAGCAGCCCTCAGTTGTGTTTATAAATACTGGTGCTGAAGCGTCGCTGTTTCTTGGGGCCCAGTATGGGCTGCCCTGGCTCCTGCTGTGATGATCTGGGTTCCTGGCTGTGTCCCTTGTGCCAGAGGCCCGCATGAGCTCCCTGGCTATCTATAATCTGTGTGGCCTCTGATGGGTCTCCAGATGGGCCCTGGGGGGTAGCACCGCTTTGTCTAGGGAAGCAAAGAGGTCTGTGTCTTTTCAGGTGGGAGGAAGGTGACACCTGAGGGACCTGACGGAAAACAGGGGGGAGGAGACCAGGCAGAGCAGCTTAGAGACCCAGCTTGGGGGGCTGACACCGTGCAGTGAGGGCAGGCTGGAAATGAAGGGGCTGTGAGCAGCCTGTCAGGCTGTGTGTCCCAGGGACACATCTCCTCATCCAGCACCTTCGCTGGCAGTATTCCAAAGGCCAGTGCCAGGAGTGCCTGTCTGAAAGGGGACAGCTCTTTGTCAAGCAGTTGTCCCCAGTGGGCTGGGGAGCAGCTCCAGGGCAGCAGGCAGAGGCATGAACCACCCAGTGGATATATTTGGGGTTGTGGTGTGTCTGTGTTGTAACAACTGCAACAAATCTGTGGAAATGTGGCTCCACAGCATAATGTAAAAACCATCAGGTATTGTATTAGAAGTGAATACAAATTACAGCTTACACACTGCAGAAAGTCAGTGCAAGGTATTTTACAAGGGCATGTAGTGATAGGACGAAGTGTAATTGCTTTAAACTGAAAGAAGATTGGTTTAGATCAGGTATCAGGAGAAAATTCTTTACTGTGAGGCTGGTGGGACACTGGAACTGGTTGCCCAGAGAAGCTGTGGATGCCCCATCCATGGAAGTGTTCAAGGCCAGGTTGAACAGAACTTTGAGCAACCTGGTCTAGTGTAAGGTTCTCTGGCCATGGCAGGAGCATTGGAACTAAATCTCTAAGATCCTTTCACCCCAAGCCAGTCTGCGATTCTATGGTTTATATTTAAGAAGGGAAGATAAGGCACTGTGTTTTAGCTGACTAGCTTTCTCAAAGTTATCCTTAAAATTCTAGTATTTTTAATAACAAAGCTTTTAGCCAAGTATTTTATGTGAGGCAGCTTACTTTCAAGATGTTGTTCCACTTCTCCTAGGTAGATTAAAAAAAAAAAAAAAAGGGCTTTATTTTCAGCCAACATTTGTCTGTATGAATGTAATTGTGCTGCAAAAACTTAGGAATAAACACCTTTACCTTAGGGAAAGGTTAACGGTTTAATTGCATTTTTATGTTTAAATAGTGATGCTTTAATATATCTTCTTCTTGACTGTAATTCCAGTTCTCTTTATAAGAGTAACTTGTCTTGCTAGTGCATGAATTCTCAGATAAAAATTAGACAAATTATGAAGTCTACTGTCAGTGGAGAGCAGGCAGCAGGACAAAGTGGCATGACTAAAAATGTATTGTTCAGAACAGTCTTAAACCTGAGATTTAGAAGGCTTTGTATCCTAATTCTGTTCAAGCCTGTTAAATTAGAGGTGCTGTGGGGCTTATTGGTGTGTGAGATTGCAGGACCAGGTCTCAGTTCCCTAATCATGACGGAGCTGCCCACCTTTGTGTGGCTCTGCAGAAGATGGGTGATGTGCAAGTGTAAAAATGGGGTGTGAGGCACTAACTGATGCCCTACAGTAACTTTTCTTTGGATCTTGTTGGGGACATTGTAGGGAGTTCTCATTTTTTCTTGACTTCCTGCACCCTGAAAGGCAGTATTAGTTTTGAATGGCTGCATTTTTCTATTGGCCCCAAGTGTCACTTGTAATGGCAATAGCTGGCAGGAATATAAAATGTATGGACCACGAACCCTTCTCAGTCCTCAGCAGAGGGAGTAGTCCTGTGGCATCATGTTTTTCCAATAGGTCAGTACATTTCTAGCTCTGTTAGCTGTTCTTTGCAAATGCTCATTGGTTATTTCATGTGAAACATCAGTAAGGAAAAAATCCAGCATCATTGCAGTCACTTAATTCTACAAAGCTCTTTCTGTTTTGTAACAGTAACTGTTTTTTTCTATGAAAAATGGTTTGGTACTGAAATATTAGACTGTAAATTGCAAGAGGAAGATTAATATATCTTCTGTCTTGGCAAGTTTTCCCAGTATATCACTAGCACCGAGACCTAAAGTTTAGCTTGTTTTTCGAGGTTTGATATAACTCACAGAAACTTTGATTTGATGCACACAATCGTAGTGTCTCTCTTCTACTTCTCAACTGGTCTTCAATGCAGGTTTGGTTAGATTTATTTAACTGCATTTTAGCAGAATCAACTGTGTATCAAGTGATTACCTATAATACAGTTACAGCACTTCCACAATTATATAATTGCTAAAATAAGAAGCAGGGCAAAGCATGATAAGCATGTGTTAGGAAACAGTGCTGAGTTATGAGTTCTGCCTGTGAAGACAGCAATGCATAAAGGGATTCCCCAAGATTTATATTTGAAAATGTGAACACAAAAGATGAAGGGTTTAGTATCATTTTTACTTTTAGAGGGAATGTCCTTTTGAGGGTTAAGGTGCAAGCTGTTTCTTCATCTCTAGCAGTGGGCTTTGCCTCCCACCCACTAAGAGAAGAAAGTGCCCTGCGACACTGTGTGGACCTTTGGTGAAGTTAGCTTTTTTAGTTGCTCTTCAGGAAGCCTTTTCTTGTTCCAGCTTGTGAGACTCTCAGGTAGTCTTGTCAGAGCTGTTATTTCCAGCCTCATTGTCCACTTGTGGCATATTACCTGAGCACAGGACCCTTCTGTACAGTGGGGAACAGAGGGACACGTGTCCCCCGTCACAGACACCTTACTGTTCAGCAGAAAGTGGAAAGGGAGACAAAAAAGCCCTGTCATCACAAAGGCTTGTGCTATGTGTGATAACCTTGAAACCATGATTTATTTTTCTTCCCTGAAAATACATATTTGTAGCTAAAACCATCCTTTCAAGCTTCTCTCGTGAGACTGATAATTTCTTGGCATTCCAAGAGAAGGGGGTCACTGGTGTTCAGAGGAGCAGCTGAAGTAGCAGCATTATACAAAGCATAAACACTTTCAGAGTCAGTAAATGAAAGCAATGTACTTTGCTCCAATCCTCATCAAACAGAAAGAAGAATCTGTCTCAGCATGCTGTAGGATGATCATTAATTTTTAATAGTGTTAATGTTTATTAGTGACAGATGATTGACTTTAAGTGCCTTATGAATAATAAATAAATGATGTGGATTTTGGGCATCTGCCTTAGATTTGTATGCAAAGCCAGTGGGACTAACCTTCCCAGTTTGAGAGAAGTGTAGCTTCAATTCCTCAGTGTATGCTGTAACACAGACTGAAAGAGATCTTGGGCTTTAGCTCTGATAAACCTGGAAGGCCTTTCTGTCCCCTTTCTTAGGGCACATTGACTGCTTAGCGGCCTCAGGGTGAGAGGGGAGCTCACTGCAGCTCTTTTGGCTAGGACAGAACTGCTGGAAGGTGCATTATTCACTCTGAGGCTCTGCTGGATTTCATAACACTTAAACACCTGTGTCCATCAAACAGAACGCACAGAATCGCAGCTAGAGCTGCTCTTGACTTTGTAATTTCATTGACTGACAGTTTAATATCTATTTATTTTCACATCTGACTCTGGTATAGACAGGCTGGCATCCTGAATGTCAGGATATTGTGCTGACAACTGTGTTTTTTCATTACTGTAGAAAAAAAAGGGATTCTTCATAAGTAAAGAGGTTCTTTTCAGGCTCAGCAATTGTAATAAAGACCAAATTATACTTCATATAAATTTGGTAGTAACGAGTGATATGTTATGTGTACATATTTATATAGGAACAAGGGCACACAGTTTTCAACTTTCTGGTAATCTGTCTCTTCCATCCTGTGAAATGCCATGTAATCATATTGTTTAAATAGCTGGAACAACTGCCTTTACCACAGGCTCTCATAAGCAGCATGATCTTTGCTTAAATTAGATATTTAAAATTGCTCTCTTATTCTGATCCAATTTTGTTTGCTTTCTAAACAGAAACAAGTGGCTTACCCCATCTAAATTCTACAGTATTTGAAATTATTTAAGAGACTATTTTGAGAAAAGAGAAATATGTGTGTTCGGGTGAGGCTGTGCTGATGTTTAGAGAAAAAAGGGTAAAACTGCTTTCATATTGGGCACTGGCCAAATGGCTGATGACTCCGTAATAATGTTCTCCAGATGTTAGGCAGTTAAACCAGACCAAAATGCTGTTGCTAACTTATTGTTATTCAGCATTTACTATATAAACAGAAAATTTGTATTTAATTCCACTTTAGTTCAATGGATTGTGATTAATATTGTAATTACCCCAATTCAGAGAACTTTTTAGACCAGACACTTGGTTTTCTCAGAGCATAGCACACCATACATCAGCCCTAATTATATGGTGTATCTGACTGGGATCTGCCCTGTAATCACATGCCCTAGTGTTCCCTGAACTACTGGGTGTTGTGTCAGCAAGGAGGAGACACAACTGCACTCTGTAAAACATTTCAAGATGCTGAAATTAAATTGCATCTTATCTGAGAAAAAAAAAAAAAAAAAGAATTGCTCTTGATATTCACAGCCGTTAGCTGGTCATCAGGTGACAGGTTGTCTTCAGGGGTGGAAATCTAGGCTGCTCCTGTTGCTGGAGAGGCATATCAGTGCCCATAGTGGGTTTCTGCATTGCACTTTCAGAAATCACAGCACAGCTTGCACACTCAAAAAGCCTTGGGTGACACAGATCCCTTTAGGAGCCCTCGGGAGGTGACAGCACGCCTCGCTTTTCCCTGCTGTGCACCTGGGACTGGTCCCCTCACTGCTCTTAGGCACTTTAAAATCCTCAAAATCAGTCCTCTGGCACACGTTGGGTGCTTTGCTGTTGCTATGCTGTACAATACAAATGCACAGAGACCCACCTTGGTGGTCAAAGGTAAAGGAACACAGTGTTTGTACCTTCTGGAGTATGTAACCATCAGGGTCAGCTTTTGCATGACAAAAGCAAAACCGATTTCTGTGCAGCCAATCAAAGGGGCAATATTTTAAGCCCTGGTAAGGGCTTTGTGCTCTGCTTCCATTTACAGCAATGTCAAGAGTACAGCAAGGACAAATGGGAATCATGTGTGATCATAATGTTCCTATTTATATACACATAAAACAGAACAAGCTTTTAAAAGCCAATACAATCTTCTATTATAATGATAACCTTAATAACAATATGGTTTCATTGCAAAGATATCAACAAGTATAATAGAAATTGAGATAATGCCATAAAATAGATGCATTATTTTTGGAATTTGAAGGACACCTGCCAGAAAACATTTACCAACTTGTGCAATCCACAGCAAATGAAATAAAAACTTACCTTCTGCTGTTGCCTGGTTATGACGTATTTACTGTGCAGTTTTCTTATCACTGTGGATTTCTAAGATAATTAGTTCTTGTTGTTTAGTGCAAAATACCTGACCTAGAATCTACCAGGACTCACTAAACAAATATTGAAATAAGAAAAGAGATAATACCCTTTTTTAAATTAATTGGAAGATGCAAAACTGATAAATAATGTGTGTTTCCACAGTGGAACCCTACACGAGCTAGATATGCTATGATTATCTCAAGCGTTTTATTGAAGTCTTCTCTTTAGATTTTGCCTGTACTTTTCTGCTAGCTCAATTGAAATGAACTGCAGTATCAAGGTAAAAATTAGGTTTGTCTCCTTTAATTGCTAATGTTAAAAATATTGTGAATGAAGGAAGAGCTCACCAAAACACATCCTATGAACATTGTATCTATGTATCTAGAATGTGTTTTTAGAAAATATTACAGATTTTGTTATGAAATTAGCCTTCTTCCACTTATGACATAATTTGTCCCTCTATCTTTGCTTCTTTTGCTGAAATCACAGAATACTAAAATTCTCATAAGACATTGGTTTTCTTTGTAGCTTCCATTTCGGTTCTTTGCTGATTGTGTATGTGTTCCTTTTAATCATTTAGCAGTCTTTTGTCCCATTAGTGACCAGTCCTTCCTCTTGCATTATGAAATACCATAACCATGAATGCTAAAGTGGATTGCTGGATGGTGTTTACTATCATGTGTTACTTTACCATGTCTTTACTTACCCACATTCTTGGCACATTGGTAATCTGTTGATTTTCCCTCCTCTTGGTGCTGAAGGATGTCTGGGGAAAAAGGACCAATCTCTCACCAGATCCTGAGGTAGCTGAGCTATAACATGTGGTAGCCAGGGGAGGAAGGTCCCTGGAGTGGAAAAGGCAGGGTAAGAAAATCCAGAATTTAAAAAAATCAAGGATGGCTTATGTCTTTATTGTTGCTGGGTGACTCCTGCTTTCTGTCCAGTTTAAGGGTGTTAGAACTTGAACTTTTTCCTCTTATGCATGACAGGAGCAAGAACGAATGAGAAATGTTTGTTTCTTCTTGA
This sequence comes from Pyrgilauda ruficollis, assembly GCF_017590135.1. Lineage (NCBI taxonomy): Eukaryota > Metazoa > Chordata > Aves > Passeriformes > Passeridae > Pyrgilauda > Pyrgilauda ruficollis. The sequence continues at coordinate 2,026,324 of NW_024527710.1, read as the reverse complement.
GAAATGTTTTCTCAAGCAGGGTTTATGATGCCAAATACATTTGTAGGTGTGCTTGGAGTATGTGGCAGGGGTCAGAGGACCTGGAGGCCAGAACTGTCTCACCACTGTAGGAGAATTGGCTCTGCAAAGAGCTGGAAGGGGAGGAATGCTGAGCTGCTGTGTCTGCTGGGGGTCTGGGGCAGCAGGTGGGGTGTCGGGGCACAAGGCTGCACACACAGCCCCCAGGACAGCAGCCAGGGCTCCAGCTACCCCAAGACACAAGACATGGTGCTGCCCTAAGCAGTGGCCTGCTTCTGCACAGCTGAAGTGGGCCTTGGGAAATGGTTGCAGCATAGGCAGAATCAATACATCTGCCTTTACTCGAGTCTTTCCCCCCCGACAAAGTGTGGGGTTTTTTCTGATGCTCCCAGTTGTCTTGATTTCACAGATTATCAGGGCAACATACCATAGATGCTTTCATTATTACAGAAAAGTTACGTATGTCAAATGTCAGTCTGAATGCTTCCTTTACCTGTGTGATGGAGGTTTAAATCTTGAGCAGGGCATGTGATTTCAGCTTGCCTTAAGCATAATAAGGAAGTAATTACTCAGCTGTTGAGAAAGGTCCTAATATCATTACAGATAGCCTGAATGTCTAGGCAATATCTGCCTATTATTTGAAATGGTTTCAAAATTCTTTGGAGAAAAAAACCCCAAACCCTCACGTTCAAGTCACATGGGGAGAATACGAGTTATCATAAAAAAGTGTTATGAGATAATTCTAAATGTCAGTTTAGCATATTTTAGCCTATTGGATCTTTATACAGAGTTGAGTAACATCTTTCATGAAGTAAATGTCTTTTTGGTAAACTGGAAGGGACAATAATATTTAAAGGTCAGTTAACATGGAGAATTGGTTCTAGTTATTATTATTAAAGACCCAGCTGTATTACCTTTACACAACATTACCCTACAAATCCTTATTAAAACTGCAAAAGCAAACCACATCTTTCCTTTTTTTCCTCCCCGCCCCTCCTTCCTGCCATGATCCTGAGATCCTTGATTCTGCCTTCTCTTTATATGTAACAATTTCTCTAGTGAATAGCACTGGATGATCCTCGCCCTGCTTCTGCCACGCTGCATCTGAAAGAGTCATACATTATAGTTGCTGTCAGTGCTGCCAACCAGAAAAAACCCTCTCATTTCTACATTACATTTCAGCCTCCCACGTATGACATGAGCTACCCTGCAAACAGTTGTTTAATAGTTTTCAGCTGCTTAGGAAATGGTAGTTGATTTCAAAGGGGTTTTTATTCAAGAAGTTGCAGTAGTGTGTTGTGTGACTGCTACTGTGTTTAATTGGAAGCAGGCAGGCTGTCTGCCCATTGCACTGTCCACCCAGCCGTGACCAACTGGTATTAATGGGCTGCACAATGAGATGGTTAATTTGTGCACGAGCACCCCCTCCCCAGAAAACTCTCCTGGGAGGGTTTCTGTCGCAGGGTGAGTGTCTCCCAGGGCTAGGGGCTTGGGGGGCTGTGCTGCAGGCTGGCAGTATGGGGTGGACACAGGGCTCTGTGCCCCTCCATGCCATGAGGTGACTGTCCTGAAGTACGGTTGGGGACTTCCTCCCACAGCTCTGTGCTGCTGCTCAAGCTGTGCTCTGCTTGGGTAGGTCTCCTCTTGTCTCTTAGCCACTACTCACAGTAGTGAGCTGTGAGGTGGGTCTGGTGCATGGGCTGGAAGAGTTTGCTCTGCATTGATATCTGCATCTGGACGCTTCTCTGGGCTGTGCTGCAGCCCTTTGGTTACCAAGATGGCCTCAAACAAAGAGGCAGTTAGCTGGTTTTGCTGAGGATCCCCAAGGGGAAGTTGCTGCCAGGGTTTGGTGCTGCAGAGGAGGGTGTTGGTATGAGTGAGGTAGCTGGCCAGGAAGTGAAACAGAAGTGGAAAAGCAATGACCAAAATAAGGAGGTAGGATCATGTTTTCTTTCTTCACAGTGCTGGGTGTAGAGAAACCCAAGTGATTTGGGGGCCCTTTCCGTCAAGGTGAACACAGAGCAGGGCTGAGGCAGGCTGTTATCCTGCTCCTGGGCATGCAGAGGATGAGCAACAACAGGATGTGCCAGGCCCTGGTCCTGATGGGCAATTCAGATGTAAGCCTCATATTTTAACATACAGAGAAAGTTTAGGTGAAATCCTGTGAACTGTGCTGTGTCTGATGGTGGCAGTGTGTGGGGCAGCCTGGTGGCCCTTTCCAGTAATGGAGATGTATGTGCCCAGAAACAACCAAGGACAATTGTGCAGTGTTCATTTCAGAGTATTTCTCTGTGCTGAACAATTCTACTAAATGCAATATGCAGTTAGTAAAATGGCTTCCATGGAGTGACTGCAAAAGCTGAGTGTCAGATTTTTTATCCTAAGAAATCTCAAAAAAGAAAGTGCCACAGTTTCTGATTTCCCAGAAGCAGAAATGTGATGTTGTACAAACAGAATGGTTTGCTGCAAGCTGTGGCTCTGATGAGACAAACCCATGCCATGTCTAATGTCTTGTTACTGCTCATGTGAACCTGAAGATTTGATGGGTAGTGAACCCCTGACCAGGGACTCCAGGGAGAGCTGTTGGTCAAGGCAGATCACTGTAAAATGTTTGTCCAGAATCAGGACAGGTCCTTGGATACAAGTTAGTTACCGAAATTACCTCATGGTGACAACCAGGAAAATCACCTCTTTGGAAAAGGACCCTGTAGACCTGGTGTGACTGCTTTCATACAGTGTTGTCCAGGAGCTGATAGTGGCTTTGGGAGAGAGAGGAGGACTTGAGAGCTTCCAGGCATCTCCTCTGCTCTATCAGATGCCTTGCTTCCCCAGGAGCTGCCTTCACATCAGAGAGCAGTGTGAAGGATCTCCTGGTCTCCTGGACATACCAGCTTTTGAGTATCAGGTGAGTACAGACAAACTCAGCCACAGACAGGCCACTCTCTGGGCACAGAGGACATTCAGTGCTTGAGTTGCCAATGCCTGTGCTGTGCCATCTCCAGCCAGCTCCGCTCCTCTCAGCACTGCACGGGAGCCAGCTGTAGCCTGAGCACAGGCTGCTGTTAAGGCAGCCAGGTTAGTACAGGCATGTCAGGCAGATAACAGGACAGGCTGGGCAGGGTGGAGGGCAGCTGTGTTGGGAAGTTATTTGCCCTTTGTTACTTTTTACACCCCATTAGACTTGAGGCTGCAGAGATCCAGACCTAGCACTAGTGGGACATTGCAGAAATATCCCCTTTCCATTGCTGTGGGAAGCTCCACAGTGCCCAACTTTGTGATGCTACTCTAGTCAACAGTAAAAACATAGGGAAGCATTCAGTCTTCTGTTTTTCAGTGTACTGGGCTCCTTCATGACTTCTACATCTATGGTTACACCTCTGTAAGAAAATGTGCCTTCCTGTTTGTTTTTTGTTTCTAGAGCATCCTAACTTCCTTTCTTTCCTAGTTTCATTTCTGCATGAAAATCCAAACCCACACAAGCACTTAGTTTTCCCTGCTCCTGGTGTCCTTGGTTCCCTCTAAGTGAAAGGCTTTAAAAGGCTATTTTCCCAGTTTAGTATTCTCTTCCCTCTTGTGCTGGTTCACTGATGACCTCACTGGTCTAAATATAGGCTCACCTCCCCCAGGTGCAGGAGAGCAGGACCACACTGCAGCTGTAGAGGTCATGGAAGTGTTGCTTTTCCTTTTAGCTGCTATGTTGGCTTCCATGGTAGAAGCCTCACCTTCTCCATGCCTGCTGCAGCCTGTGCAGCCATGGTTTGGTGCTGCAGAGCAGCAGTGCTCCTGCCCCACCTTAGTGCTCGCTCGGGGCCTGTGGCAGGCAGAGGTTTGGAGCTGGCCATAAGAGATGGATGGGGTGGGACACATCTTCCTGCTGGGGAGGAAGGCTGGCCACTGCACAGTTCCTACAGGAGGAGGTTTGTGGCGGGGAAGGGGGTGGGGACAGCATCTCTGGGGCCATGGAGGGCTCTTCTTCCTGAGGAAACACAGAAATCTGAAAGATGCTCTACCTGTTCTTTACCCCTCCAGTAAATATTCTGCCCTGTGCCCTCTAGATGTGAGAAAGAAAATGTGATTAAAAAGGTAAAATGCTTTTATTTGTGAAATATTAGCTTTGTGTAATATGTATTCAAAAGCAGATACTCATTTAAAGGTTATATTTAATATAGCTCTGCTCCAGTTTTTCTTTTTTATTATTTTCTTATACATATTTTCACTTTCTAAGGCAATGCTCCAGTGACTACTGCAATATAATAGCTGCTTTCTCTCTCAGTACACAATTTGACAGCATTTATTCTTTCCTTCAGTGAACATAATTACTTCACATATGGAACCTGTGATAGCCTACAGGCATCTGAGAGAAACCAGAATCATACAATCTGTCCCCTTTGTGAGCTTAATTTACATTCACAAGTGTCATTTTAATAGTGCTGGCAACATGTAGGATAAAAATTACAGGTCAGCTGCAGCATGTCACAGGGAACTGTGCTTAAGTCAATAACATGGTATTATTACATTCTGGATAATTTTACAAGGTAGATCTCACAGAAGGAATTTGACCCCTATTTCTTTAGTTTTCTGCCTTTTGATTTCCTTCATGAGGTAATTCACTTAGAAATGGATGTTGCAAAACTGCAAACATGTTGACAAAGAGGTTAGACTGTAGCAGGCATTTCCAAATCTGAAAGCAACACCTTTCCCTTGCTGTAACTTGTAACAGTGCTTAGAATTGCCATGCCCTGGCATATTTAAAAATTTGCACCATTAATTCTTGAAATTTGTTTTCCTGATCCATGTAGTAAAAATACTGAAGGGCATAGCCTTCTGCCTTCTCATTTCATACAGTTGACAGAAGTTTGAGCTTTCTGCAACTGATTATTTTTTAGCCAGCAAAAGCAGTCCCCGGCTAGGCATCTTACAGACATTTTGTACAAGAAAAATAGTGACTGTCACAGAGACCTGCTGCATACAGACCTATGTGTGATTCATGATTTAATGTATATATTTATAAGACCTAAAAATAATAGCTCATTTTTTATATGGGCATCTGTAATATAGATAAAGGTGCAATAAATAATCTAGTAAACATCAGGTGATTTTTTTTTTTAGTGAAAATTTGTTTTGGGGTAGACACTCAATTCAAATATAAAATCAATCTTAGTTACCATTACTGATTATTTTCTGTTTTTACAAACCCCATAATTTACTGCATTTTAAGCTTTCAAAGTTTATTTAGGGCTTGTACACCATGTTTAGGGCTTAGTTTGCCCATAGTACTATGACATTCAAAAAGTCCATGTATACATAAACAAGGCAAATACACCCCCAGGCACCCCCCCTGCACACATACCCGAACACATCCATTACCTGAACCACACAGCCATTTACTGCTCCTGAAATTTGCATCCTTCTCTTGCTGTAAGCCTTTTTAATCATTCGAGAAACACAAGGGGGAAATCATCTTTTATCTAATGATTTGTTTTTTTATCACTGACAGTGTTGGAGTTTGAGTGAGATTTTTAACTAAGCCCACACACCCGCCCCACTCCCCCCCGCCCCCCCAAAATAAAGCATATTTTTCCTGTGAGGAGGCTAGATAGAACATACTTGAATCTACAGTAAAAAATATGATAAACTAACAGCTAGGAACTGGATGCATAAATAACTAGATATAGTGAAGATGCCCACTACCTGAAGATGTGTAACATGGCTGGGGATGAAGCAAAAATGCATATAAGCCCCCAAATAATTGAGTACATCACATGTTTTTGAGAGTGAAGGTAGTTAGGCTCAGAAAAGGATGCCTTTTGAGACTAATGGAATGCCTATCAAAACTTTGTGTTTTTCTAAAGGATGTGTCCCACTCAGCCGGTGGTCTGATGTGGGAAGTCAGTCAGTTTTGTTTCACTGTCCATGTTTAAGTCCACCCTTTAATGCCTGAAATCCCCTAAAACACACAGCCAACCTCTGCAGTCTTATGTCAGCCTTTACTTGGGAAAATACCTGTTTGGGGCACTGGGAAATGTTTTCATGTAAGGAAAATGTCTGTAGGTCATGTTCTTCAGAGTCTGGCATAGGAAAGTGTTTGCATTTCACTCTTTACCCTAGCGGGAGGCTCTGGTTTTGTTTCAAACTCTCAGTTGCTGCAAGGGTGTAGACTGGGAAACAAGAGCCACAAAGGGCAAGCTGGAGGTGTTCATTCCATCTCTGGAGCTCTCCCACACACCCATCTTAACAGAAAAACTTCTGTCACTGGTACACATGACAATATATGTGCAAATATTAATACTCTGTGTGCTGGATGACTTGTTGGTCAAACTCTTTTACCAGTGGAATATTTGAAACATGGTAATTTTTGTTCCTTGTGAGGATCTTGTATGAGCCAAAGTTCAGTTGCAGGAAAGTCTCATTTATTCCACTGGAGATGTGCTGGAGTGTCTTGTATGCCTCTCCTCAGCTTCTGTCTCCTTCCTTGGCTGAAGTTTATTATTTGCTTGATAAGTGGTTGCGATAACTGATTTTTTGATTTTAGATGAGGAAAAATAAAAGAAGAAAAAGAGTGTTTAAGGGGAGACTGCAGCCAGAAGGAAGCTGGGTGCAAGGCCGTGCCTATTAATGGAGATTGCTTCTGCTTCTTAAAAGGTAAGAGACACAATCAAGTTTTGGCCTGACATCCTCTTTTCACCAGTAGAACACAATTGTGCTGATAATGTTCGGTAGAAGAGGCTGAACATGCAGTAGATGAATTCTGTTGTTTGGCCTAGAACTTGAGCCTTTGAGCTCTCTCTTTGTCAGCTTGTGATGCTGGGCTCTAGAAGTCCTTTTTCTGTCACCTCCTGTTGAGCGAATGTTTATTGGTGAGAAAACTTATTTTAAGAGCTGTTAAGGTTTCATCAGCATAGTTTGGGAAAAGCTTTTGTGTTTCATCACCAATGCTTTTGAACAAAAGTGAAGTCTTTGTGGGTTGGTTTCAGGGAAGTTGCCAGGCAACTGTGAGGTTATAGCTTGCAGTCATACCTGGTGGCTTGTGGACATAATCAGTTGGTTTTGCTTTGCAAAGTAAAATAAGAAATAACTATGGTGAGATTGCTCAAAATGGAGTTTTTCCCATATTAGGGAGAGTTCTGTGCTTGGCTGGGATGTGGGATGATGGTGCTTGGTCATGCTTGCCTGGTGGCACCTGGGGCTCCCTCCATGTGCTGCAGGCAGCACAGTGCCCCAGTTCAGCCCCTCTGCCCCAGTGTGCAGCATCAGGACAGATGCAGGAGCCTGGATTAGTGCAGACAGTCTTTCAAATTATATTTTCTGAGTGATGGGTAAAGGAGCAATCTACAGATTGCATGTGTGCTGTTTTAATTTACCACTTAGAGGATGAAGCAGAACAGAGTCTGTGGTTAATACAAATTTTAAAAAGATAATGAGATGTTTTGCCTCCCAAGCTGGCATACAATCTTATTTTCTTTTCTCCTCCTCCTACTACCAAAAAAACCCCCCTACCAAGCTCTTGTATCCGATTTGTTCATAAATACAATATCAAACACCGCCTCTGTGCCTCTGATGTGTGCTTGAAGCCGTGTGCCACGGTGTTGATTCATCTGGAGGATGCCCGGCGTGTGAGTGGTTTGGCACAGTGTGGTACAGGGAGGAATCTGATAGTGAGAAAGGCAGAGGCAATGGCATAATTATGAAGGATTTCTTCCCCTCATACTGCTTCTTGTTATTTATTCTTCTCTCCATGTTTCCCCTGGTTATTTCTCTTCCTGAAATGAAAATAACCTGGCAAGAAAACAATGTTTCCACTCCCATCATTTTTAGGCAAGGAACACCAGGCATGTTTTTTTTTAGTGTTGCTAACTGACGGATGATTATTCACCAATATTTTTTGTTGAAGCAAGCAGGCTTGTTAACTGTAGTGACATTTTTAGTGATGCTATGATATCCCAGTGTCATTGTTGCCTGATTTATCAGTGTCTAAAGGATTATTTTGTTGAAAAACCTACCATGGATCTTGTGTTTAAGGCTGACTTTATATGCGTATGACTACAAGTGTGTGAATTTGTATGAAAATAAGGAACAGAACTGTTAAGATGCTTCTTCTGTTTTGGGCTTTTGGCTCTGTGTCATAAAATACAAACTGGAGCTTGAATTTCCATGCTTTAAAATGGCATGCTTAAACTGAGAAATACTGTAATTGAGATAAGCTCAGCCACAGCCATCCTACAGTTTGCATCTGTTTACTCCCCATCTTCTCCAAATTTCTGACTCACCTTCTCTTATTTCTATACTTCCACAGGACTATTATTTGCAACCTCTGCTGCCTCCAGCTATAGACGAAGGCTATCCTTGACCTCCCCAGCTTGTTCAGCACCAGACACTAACCAGACACACCTGGATCCACTGCTGAGGTTTGGCACATGGCTGCCAGGGGTCTTTGAAGGGTTACAGCCAGCGTGTCTGGAGGAGTGGGATGGCAGTCATGTTGGGGAGTCTGTGGGGTCATCCTCACTAGGAAGGGGT